>NC_064843.1:61299944-61607703 GCF_024166365.1 Elephas maximus indicus | reverse complement strand
GTCACTGAACTGTCCGTGTGAAGGAGTAATGTCCCTAAACTGTACGTGTGAAGGAGTAAGATCCCTGAACTGTCCTTGTGAAGGAGTAACATCCCTGAACTGTCCGTGTGAAGGAGTAACATCCCTGAAGTGTACATGTGAAGGAGTAATGTCACCAAACTGTACCTATGAAGAGTAATGTCCCTGAACTGTACATGGGATTAATGTCCCCGAACTGTACATGTGAAGGATTAATGTCCCTGAACTGTACATGTGAAGGAGTAATGTCCCTGAACTGTACATGGGATTAATGTCCCCGAACTGTACATGTGAAGGATTAATGTCCCTGAACTGTACATGTGAAGGAGTAATGTCCTTGAACTGTACGTGTGAAGGAGTAACGTCCCCGAACTGTACGTGTGAAGGAGTAACGTCACCAAACTGTACGTGTGAAGGAGTAATGTCACCGAACTGTACATGGGAGGGATTAATGTCCCTGAACTGTACATGGGAAGAAGTAATGTCCCTGAACTGTACATGTGAAGGAGTAATGTCGCTGAACTGTACGTGTGAAGGAGTAATTTCAGGAACTGTACGTGTGAAGGAGCAATGTCCCTGAACTGTACGTGTGAAGGAGCAATGTCCCTGAACTGTACGTGTGAAGGAGCAATGTCCCTGAACTGTACGTGTGAAGGAGCAATGTCCCTGAACTGTACGTGTGAAGGAGCAATGTCCCTGAACTGTACGTGTGAAGGATTAGTGTCCCTGAACTGTGCGTGTGAAGGAGCAATGTCCCTGAACTGTACGTGTGAAGGAGTAACGTCCCCGAACTGTACGTGTGAAGGAGTAATGTCACCAAACTGTACGTGTGAAGGAGTAATGTCACCAAACTGTACGTGTGAAGGAGTAATGTCACCGAACTGTACATGGGAGGGATTAATGTCCCTGAACTGTACATGGGAAGAAGTAATGTCCCTGAACTGTACATGTGAAGGAGCAATGTCCCTGAACTGTACATGTGAAGGAGTAATGTCGCTGAACTGTACGTGTGAAGGAGTAATTTCGCGAACTGTACATGTGAAGGAGCAATGTCCCTGAACTGTACGTGTGAAGGAGCAATGTCCCTGAACTGTGCGTGTGAAGGAGCAATGTCCCTGAACTGTACGTGTGAAGGAGCAATGTCCCTGAACTGTGCGTGTGAAGGAGCAATGTCCCTGAACTGTACGTGTGAAGGAGTAATGTCGCTGAACTGTACGTGTGAAGGAGTAATTTCGCGAACTGTACATGTGAAGGAGCAATGTCCCTGAACTGTACGTGTGAAGGAGCAATGTCCCTGAACTGTGCGTGTGAAGGAGCAATGTCCCTGAACTGTGCGTGTGAAGGAGCAATGTCCCTGAACTGTACGTGTGAAGGAGCAATGTCCCTGAACTGTACGTGTGAAGGATTAGTGTCCCTGAACTGTGCGTGTGAAGGATTAGTGTCCCTGAACTGTGCGTGTGAAGGATGCTGAGATGGCAAATGTCTTGTTACATGTCTGTCTACTACAATCAAAGAAGAAAAGGAGATTTGGGGAATGGGGGTGAGGAGCTTGTTGCCTGAGGCCTTGAGAACTCCTATCTTTGACTATATCGTAGACCCAGTAAGTCAGGGAGCACTGGGCCCCGGGATGAGACCTAACTGTTGGCACTGCCCTCCATCTACAGGCCTCTACGAGAGCTGCAGCATGCGTCGTCGGTGTTCAATATCTCGTTCATTTCACATTTATAAATGTGGCCCCAACTAGCCTTTTGTCCTTCCAGGTGGAACCTGCAAGTAGCTTTTCGGAACACTCCGCATCTCCGGAGTAAACGTATTATCAGCTCTGTGTTCGTTATCAGGTTGGAGCTGCGGTTGCGCCGTGCTTTTATTCATTTCATTTTATGCTCTTTCCCTTCAGATTAAAATACGGAACGGTCTCACTACAATATTTGAGAAAGGTAAGGCGCCACTTCAGTGGATTCACCCAGCCACCCCACCGTGGGTAAGGGGGTAGATTCACTAACGGGCATCCTCCCACGCTAACCCCGCGCGGACACCCCTCCCACGCCCCCCACCTCCGCTCCCCAGGGCCCTGGCGCTCCTGCCCCTGCATGTCTGCACTGCCTGCTGGGGAAACCCAGCCTCACCTCTCTTCTGCCCCTTGCCCACGCTCTGGGCGGAATCCGACACGGACACCTGCCATCCCAGAAAACGTCTTTGTCGCCTGCCCTTTGTGTGCTGGCTGCTGGGAACCAGTGGGCGCAGGGGCCGCCCCCTTTTTTGTTGCCCAAGCCCAGAGGAGCAGGATCTTGAGATGGGCTGATAAGACGAGGCACGTGCTGGGCTGGCCTTTGACCACTGGCCTTAATGGAGGCCTCTAAGGCCTCTGTTTGGGGAGGGCAGATTGCCGAGGGAGCTGCTGAAAGGAACAGCTGGGGGAGGAAAAGCAGACAAAAGCTGGGGAACACAGAGGGCAAGAACCTGGGAATCGCTACGGTTTAGGATGCAGAGGGCGGACGCCACGCGCCAGGTGTGACCTCCATGGGCCTCTGCTGTCTGCGCCTGGGTATGGGGCTGAGGCTGTTTCCAACCAGGGCCTTGCAGCAGTGTGCTGGCTGGAAATCCTCTGGGGGCTGTGGGCCCCACTGGCTCACAGAGTTTCAGGTGGAAGGGAGGCCAATTAATAGTAGCAGGAGCTTTAACAGCTCAAAGGAGAATGGGCCAAGGGAGGGTTGTCATTTATTAAACATATTGTCCACAGCGTCACGCTTGGCACAGACCAGTCACTTGTACATGTGGAAGTGGATGTTAGGGTCTACATGTTTTGGCTTATCCAAAACACCGCCCTCCTGCATCAGGCAGGGGCCACAGCAGAGTGACCCCAACCCAGCTGGCCCCTTTCTTTTCCCTCAGCCAGGGCTTTGGCCCAGACCTGCCGTTGTTCCAAACTGGGCTCCAGCAGTCCCCAGAGTGAAGGCGGGCCGCACAGAGCCCAGGTGCTCAGCAGAAATGGGCAGGCAGGGTTGTACAGCCCCCCGTCCCAATAACGGGGATCTCCTGCAGAAGTATTTATGCGCTGGGACCCCGCACGCACACGTGCCCTCCCACTCCTGCCACAAGAGTGGCCAAGTGGGGCTCAAGTGTCCTGTGGGTAGACCCTGAGCTTCTGTCACAAGGAAAGGGCCAAGTGGTGGGCATCTGTGCCCGGCAGCCTGCGAGTGGAATTATCATACCCCTGAGGTGGCCTTCCTGCTTTGTGGCTGGCCTGCTCTTCCACAGCTGCCGCCTCCCCATCAATCACGGGGTCCAGTGGGTGGATCGGGAGCCACTGTAGGCTGAGGACAGTGCCCGGAAAAGCTGGGGACTGGAGGAATGCACCGGGCACTGGGGGGCTGGCTCCACTCCAGGCTGGTCTTCCCCCTTGCCCCTGGCGGTCAGGGCCCCCGTGCGGCAGAACTTCCTGTGCCACCCAGGCCTGCGGTGCCAAAGCTGGCGTGGCTGTGCCATCTGCTGTCCTGCGGAGCTGCAGTAACATGCAGCCCCCCGTTCCTCCCGGTCCTCCCTGGATGCTGGGGGTGGGGGCTTAACATAAAAATGGTTTTCCTTCTACTCCAGAACACACAAAGGTTCACTCTTTCAGTTAGTATCTTTGACCATCACTTTATAGCTTTCATTTATTTGCATTTTTTGTTTCCCTATCCAGTTGATCTAATTACAGCATGCATGGGGGGGCAGTTATAATGTGAAATCTTACACAATTTGAGGTTTCGGCATTTCAAAATGGAATGTTACCTGGGCCTAAGTCAGGTTGGTCCCTCTGCTGCCCCCCACATCTGGGTGACATTCTAGAACCCATCACCAGCTTACGAAGAGATAGAGGGGTGTGCTTTGCCGATCCCTTCTCTGTCTGGGTGACGGTGTAGCTGCCCTGCCTTTGTCAGAAGCAGCCTGACTGTAAAGAGGAAAGTAGTGAAGGCGCTGGCCTCGGGACACACAGGGAAGGCTGCCCCTGCAGGCCCGAACGTGTTGGCAAGTATCAATTGGGAGATAAGGCCAAAAAATGGAGAAGGATACTGTCAGCGAACAAATTAATTCAAATTAATTTCACATGCCAACAATAATAATAATTTCAGAGACCAAGCCCCAGCAGTGAAGCATGTTTTGAGGTTTGTTGCAAGCAGAGGTCACGCTGGGAGCCGTGGTTGTGATAGGACAGGGTTTAGAATGCGTTTCAAGGGGAAGGGTGATGAAACCATCTCCTTGCTCCCAAAGCTGTCCGTGGGGAGCGCTGCACAGGCAACAGTGGGCCGGTGTTGCAGCAGGCATTCCTCTGTCCCTCTGAGCATGCTTAGGTTAGCCCTCGGGAAGGGGTGCAAATGAATGGGTTGTCATTTTATTCCTTTCCTTCCAGTGCTAAATAGCTGTATGCTCATCTGGACTCATTCAGACAAGCAATGTAGTCCCGACCTCTAGTCTAGTCTCAGCTCCTTTGGGGAACACTTGAGTTGTAACTCATCGTATAAAATATCAATATGTGGTTATGTATAGGTTCTAGTAACACCGACAGGGATCCCTGCAGCTTCCTGTGGAGTTTTACATGTTTTTCCATTGACTCTGTCATGGACTCTTTCTCCTTTTTAGTCTTTTTTCTTCATTTTTTACTTGTGGATTGGACCATAAGACCAAATTAATTTCAAAAAGATTCATAGCTTCTTTTATGCTGCGGAAAAGGCTAGGAGGAAAGATAGATTCATTCATTCATTCAACAAACATCTCAGCAAGCCCAGCCAGGGAAGGTCATCAGACCCCCTTCTGCGGAACAGAGCTCCATTTCTTCACGCCACAATCCTTCCCGAAACCTATGGCCGCAAAAGTCTCGGTTGACTCGACCTGGCCTCTTTCTGCTTCCTCTGCAGGGGCCCTGGCTCCCAGTGTGAGTGCCCAGCTTGCGGTGCCTCTAGGATTATGGAAAGGTGAGACGCCACCATCGCTGCTCCGAGTCCCCAAACTCAGAGAGCCTGGGAAACCTCGTCACTCAGCTAGTGCCCTCAGCAAGTCTTCCCCCTAACGGACTTCTGCAGTTAAAGGAGAAGCCTACTAGAATGCTTCCACCGGGACTCTCAAGCTTGGCCATGTCTTCCTGTATTGAAACCTCGTGAGCCTGGGGCTTCAGCAACCAGAAATAGTCCCACTTACACAGGCATTGGCTGTAGCCGCCCCAGGAAGAGCCCTGAGAAGATTCCTGGAGTTAGAGAGGGACCAGAGGGGCTGTTGGTTCTTGTACCCCCAGTGGTTTCCTCTCATTTATGAACCCACACATGATTCAGAGGGGCTAGCAAAGCAACTGTTAAACAGATTGATTGAGGACTTTGCACTGATTTTGCTAGTTTTTCTTCTGTTAGGATTTATGGTTTACTTAAAAATTTCGTCATCATGGAAATTGTCTTTCCCCAGGGTCTTTTGCCCAGGAGAAGTTTTACCTCAGTTGCTGGGTGTTTCTCCACCTGGTGCCTGGTGCCCACTAACCGGGGAGAGGCTCTCCTGACCACCCCACAGCCCACCCTCCAGATCATGACCAAGATGCTCCTACCACAGACCCCTCAGAGGGTTCTAGAAATGCAGGGTCTTGTTCCCACACAAGCTCCTGTTGGACAGAACGCCTTCTACAGCTCAGCCCAATGCCACCAACACAACAGGCCTGGGCCCCTCCTGTGTCAGGGTGGGGGCCCCTCCTGTGTCAGGGTGGGTACCCCAGCATGTTGAACTGCCTCCTTAAGTTTCATTCTGGAATTTTGTTCTCCTGCCTGTTGCTCAGAGTATGCCAAGACAGTGGCCTTAGAATGATTCCTTGTCACACAGTTATAGGGTGGTAGATTCCAAGCAAGGGATTTAATCCTTTACCTTTGCCCATGGGTGGGCGTTGCCTGCCCTGTGGCAGGAGAGACCTGTCCTGTGCAGGCCCTCTGCTTCTCCCCAGGCACTCCGTTCCACCCTCACCAGTAGGATCCCAGAAACTCACCAGTCTGTCACCCACCATATGGACTTCAGTCCTTTCAGATTGGTCCAGTGACCCGTCCAGAGTGAGCCCCTTTAGGTATTTCTGAAACTCGCAAGTACAGAACAGCAAGGGAGACACAGCCCCCAAGGCCTGCGAGAGAGCCTGGTGCTCCGATCCCCCCACTCTGCTTACCTCCCCCCAGAGCAGCCGTTCTCACAGGAGCCTGTGGTCTCCATCAGCACTGAATTGGTTTGGCACATGTCTGACTTTTGCAGGACAGATGGGCAGACCCACTCTTGAAACAAGTGAGAGGTTTGAAAACGGCTCTCTTGTCAAAGCTGGACCTTCAAATTCCAGAAAAAAAAATTTCCTGCCTTATAGGGGGTTGGAGGTGGAGTTTGAGGCCAGCCCCCTAGCCCCCGGACAAGCACCTCGAGCACTATGTAAGCATGACAGAACGAAGAACATTTTAAAGTAAAAGAAGTAAGCTTTAGTAATCTTGGCCCTTTTGTGAGTGGGCCCGGTATGCTTACTTACCGGGGGCTTACTGGCACCGTGATGGAAGTCAGGGCATTTCCCATTGTGTCAGCAAATCCCCCACTCTCATCCTTCTGTACCCCATTAATGGTTGGGGCTTTCTGGTCAGCCTGGGTTTGCCCACAGAGCTCAGATGTGAGCCAGTTGTTGAGCTGCTTCATTGCATACTCACAAAGAGCCGGGCCTCCTTCACACAGGGGCACTGCCTGCGTGTTCCTGGGCCCCAGAGCCCCGTGAGAGTCGCTGTTGTCAGTTAGCTTTTGGGGGTGTATTTCAGCTTCAGCTCCAGGACTCCCTGTTGCATGAGTACACAGGCAGAACTCTTGGCTTCGGTAGAAGGTGAGTGTCCAGATTTGGAAGTCATGTTTAACTCCCAGGACTTCTGCTGCATGTTTTCATTTACCTCCACAGACCAGTGCTCCTGACCTTGGAGTGAAAATTAGGTTGTCAGTGGTAAATAACCTTCTTGTAATCCCTAGTGATTGTAGCAACCCCATGACCCCAAGTTAGAGCCAGCAGCTCTGTGACAGGGCTGTTTCTGGGCCGCTGTTCTCAGTCACAGTTTTGGGGTAGAGATGTGGGATGGGGGAGTGCCGGGAGGGGGGCAGGAAACCTGGCCACTGTGTTTGCTTGTGGTCACGTGGACTTGAATCATTTGTTACTTGAGGTGGAAAATTGAAATAATGAAGATGTTTTTGCACTTAGAAAAGCAAATATTTTGTTTTTGTAATAAATGCCTTTCAGCAAAATCGTGGAGGTTCACTCAACCAGTAGGAACCCACCCTGAGCCACGGTGCTGACTTTTCACATTAATGGGTCAGCCATCTGCAAACACAATCATCCCTAATTGGCCCAAAATGTGGTAAGACCCACTGGCTCCCAGGCAGATGGGGCCAGCCCTCGCTGCTCTGCCCGCCGATTCCATCTAGAGCAAAGCTGGTGTCCTGTAGTCGAGTTGAGTAGGTTTTTGTACTTAAAAAATAGTAATGCCACAAAATGATGACTTTCTTTTACATAGTAAAACCTTAAGTAGACAGGAGCAAGGAAATGCAGCCCAGTTAAGTGACTGTCACAAGTGTCTTTACTTACATGCAATTACGGCTGCAGTTCCTAAAAGCCACAGGGTGGGGAGACGGTTTTGAGCCTTGGATTTATGATCTGGGCTGGTAGATTGGACCCTTAGCCTTACACAAAAGAGATGACCCAGATCCACAGAGCAATGCAGATCGTGTCTTCCTGGTCTTCCTCAGGTGTTACAACCATTCAGCGTTACACGGTAAAACCTGCCAAAGCCAGAACCTGTGTAAGGTGGAACCCTGTCAAAGAAGGAAAACTCAAATATTTTCCAGTAAAACGAGCAATAAAAAAGTGATAAGGCTGCACCCTATCAAAGGCGGGAAACTTTTGAGACCCAGAAAAACAAGGCAGTCCTATCAAATTCCGGCTCTCACAGGTTTCACTGTTTGTGTCGTGTGTAGGCTGTGGAATACTTAAAATTTACTGTGATGTCTTATCTGTGACTGTGTTAGGTTTATGTCTACTGAAGGTGGATGTCTGCATCCGAAGGGAAATTTGGCATCAAACAACTGTCATTCAAGTTGTACTCAGTATCTGTGCTCAGTAAGGGAATGTTTTCTTCTTTTCAGGCCTATAATATTTAGTATGTATAAAGAAGGAAAAATTTGATAAATACTGTAAATTAAGTGATAGTGTGTCTTGTGATTTCTATTTTGTTCTCTCGTTATTTAGTTTTCCTAATGCTCCACAGCTGGGTTTACTTACAGACCTCCATGTATGACCCACCTTTGCGGCACGTGTGTCAGCCAGGACAAGCATACACAACACGGGTGACCACCACTTGACTCTCCAGCTAGCCCTCTTCCTCTCTTTAATTCTGATTTACAGTGATGATTTAATAAAGTGGAAACACACCACTTATGTGCTGTATATTTCATTTGTCTTTATTCCAGTTTGGTTGGAAATAAAGTTTTCCCTGGGGTCTAATAAAAAGTGGTTTGCATTTTAGTGGTGAAGTTGTTCAAAAGCAGTTTTCTAACCAAAGCCTTAAAAATGTATCCAAAATGGTAGCCAGCACCAGCCCAGGGAAACCTAGAAATGTGTTTGTCTAAAATTGACCTCTCAGTTCCTACCTAACACAGAGTGATAAGATCCAGTCACTAGAGGATTTGAGTTCAGCATCATCGACTACGTAGATTTAAGCCCATCTACCTGCTGCTGCTGGCGATTTGTGTCAAGGTCCACAGTGAGCTGTACAGATCCTGCATCGGGCATACTCCCAAAGGCCAGGATCCCTCCCTGTGAGCAAGGGGCCGATCTGGAGGGTGTGTCCTTGTGAGTAAGGGTAGAGAGAGGTGTACCAATGACCTTCTGTTGGTGCAGCTGACAGTGGTTGGTGGCTTGGCCTCAGGAATGGCAGCTATCGCCTCTCAATGACCTAGGCAGATGGCCTCCGCTATGCTCTGGGCAGCCTGAGCTTTCAGGACATGTGAATATCAAGCTTCGTAAAAACCATCCGTGTGTCCATTTAGCAAACATTTGCTGAGGACCCATTACAAAACATTTCAGTGACCTCAGAAAGGATGGTTTCCTGGCACTCAAGTAGAGCCTGAATTGATTTGGCTTCTTTAGCTTTTGACTGATAGCAAGAGCTTGCACAGAGGTATGACATGCTTGTAATACTTGGTTTCACAGAATGAAGCTTGACTTGGAGTCTTTGGAGGTTTTGCCTAGAAGCAGTGGTTCCAAGCCTTGTTGCACATCAGAATGTTTAGGAAACTATAAAATGCATATTCCTGCCACATCCCCCCCGCCCCCGCCCCGATTCTGATTCACCAGGTCTGTGGTGGACCCTAGCATATGTGTTTCTTAAAGCTCCCTAGAAGATCCCGACCTAGCTATACCCTGGGGTGGAGGAAGCATCAAGTCAGACTAGTCAAGAGCAGCTGGCTTTTCCACAACTGTTCGCTGAGGATCCAACTTTGTAGATGGCCTCTATTCCCTCCGGGTAATGTCTGGACTCTTCAAATTTGGAAATGGTTATTAGAAATTTGAAAGATATTGTAACGAATGTCTCATAAAGTAATTTATTAGTTACGACAAAAAGCTAGGGGGAGGGGGACACTGGTCACCTTCACAAAATGCAGGTCCAATTTTAGGCCACGTGGTGCAAGGCCTTCAGCACAGTTCCAGCTGCCGTTGGTTCCAGAGGCCCATCGCCGCAGATGTTCCCTGGCCTTTCTGTTGACTGGCTGCTGCCACATGCCTGAACTGGAGGGAGGAACACCGGTAAGGTACCCCGGCCATGATATAGTCTCTGAGTGTTCTAGGAAAAAGGCTGGAGTTGTTTGTGTTTCCTGCAGTGAAGAGTATCTCCGAGCAGTAAGACTCAGACATCTGTATTCCTTCACTTCTCCACACGTCTGAGCTAGCGTCGAAGGCCTGCGTGTGCGCATAAACTAAACTGAGGCTGCTTTGATTTATTGACCACTTTGTCAATGAGAACTGTTATCATTTACTCTCCTTTCTATAGAAGGAAATGCATGTCATTTTTCAAATAAAAAAATTAAAGGGATGGGAATGGAACACGGCATAAACTTTATCCTGTGCAGTTAGTTTAGTCAAGGCACAGACCTACAGGTAGAAAAATCGGACCCCCGTATTCCAACCACCTCCTGCAGATACTGAAACTGAAGCCTAGACACTGGGTCGCTGGGTTTCCCACAGCTGGAAAGTGATAGCGCCAGGCAGGAGCTGAGTTTCCTGGCTCCCATGCTTCGATGACTCCCCTGTTCAGCAGAAGTCTGCGGACTGTTTGTTAGCAAAGGTAGTTTCTATGCACCTATCGCCTACTGCTAACTTTCCCAGGTGGTGCACATGATTAATGAGCTATGCTACTAACCAAAATATTTGAGATTCGAGTTCACCCAGAGGCACCTCAGAAGAAAGTCCTAGCAATCTTCTGAGAAATCAAATGAAAACCCCATGGAGCACAGTGCTGCACAGACACATGGTGTCACCATGAGTTTGAGTCTACTCATGGCAAATGGTTTAATGCTGGATAAAATGTAATGACAGCAGGAGAGGGGGTAGTTTTCGTTTGGGGGTATTAATTTATGTTAATGGTGGTGGAATATTTTGGAAAAGGATAATGATAATGGTGGCACAACATGAAAAATATAATAATGTCATTGAACTCTATCTTAGTTATCTACTCCTGCTATAACAGAAATACCACAAGCGGATGGCTTTAGCAAAGACAAATTCTGTCACAGTCGAGTAGGCTGGGTGTCCTTTCCAGAGGAAGTTTTTTCTGTCAGCTGTGGGAGATATCATCAATCTTCCTTTAGTCGAGGAGCTTCTCTGCCCGGGAACCTCAGGTCCAAAGGATGTGCCCTGCTCCCAGCACTGCTTTCTTGGTGGTATGATGTCCCCATGTCTCTGCTCGCTTCTCTCTTTTATATCTCAAAAGAGATGGGCTCAAGACACAATCCATTCTTGTAGATTGAGTCTTGCCTCATTAACGTAATGCCACTAATCCCATCTCATCAACATCATAGAGACACGATTTACAACACATAGGAAAATCACATCAGATGACAAAATGGTGGACAGTCACACAATACTGAGAATCATGGCCTAGCCAAATTGATACACATATTTTGGGGGGACATAATCCATGACAAATTGTAAATGTGGAAATTGTGCTGACAAATGTTTTGATGTATATATGTTTATCAAAATATTTTGTTCTTTATCTCCTGGAAAGATGTTTGTTTCAGGAGTTTAAGAGAAAGAAGGTGAAGACACATTGGTGTCATACACCACAAGAACCACACTTGAGTGGGGTTAAAATGGTCCAGTTCCCAAGGCCCAGGATAGAGGTTCTTAGCGTGCAGCTTACTGCAGCTTACACCACAGCTTTGCCCTCAGAGAACTTAGCAAGACCAGCTGACAGCCCCACCCTGTGCTCCAAGGAAGACAGGTTATTTTAAATAGTAGTAATATTCTCTCAGCCTGAAATCTACTCTCAAATGTCAGTGAAACAGGCAACAGCCATAAAGCAGTAGGAGCACATAGAAATGATACTTTTTCTGAGTACACCCACTTCTCACTTATTGATACGGTTAGGTTCCATAGACCAGGGCATTATGTGAAAATCAGCATTATGTGAAAATGGAGGATGGTGACATCATTACATAACTGCCAAATTACATCATTACATAACTGCCAAACCACTGAGAATCATGGCATAGCTAAGTTGACACATAACCTTAACCATCACAGCCAGTGTTACTCTTGCCTTGCACTTCAGCATTTGTTACTGCCCGATGTACATTGTTGATGCACAAAATAGTTAGATAATAGATTTTTTTACTATTGTTGTAAATGCAAAATGTCAGATAACGAGATAGTAAGTGAGGAGTAAGTATACTATAATTTGCTGGAGTGGAAATTTCTTGTTTTTTATTTCTACAATTTTAAATTAAGAATACTTTTAATACTTGTTAGAGGTTGAAGTGTGTCCCCGAAAAAGTTGTTTAAGTCCTAAGCCCTGTACCTGTGAACATGGCGCTGTTTGGGAACAGTGGCTTTCTTTCGTTAATGAGGTCATACCAGAGTAGGGTGGGTCCTAAATCGGGCAGATTAACCAGTAAGCAAGGTATGCATGGGCTTACCTGTGTTTACTTACTAATTTGTAGTGCACAGTTTCACGTGGGGTTCAGTATATCCTTGATGTGGTGAAATTGTGTACGACAGATTAGCAAGTAAGCACAAGTAAACCTGTGTGTAGCTTTCTTATTGGATAATCCATCCCTAAACCTAATCACTTCTGAGAGATATAAAAAGAGCAGAATGAAGGGGACTCTGGGAAGATGGTGACATAAACAGACCATTGTTCTGACCTTCCCCTACAAATACAACAAGGAAGTTGTGCTCAGCCTTAAGGGATTGAATTTGGTGAGCAGAGGACATCAGGGGAGAGTGCAGACAGGTAAGAATCAACGAGTCACATAAGGTAGGAAAATCACCAGCCGCTGTGAACTGGAGAAGCAACCCCAGCTAAAGGGACTCCTTCCCTAACCACCACACCCCCTGCATGTACAAAGAGACAAGACCCCAAGTTTCTCTAAAATCAACAAGGCAGACCTCTCCACAGGCCAGTTCAGAGCGTGCCAGCACCTCCTCACCTGGACACTGTCAGCTGCAAGTCTGCTGTGAATTGCTACAGAAGGTCTCTGCAGTGGAGTCTGCTCCCATAGTCAACACTCTGCCTGCCTCCCTGAGCACACCATAGCTCAAGCCTGTGTAGCCAACAGAACAGACCTCCTGGGGGTCAGTTTGGGTTAGTCTGCTCCCCACTTCAGTTGATGTTGAGGACTGCTGACTCAGGCTACCATTTGCTAGAAAGCAGGTGTCTTGAGTGGAAGCTACACTCACAGCCAATGATCTACCAAGGTGGCCCTGATAGCAACAAGGCAGACTTCCCTAAGGGTTTGTTCAGAGCGTGACACCCACTCTCCCACCCAGTAAGTGTTGGTTGCCCGGGTGCTGTGAATTGCTACAAAAGGTCCCTGCAGTGGAGTCAGCCCCATAGTCAGCACTCTACCTGCCTCCCTGCACACACCATATCTCAGGTTCCCAAGACAACAGGGCAGACCTCCCTGGGGTCTGCCTGTCGCCCTTTTGGTTGGCACTGGGACTACTGACTGAGGCTGCTCTGTCCTAGGAAGCAGGCATCTTGGGTGGAGGCTGCACTCACAGCCAACAATCTACTGGGGGGACTCTGATAGCAACAAGACAGGCCTCCCTAGGAGTTCAGATTGTGACTGTCCCTCCCTCGCCTGGTTACGAGTGGCTGCCAGGTTGCTGCAAATTGCTATAGAAGGTACCCTGCCATGAAGTCTGCTCCCATAGTCAGCACTCTACCTGCCCCTCTGTGTATCCCATAGCTCAGGCCTCTGAATCCAACAGGACAAACCTCCCTGAAAGTCAGTTCGGCTCTGTCCCCACTTCCCATCGGTGTCATGTACTGAGACTGCTCCATGTTAGGAAACAGACACCTTGAGTGGAGGCTACACCTACAGCCAATATACTATGGGGGGGGCACACTGATAGCAACAAGGAAGACTTCCCTGGGAGCCCATTCAGGTCTGTCTGCTCCCCCTTCCTGTCATCACTGAGAACTGCTGACCGAGGCTGCTATATGCTAGGAAACAGGCATCTTGAATGGAGGCTGCACCCACAGTCAACATACTATGGAGTTGGGGGCGGGGGGGCTCTGACAGAACAAGGCCAACCTTGCTGGTGTTCTGTTCAGAGTATGACAGCTCCTCCTGCACGTACCAGCTATTGGCTGCTGGACTGATACAAACTCATACAAAAGGTTCCCTACAGTGGATCCAGGAAACGTCACCTAAGTAGACTCTGCTCCCCGAACAACCACAGGGCCACTGGACTCTAAAAGCAATGAGACATCTCTCAGAAGTCCTTCTGGGGAGCCCCAGCCCCTCCTTTTCCTGAAACAGAGGAAAGTCAGCCTATGCTTCCCTTAAATGCCAGCTCATATATAAGCATCCCCCACAGAGCAGTACCCTCCCAACATAAAATAGTCTTGGACCAGATGGATTCACTGGGGAATTCTACCAAATATTTAGAGAATTAACACCAGTCCTGTCTGAACTCTTCCAAAAGATAGAGAAAGAAAGAATACTTCCTAATTCAACAAGACAAAGACACCACAAGAAAAGAAAACTACAGGCCAATGTCTATTCTGAATATAGATGCAAAAGTCTTTAACAAATACTAGTGAACAGAATCCATATTAAGAGTCATACACCATGACCAAGAGGGATTTATTCCAGGAATGCAGGGACGGTTCAACATTAGAAAATCAAATGATGTAATATGCCACATCAATAGAACAAAGGAAAAGAACCACATGATCATTTCTGTGGATGCAGAAAAAGCATTTTATAAAATCCAACATCCTTTCTTGAGGAAAACACTCAAGAAGATTGGAATAGAAGGGAAGTTCCTCAATAAGATTCAGAGCATATATGAAAAGTCAACAGCCAGCATTATACTTAATGGAGAAAGGTTGAAGCATTCCCCTTGAAATTAGAAATAAGACAAGGGTGCCCACTCTTATCACTTCTATTCAGTACTGTATTAAAAGTCCTAGTCAGAGCAATAAGACAAGAAAAATCAAAAGTATCCAGATTAGAATAAAACAAGTAAAATTATTTGCAGATGACATGTTCTTAAATATAGGAAATCCCAGAGTCCACAGAAAGCTTCTAGGAATAATAGAGGAATTTAGCAAAGTTTCAAAGTGCAAAGTAACCAAACAAAAATCAGTTGGGTTTCTATACACCAGCAATGAAAAATCTGAAGAGAAAATTAGGGAAACAATTCCATTTACAATAGCTTCTAAGGGAATAAAATACCCAGGAATAAATTTAACCAGGGATGTGAAAGACTTATACAATGAAAACTATAAAGCACTGCTGAAAGAGATTAAAGAAGAATTAAATAAACGGAAGGATGTTACATGTTCATAGACTAGAAAACTTAATATGGTTAAGATGTCAATACTACCCACAGTGATCTATAGATTTAATACAACCCTGATAAAAAATTCCAATAGCTTTCTTTGTGGAAATGGAAAAACCAATCCTCAACTTTATATAGATTGGGGCGAGAGACCCCAAATAGCTAAAGCAATGTTGGAAGAGAAGAATAAAGTAGGAGGACTCACATTTTCTGATTTTAAAACATATTATGCCACTACAGTAATCAAAACAGCCTGGTACTGGGCTAACAATAGACACATAGATCAATGTAATAGAATTGTGAGTCCAGAAATAGCCCTATACATCTATAGTGAACCGATTCTTGACAAGCTTGCTAAGTCCCATCGATGGGGAAGGAAGAGTGTCTTCAATAAATAATGTTGAGAAAATTGGACTTCCACATGCAGAAAAATAAAACAGGGTCCATGCTTCATGCCATACACAAAAATTCAAAATGGATTAAGGACCTAAATGTAACTGTAAGATTCTCAGAAGTAAATAGAGGAGCAAAGCTGTCAGTCCTAGCTTTTAACAATGAATTATGTAATATGATAACAAAAGCACAAACAGCAAAAGACAAATCTCACACACAAAAAAAACTTGTTTATCAAAAGACAACCAAAAAAATGAAAAGACAGGCAACAACAACAAAACACCCAATCGTAAAATTAGCAAAGGACTTGAATATGCATTTCACCAAAGAGGACATTCAAATGGCCACCAAACAAATGAAAAAATGCTCAATGGCATTAGCAAACAGAGAGATGCAAATCAAAACCACACCGAGATACCGTTTCACATTAGGATGGCCAAGACTAAGAAAAAAACAAAAAATGACAAAGGTTGGGGTGGATGTGTGGAAATTGAAACACTTATTCATTGACAGTAGGGATGAACATGGTGCAGCCACTGTGGAAAACAAAGTGGTGGTTCCTTAAAAAACTAAAAGTAGAACTACCATGTTCTTGTCGTTAGAATGGCTTCAGTGCAGCTTGCACTTCTTCCTTCCGTACCATAGGTGCTTGCTCATATGTTACCTCCTGAAATGACTGAATGTCTTCCAATTATTTTTGGTACAGTGACTCTGTATTTCTTCCATCTTCTTATGATGCTTCTTAAATCGTTCAGTATTTTGCCCATAGAATCCTTCATGATTGCAACTCAAGGCTTGAGTTTTTTCTTCAGTTCTTTCAGCTTGAGAAATGCCAAGCAAGTTCTTCCCTTTTGGTTTTCTATCTCTGGGTCTTTGCACATGTCATTACAATCTTTGCTTTGTCTTCTTGAGCCTCCCTTTGAAATCTTCTGTTTAGCTGTTTTACTTCATCATTTCTTCCATTCGTTTTAGCTACTCAAAGTTTCAGAGTCTCTTCTGACATCCACTTTGGTCTTTTATTTCTTTTCTGTCTGCTTAATGACCTCTTGCTTCCTTCATGTATGATGTCCTTGATGTCATCCCACAACTCGTCTGGTCTTCGGTCATCAGTGTTCAGTGTGTCAAATCTATTCTTGAAATGCTCTCTAAATTCAGGTGGAATATACTCAAGATCATACTTTGGCTCTCGTGGACTTGTTCTACCTTTCTTCAGTTTCAACTTGAGCTTGCATATGAGCAAGTGATGGTCTATTCCGCAGTAGACCCCTGGCCTTGTTCTAACTGATGATATTGAGCTTTTCCTCATCTCTTTCCACAGATGTAGTTGATTTGATTCCTGTATATTCCAGCTGGTAAGGTCCACATATATAGTCACTGTTTATGTTGTTGAAAAAATGTATTTGCACTGCAGAAGTCATTGGTCTTGTAAAATTCTACCATGTGATCTCTGGCATCATTTCTATCACCAAGGCTGTACTTTCCAATACCGATCCTTCTTTGTTTCCAACTTTTGCATTGGAATGGTTAGAACTACCACAGGACCCAGTAATTCCACTCCTAGCTTTATACCCAAAAGACTTGAAGGCATTATACATCAGTGCTCATTGCAGCACTATTCACAATAGCCAAAAGGGGGAATAAACTAAATGCCCATCAGCAGATGAATAGATAAACAAATTTGTGCATACATATAACAGCATACTACTCAGCCAGTGAGAGAAATGAAATCTTGATACCTGCTACAATAGGGATGGAGCTTGAAGACATTATGCTGAGTGAAATAAGTGAATCACAAAAGGACAAATACTGTATGACTTCACTTATATAAAAAGACAAGAAAAGGCAAATGTGTAGAGACCAAAGCTTATTAGTGGTTACCAGGGGTATAAGGAAGGGCGAATAAGAGTGTTATTGCTTATGGAATATTGGGTTTAGGTTTCCATTTCTGGAAAAATCACATTAAGGGTAGGGTTGCACAGTTGATTAATATACTTTCCATCAATATGTTGTAGACCTTTAAAACACTGAATTGGCAAAAGTTGTGTGATAGATATATGTACAACAATGACAAAAAGAGAGAGAGAGTAGTTGCTGAGGCTGCTTATGTACAAACACCTCATGAAATTTAATTCCTTGGTTTGGAGGTTTAGGGTCATGGTTTCATGGAGCATCCCAGTTAACTGGCCTAGTAATGTGTTTAGTGCTTCTGTTTTACCTCCTAGTTCAGTGCATAGCTCCTAGGGTCTTAAAAGCTTGAAAGTGGCCATCCAAGTTACAACAATTGGTCTGTATTCACCTGGAGCAACAGAGGAAGAAGAAGAGTCAGGAATAGGAGAAGGAAATGGAATGTGTGGCTAATTGCCTCCAGGAATAACTGCTCCTTTTGCCATGAGGCCAGAAGAAGTAGATGGTGCCTCGCTACCATTGCTGAACATTTTGATCAAAGATTCTATAGCAGAATCCTGATCAAAAGGGGGGAAATGCAGAACAGAATTTCAAATCCTCATGGATTCCAGACTTTCTGGGGGCAAGGGGACTGGATGAACCCCCCCTAAAACTATTGCCCTGAGATAATCTTTAAACTTTAAACCAAAAATGTCCCCTGAAGTCTTCTTAAAACCAAATGGTAGTTTAGCTTAACTAGTAAAGAATGTCTGCCTTGAGCATTGAGCTCTTTCAAGATCCATCTATATGGAGTCAAGCTGACAACAGCAACTCAAAAGTTTAGATAGAATACTTAGGGGGCAGAGAGTTTATGTTAATGGAGGAGGACCAACTCGGAAAAGGAGGGTGAGAATGGTTGCACAACTTGAGGAACGTAATCAGTGTCACTGAATTGTACGTGTGGAAACTGTTGGTGTATGTTTTGCTGTGTATATTCTCAACAACCACGACAAAATTAAAATCAATTATATATATATATGTATAATAAATAAATTATAAACAGGGACACACACACGAGAAGACAGTGCCATGTGAGGACCCGTCTACGAGCAAAGGAATCCCAAGGATAGGCAGGGGTCACCAGAAAGTGACCCACAAAAAGAATGGACATTGCTGAGGCCCTGATTTGGACTTTTAGCCTCCACAACTGTGAGAAAATAAATTTCTATTCTTTAAAGCCACTCACTAAGTCATCACTATCCTACATTAAATATTAACTGGTATAGGATGAGGCGGATGAGTGTTTGTAACAAACTGTCACATTAAGAAATATTTGTCTGGAAGATTCTGTGTCTTACAGAAAGAAAATAGTACAAATTAGGAAGTCCCTGTTAGCACCCTCACTTGGGCACCGTGTCAGACATGAAAAACGCAGATTAGACTTTTGATATTCATACCAAGATATTCCTGCCATGAGTATCAGAGAACATTGTTTATGTGATTTTTAAAAATTCTACTTAAAGCATTTTATGAATTAAAGCATGAGTGAATAAGCTATTTTGGGGACAAGAGTGCTCTTTGCTCTATGTCCAGGTATAACTTTTGATCTTCACTTATACCTTTTCACCTCTCCCTTTGCCAAAATGCCCGTCGCCTTTTTAACAGAGACTATTTTTTTTATTTTGTTTTACGTGAAGAGATCATGCTCACCAGTTTCCACCTCGGTGTGGGATCCCGGCGGGCTGGAAATTGGAGCACACCTCTCACCATGGCTGTGAAGTGGGAAGGGGCTGACTATTATGAATCCTGAAAGGGTTTTTTTACTTCAGAAAAGAGCCTGGCCAAAACAAAAGAAAAAGGCTTTTTTCCATGAATCTTCAGGGATGCATTACGCTCCTAAGATGAGGGAGGCGAGTACTTTTGATCAATATCCTTTAGAAGTGGCCACGGGGCTAAGTGCAGACACAGGGCCGCAAACAGGGCTCCCTCCCTCGACCTGGCAGAGCGTTTGCAGCAAATCTCCTGCCGACAGTCTGAGCCAGCGAGGGCCGCATGCTGGTGCCATCACCTCCTCCCTGAAGAGTACCACTCATTTGTCACCGTGTCGATGGCTGATGATGGACCCCTAAATGCAGTTACCTGGGAGCCAACCTTCAGGGAAGCCTGAGCTCTTCCCTTTAGGCCCCAGGAAAAGCAACCCTGAAGCTGTTTTTGAAACAGCAGAATGCTGGTAGGAAAACTCAAAACAGGGACTTCTCTTAATCAACGGGAGGTTTATTTACTGATTATCATAAGATTTTCATGAGATAGCACAAGTACAGATTTGTACTGTACACCAACCAGTCTATACTTTTTTTACTTCTAAAAATCACGATCTGTCCCCATTCCAAACCCCCCAAGATTCATAAGCAGGTTATCAAGTGAATATTCTTTTCTCTCTCCATATTAATGCAAACACACACAAAGATACAGGGATTTCTTTTTTACAGAAATAACGTATTATTCTATAACTTCCTTTTTTAACTTTACAATATGCTGTGGGTACCCCTCCCTCTAACTTATCTTTTTAAATAGTTGCGTAATATTCCTTAGCATAAACCAGCTGCCGTTGAGTAGAGTAGAACTATGATCCAGAGGGTTTTCAATGGCTGATTTTTCTGAAATAGATCACTAGGCCTTTCTTCTGAGGTGTCTCTGGTGGACTCCAACCTCCAGCTTTTCCAGTTAGTTATTCCTTAGTATAGCTGTACCTTAAATTACTCAACTCATCTGTGAACATTTAGGTGGTTTCCAATGTTGTGTTAAAAACTATACCTGTAATAAGCATCATTATACCTGTATCCTTGCATACCAGTGCTTTTATTTCTACAACATAAATTCCCAAAAGTGAAATTACTGGGTCAGAGAGTGTAATTTTAGCCTTAATGGATTCTGACCATTTTAGAATTCGATAAAGTCAGTTTGGGAGTTGTATAAGAAAGTGGAGCTAGGATCCATGTCTTTCCAAGTTTGTATAGGGGAACTCATCAAATTACTCATCAGCTTAAGGAAAGAAATGTAAAACAAACCAACAAACAAAAAACAAAGGGGGAGAGTCTACACAAAAGGCAGGACCTCAGCCATGATAAAATCAGACTTCTTTTGTCTCAAGCCTTCCGTTCAGCTTGTCCACCTCACAAGTCTTTTGTTTCTTTTCATAACATTCCAAAGAATTACCTGATTATGAAGACATTTCTCAAAATAGAAATGTAAATTTATCAAAATACACCATAAGTTCACTGTGTATGGTAGACAGATGGAAAGGAGCATTGGCTTGGCCTCAGAGAGTTCTGGCTTCAAATTCCAGCTGCGTACCCCCCATGGGGCCTCGAGCTCTTAAGTTCTAGCCATTGACTCTCATTTCCTCACCTTTGAATTAGGGTAATAATACTGATTGTGGTAGTCAGCTGGAAGATGGTCCCTGGTGATTGTGACCTCCTGGTAGTTATGCCCTTGCGTGGTCTCTCCCATCCTGACTCCGGGATGACTTGTATCTGACCAACAGAAAATGTGTACATCTTCTAAGGCTAGGTCACAAAGGCATTACAGCTTTTGCATGGCCTCTTGGATTGTTCACTCTGCGGAAAGTCAGCCACCATACTGTGAGGACACTTAAGCAGTGCTGTGGAGACCAAAGGTCATGTGAGGAAGCCATCCTGGAAGTAGATCCTCCAGCCCCAGTCAAGCCTTCAGGTGATGGCAACCCCAGCTGACACCTGACTGTAACTTCACAAGAGACTGCAAGCCAGAACCACCCAGCCAGGCCCGCTACTGAGTTTCTGAACCACTGGACAGTGAGATAAATAAATGACTATTGTTTTAAGCCACTAAATTTTGACATGACTTGTTGTTAAAAAGTCTTAGTAACTGTGACATTGACCTAACAGTTTTTTTGAAGATGAGAAGAAGACAACATCCAGAAGGCACTTACATGAAACAACACTTACTAACAGTATTTTAACTTACATGACGGGTGAAATGACTGTACACTCTATTCCTCTGAACTCTAACCAGACCATTTCATGGGAAACATGCCGTGCCAGGGAGCCAGAGCCCTAGGCTTTTTCTGCCAAAGTCTCACAAGAGCCTTGTGATCTAGGGCAGATCATTCAACATTCATTTTCCTCACAAACAGATTAGTCAATCATAGTACATTCCATACAGGGCTGATGTTGGGACCAAATAGAAAAACGTATATTCGAGCACTCTGAAAACCAGACAGCACTCTAAAAATATAAGGTGCCTTCCAGTTATCTATGGCTGTGCAGCAAGTCACCCACAAACTTAGTGGCTTATAAAATAACACAATCAAAGTTCTGGGGGTGGCTGGGCTCAGCTGGGCTATTTTCTTCTTCTCATGTGGGTGTTATGAGATGGTGGCTAGGTCTGGAGTCATTCCAGAAGCTGACTTGCTTACTCGCATGTCTGCTGGTTGATTCTGGCTGTTTGCTGAGATCTCACATGTGCTGTTGGCTGGAACACCTACATGCGGCCTCTGTGTATAGCCTGGGATTCCCCACTACATGGGGACTGGCATCCCCAAGAAAAAGTCCCAGGAGAGATCCAGGCAGATCTTTCATGGCCTTTTGTAACCTAGTATCAGAAGTCACGTATTATCACTTCCACAGCATTTTATTTCTGAAGCAGTCCCAAAGGCCCAGTCAGTTTCAAGGGGCAGGCCACAAGCTTCACCTCTCAATGGAAGAGTATCAAAAAATCTGCAGAAGTGTTTCAAAACCTGCAAGCAGTAGCATTAGTATTATATAAAATTTAAAGTCAGTATTTTCTCACATCTTGTGGATGAATCTAATGGATATCAAATGAGCTCAAAATAACAATGCTGCCGGGTGAGTTCTCACCAGGACTTGACATGAATAGCTCATTTAATCTCAGCAACAGCCCTGGGAGGTACTTAGTTGCAAACAACAGAATCCACTTTAGCTAGCTAAAGCAGATAAATAATTTATTAAAGGCTTTTGACTACCTCATAGATGGTCCATGAGGACCACACAATCAAGCTTTGGGGATAAAACAACCAGGAGCAACACCCAAATCGCCCAGCCAGAGAAGTCCAAGCATAGCTCACATTAGCAATCTGGGTCATCTCCATGGCCACCTCTGAGTGATAAATGCCTCTACACACACCTCGCCAGCATTGATTCCACCTGGCACCACCTCCTTCATGTTGCTCTTCTAGGTCCACATCTCATTGGGTGCATCTGATTAGAAGCTGGGAATCTCTCATTGGAGCTGTGATTATGACCTGGATTTTCACCGTTGGACATGGTTCTGAATGCCCAACACATTTTCCACTCTTGTGGCAGAGCCTGGCTGCAAGAGAGGCTGTAAAAAGTAAAGTTCCTGAACTCTACCCCAGGGAGGCAGTACTCCAGGAATGAAAAAATATCCAAGCATAGGAAGGGCGTTCAAAAGGTGTGGGGCAGCCAGAAAGCATAATAAATGTCCATTAAAGGTAGATACAGGAGCGGGGCCAAGATGGCGGACTAGGTAGACGCTACCTCGGATCCCTCTTGCAACAAAGACTCGGAAAAACAAGTGAATCGATCACATACATAACAATCTACGAACCCTGAACAACAATCACAGATTTAGAGACGGAGAACGAACAAATATGGGGAAGCAGCAATTGTTTTCAGAGCCTGGAGCCAGCATACCAGTCAGGTAACCTTCGGCGCCCGATTTGGGTCAGAGCCCAGGGGAACAATGGCACAAACAAGGGGCCCAGCCCTACCCCCTGAACTCACCCCAGGAGGGGGCCCAGCCAGTTCTCGTGGGCGGAGTGGCGACCCAGCTGGTGGGAGAAGTCCCCGGGAGGCAGTGACTGATCTTGGAGCGGGGAGAGCAGCATCCCAGCCGGGGAATCGTCCCGCCGGGATTTTGACTGGGCGCAGGCACGGTACAAGCACAGAGAGCTGCTCCACCCCCCTGAACTAACCCCGGGAGGGGGCCCAGCCAGTCCGCGGGGGCGGCACGGCGACACGGCTGGAGGGACGAGAAGTCCCTGGGAGGCAGCGACTGATTTTGGAGTCAGGAGTGCACCGTCCAGGTAGGGGAACCTTAACGTTGGGCGTGGGGCTGGCAGCAGAGGATCTAACCATGACTTCAGCGGACCAGACCCCCCGGGGGCAATCTCCACACAGCCAGCACACATAGGCAACACGCCCCAAGGGAATTTCAGATATAATAGTCATTCCAAGCAAGACAAGCAACTCTGGCTATATTCTGAGGTGCTACTCTCCTATCTCTCTGATCCCTCCCCCACCCTCCCCAGGTGGCTTCATTAACATCCGAATAGCCTGAGCCAGAGGGAGAACTCTGATAGGGATCTGACTGCATTTTTTTTTAGCGGATTTTCTGGAAAAACTAGTTTCCCAGTGATGGCTTGGAGACAGCAGTCCATATCAAACCACATAAAGAAGCAGACCACGACAGCTTCTCCAACCCCCCAAACAAAAGAATCAAAGTCTTTCCCAAATGAAGATACAATCCTGGAATTATCAGATACAGAATATAAAAAACTAATTTACAGAATGCTTCAAGACATCACAAATGAAATTAGGCTAACTGCAGAAAAAGCCAAGGAACACACTGATAAAACTGTTGAAGAACTCAAAAAGATTATTCAAGAACATAGTGGAAAAATTAATAGGTTGCAAGAATCCATAGAGAGACAGCATTCTGAAATCCAAAAGATGAACAATAAAATTACAGAATTAGACAATGCAATAGGAAGTCAGAGGAGCAGACTCGAGCAATTAGAACGTAGACTGGGACTTCTGGAGGACCAGGGAATCAACACCAACATAGCTGAAAAAAAACAGATAAAAGAATTAAAAAAATGAAGAAACCCTAAGAATCATGTGGGACTCTATCAAGAAGGATAACTTGGGTGTGATTGGAGGCCCAGAACAGGGAGGGGGGACAGAAAACACAGAGAAAATAGTTGAAGAACTCCTGACACAAAACTTCCCTGACATCATGAAAGACTAAAGGATATCTATCCAAGAAGCTCATCGAACCCCATTTAAGATTGATCCAAAAAGAAAAACACCAAGACATATTATCATCAAACTTGCCAAAACCAAAGACAAACAGAAAATTTTAAAAGCAGCGAGGGAGAAAAGAAAGGTTTCCTTCAAGGGAGAATCAATAAGAATAAGTTCAGACTACTCAGCAGAAATCATGCAGGCAAGAAGGGAATGGGACGACGTATACAGAGCACTGAAGGAGAAAAACTGCCAACCAAGGATCATATATCCAGCAAAACTCTCTCTGAAATATGAAGGAGAAATTAAGATATTTACAGATAAACACAAGTTTAGAGAATTTGCAAAAACTAAACCAAGACTGCAAGAAATGCTAAAGGAGATTGTTTGGCCGCATGACCAATAATATCAGGTACCAGCACAATACAAGGTCACAAAACAGAACGTCCTGATATCAACGCAACTCAAATAGGGAAAGCACAAAAACAAACAAATTAAGACTAATTCTAAAAAATAAATAAACAAAATAATACACATAACAGGGAATCATGGAAATCAATAGATAAACGATCACAATAATCAAAAAAAGGGACTAAATATAGGAGGCATTGAACTGCCAGATGGAGAGTGATACAAGGCGATATAGAATGATACAAGTTAGGTTTTTACTTAGAAAAATAGGGGTAAATAACAAGGTAACCACAAAAAGGAATATCAATTCCATAACTCAAGAAAAAAGCCAAGAAAAACGTAACGACTCAACTAACATAAAGTTAAACATTATGAAAATGAGGATCTCACAATCTACTAAGAAAACCGTCTCAGCACAAAAAAGTATGTGGAAAAATGAAATGGCCGACAACCCACATGAAAAGGCATCAAAATGACAGCACTAAAAACTTATTTATCTATAATTACGCTGAATGTAAATGGACTAAATGCACCAATAAAGAGACAGAGAGTCACGGACTGGATAAAGAAACACGATCCGTCTATATGCTGCCTACAAGAGACACACCTTAGACTTAGAGACACAAACAAACTAAAACTCAAAGGATGGAAAAAAATATATCAAGCAAACAATAAGCAAAAAAGAAGACGAGTAGCAATATTAATTTCTAACAAGATAGACTTTAGACTTAAATCCACCACAAAGGATAAAGAAGGACACTATATAATGATAAAAGGGACAATTGATCAGGAAGACATAACCATTTTAAATATTTATGCACCCAATGACAGGGCTGCAAGATACATAAACCAAATTTTAACAGAATTGAAAAGTGAGATAGACACCTCCACATTTATAGTAGGAGACTTCAACACACCACTTTCGGAGAAGGACAGGACATCCAGTAAGAAGCTCAATAGAGACACGGAAGATCTACTTACGACAATCAACCAAATTGACCTCATTGACTTATACAGAACCCTCCACCCAACTGCTGCAAAATATACTTTTTTTTCTAGTGCACATGGAACATTCTCTAGAATAGACCACATATTAGGTCATAAAACAAATCTTTGCAGAATCCAAAACATCGAAATATTACAAAGCATCTTCTCAGACCACAAGGCAATGAAGCTAGAAATCAATAACAGAAAAACTAGGGAAAAGAAATCAAATACTTGGAAAATGAACAATACCCTCCTGAAAAAAGACTGCGTTATAGAAGACATCAAGGAGGGAATAAGGAAATTCATAGAATGCAACGAGAATGAAAATACTTCCTATCAAAATCTCTGGGACACAGCAAAAGCAGTGCTCAGAGGCCAATTTATATCGATAAATGCACACATACAAAAAGAAGAAAGAGCCAAAATCAGAGAACTGTCCCTACAACTTGAACAAATAGAAAGTGAGCAACAAAAGAACCCATCAGGCACCAGAAGAAAACAAATAATAAAAATTAGAGCTGAACTAAATGAATTAGAGAACAGAAAAACAATTGAAAGAATTAACAAAGCCAAAAGCTGGTTCTTTGAAAAAATTAACAAAATTGATAAACCATTGGCTAGACTGACTAAAGAAAAACAGGAAAGGAAACAAATAACCCAAATAAGAAACGAGAAGGACCACATCACAACAGAACCAAATGAAATTAAAAGAATCATTTCAGATTACTACGAAAAATTGTACTCTAACAAATTTGAAAACCTAGAAGAAATGGATAAATTCTTGGAAAAATACTACCTACCTAAACTAACACATTCAGAAGTAGAACAACTAAATAGACCCATAACAAAAAAAGAGATTGAAACGGTAATGAAAAAACTTCGAACAAAAAAAAGTCCTGGCCCGGACGGCTTCACTGCAGAGTTCTACCAAACCTTCAGAGAAGACTTAACACCACTACTACTGAAGGTATTTCAAAGCATAGAAAAAGACGGAATACTACCCAACTCATTCTATGAAACCACCATCTCCCTGATACCAAAACCAGGTAAAGACATTACAAAAAAAGAAAATTATAGACCTATATCCCTCATGAAGATAGATGCAAAAATCCTCAACAAAATTCTAGCCAATAGAATCCAACAACACATCAAAAAAATAATTCACCCTGATCAAGTGGGATTTATACCAGGTATGCAAGGCTGGTTTAATATCAGAAAAACCATTAATGTAATCCATCACATAAATAAAACAAAAGACAAAAACCACATGATCTTATCAATTGATGCAGAAAAGGCATTTGACAAAGTCCAACACCCATTTATGATAAAAACTCTTACCAAAATAGGAATTGAAGGAAAATTCCTCAACGTAATAAAGGGCATCTATGCAAAGCCAACAGCCAATATCACTCTAAATGGAGAGAACCTGAAAGCATTTCCCTTGAGAACGGGAACCAAACAAGGATGCCCTTTATCACCGCTCTTATTCAACATCGTACTTGAAGTCCTAGCCAGGGCAATTAGGCTAGACACAGAAATAAAGGGTATCCAGATTGGCAAGGAGGAAGTAAAGCTATCACTATTTGCAGATGACATGATCGTATACATGGAAAACCCTAAGGAATCCTCCAGAAAACTACTGAAACTAATAGAAGAGTTTGGCAGAGTCTCAGGTTATAAAATAAACATACAAAAATCACTTGGATTCCTCTACATCAACAAAAAGAACACCGAAGAGGAAATAACCAAATCAATACCATTCACAGTAACCCCCAAGAAGATAAAATACTTAGGAATAAATCTCACCAAGGATGTAAAAGACCTATACAAAGAAAAGTATAAAACTCTGCTACAAGAAATTCAAAAGGACATACTTAAGTGGAAAAACATACCCTGCTCATGGATAGGAAGACTTAAAATAAAAAATGTCTATTCTACCAAAAGCCATCTATACATATAACGCACTTCCAATCCAAATACCAATGTCATATTTTAAGGGGATAGAGAAACGAATCACTAATTTCACATGGAAGGGAAAGAAGCCCCGGATAAGCAAAGCACTACTGAAAAAGAAGAAGAAAGTGGGAGGCCTCACTCTACCTGATTTCAGAACCTATTATACAGCCACAGTAGTCAAAACAGCCTGGTACTGGTACAACAACAGGCACATAGACCAATGGAACAGAATTGAGAACACAGATATAAATCCATCCATGTATGAGCAGCTGATATTTGACAAAGGACCAGTGTCAGTCAATTGGGGAAATGATAGTCTTTTTAACAAAAGGTGCTGGCATAACTGGATATCCATTTGCAAAAGAATGAAACAGGACCCATACCTCACACCATGCACAAAAACTAACTCCAAGTGGATCAAAGACCTAAACATAAAGACTAAAATGATAAAGATCATGGAAGAAAAAATAGGGACAACCCTAGGAGCCCTAATACAGGGCATAAACAGAATACAAAACATTACCAAAAATGATGAAGAGAAACCTGACAACTGGGAGCTCCTGAAAATCAAACACCTATGCTCATCTAAAGACTTCACCAAAAGAGTAAAAAGACCACCTACAGACTGGGAAAGAATATTCAGCTATGACATCTCAGACCAGCGCCTGATCTCTAAAATCTACATGATTCTGTCAAAACTCAACCACAAAAAGACAAACAACCCAATCAAGAAGTGGGCAAAGGATATGAACACACATTTCACTAAAGAAGATATTCAGGCAGCCAACAGACACATGAGAAAATGCTCCCGATCATTAGCCATTAGAGAAATGCAAATTAAAACTACGATGAGATTCCATCTCACACCAACTAGACTGTCATTAATCCAAAAAACACAAAATAATAAATGTTGGAGAGGCTGCGGAGAGATTGGAACTCTCATACGCTGCTGGTGGGATTGTAAAATGGTTCAACCACTTTGGAAATCCATCTGGCGTTATCTTAAACAGTTAGAAATTGAACTACCATACAACCCAGAAATCCCACTCCTCGGAATATACCCTAGAGTTACAAGAGCCTTCACACAAACAGATATATGCACACCCGTGTTTATTGCAGCTCTGTTTACAATAGCAAAAAGCTGGAAGCAACCAAGGTGTCCATCAATGGATGAATGGGTAAATAAATTGTGGTATATTCACACAATGGAATACTACGCATCGATAAAGAACAGTGACGAATCTGTGAAACATTTCATAACATGGAGGAACCTGGAAGGCATTATGCTGAGCGAAATGAGTCAGAGGCAAAAGGACAAATATTGTATAAGACCACTATTATAAGATCTTGAGAAATAGAAAAAATGGAGAAGAACACATACTTTTGTGGTTACAAAGCGGGGAGGGAGGGAGGGAGGGAGAGGGTTTTTTATTGATCAATTAGTAGATAAGAACTGCTTTGGGTGAAGGGAAAGACAACACTCAATACAAGGAAGGTCAGTCTAATTGGACTGGACTAAAAGCAAAGAGGTTTTCGGGATAAAATGAAAGCTTCAAAGGTCAGCGGAGCAGGGGCGGGGGTCTGGGGAACATGGTTTGAGGGGACTTCTAAGTCAATGGGCAAAACAATTGTATTACGAAAACATTCTGCATCCCACTTTGAAATGTGGCGTCTGGGGTCCTAAATGCCAACAAGCGGCCATCTAAGATGCATCAATTTGTCTCAACCCACCTGGAGCAAAGGCAAAGGAAGAACACCAAGGTCACACGACAACTAAGAACCCAAGAGACAGAAAGGGCCACATGAACCAGAGACCTACATTATCCTGAGACCAGAAGAACTAGTTGGTGCCCGGCCACAATCGATGTCTGCCCTGTCAGGGAGCACAACAGACAACTCCTGAGGGAGCAGGAGACCAATAGGATATAGACCCCAAATTCTCATAAAAAGGCCATACTTAATGGTATGACTGCGACTAGAGGAATCCCGGAGGCAATGCTCCCCAGGCCTTCTGATGGCACAGGACAGGAACCATCCCTGAAGACAACTCATCAGGCATGAAAAGGACTGGTCAGCGGCGGGGAGAGAGATGCTGATGAAGAGTGAGCTAATTAAATCAGGTGGACACTGGAGAGTGTGTTGGCAACTCTTGACTGGAGGGGGGATGGGAAGATAGAGAGAGAGGGAAGACGGCAAAATTGGCACGAAACGAGAGACTGAAAGTGCAGACTCAATAGGGGGAGAGCAAGTGGGAGAATGGATTAAGATGTATGTAAACTTACATGTGACAGACTGATTGGAATGGTAAATGTTCACTTGAAGCTTAATAAAAATTAATTAAAAAAAATTAAAGAAACAAAACAAAACAAAAATAATAAATAAATATCACCCTTGAGTACTGTGCCTCTCTAAAGAGTCATCTAAATGAAATTAAATGGTAACATTTTCCCTACACCAGACAAAAGAAGGCAAAGGGGAACAGGGAAGCTAGATTATGGGAAATGGAAAAACTAGAATGGAAATAATGAGAATGCTGATATATTGTAGAAAATGAAACCAATGTCACTGAACAATATGTATCCTGTCCCATTGCTGTCATGTGGATTCTGACTCATTGCTGTCGTGTCGATCCTGACTCATAGTGACCCTATAAGGACAGAGTAGAACTGCCCCATGGGGTTTCCAAAATCGGCTGGTGGATTGAAACGCTGATTGGCAGCCAAACACTTAACCACCGGTGCCACCAGAACTACAAACGATATGTATAGAAATTGTTAAATGACAGCCCAATTTGCTGTGTAAACTTTCACGAACAACACAATAAAATGCTATTAAAAAAAAAAAAAGTTGTCATCGAATTGATTTAGGCTCAAAGTGACTCTATAGGACTGAGTGAAACTGCCCCATAGGGTTTCAAAGGAGCGGGTGATGGATTCCAACTGCTGACCTTTAGGTTAGCAGCCTGAGCTCTTAACCACTGCGCCACCAGTGCTCCAAAGGCCTTCCATTTCCTCATCTGTAAAATGAGGATAATAATATCAACCTCGAAGAGGAATTATCAGAAATTAAATGAGTAATGCATTTTAAGACTTTACACCTGGCAAATAATAAGGGCTCAATGAACTTTAGCTCTTAATATTGTTCAAATACACCATTATTTGGGGTTAATGTCTCTAATTGAGGCTTCAGGCCATCAACTCTTGCAAGACCAAACTTCCTGTTGGAGGCAACAACTAAGGGAAGTCTGCATACGACAGAGACTTCAAACCCCAAACCAACACTTCTTAAATGTTCACATGTATGCAGATCCTCTGGAGATCTTGTTAAAATGCAGGTTATCATTCAGTAGGTCTGGGGCGGGGCCTGAGATTCTGCATTTTTAACCAGCTCCCAGATGATGGCAATGCCACAGGTCCACAGACCACAGTTTGAGTAGCAAGGCTATAAAAAATGCACACTACGAAAGTACCAGGTATTTTCTGCCTTTGTTGCCGTAATCGATACTCTTGTGAGACTGGAGGAGAAACTTGTTTTAGAAAAAAGTTTCAAGTAGAGGTTGGGAGGACTTAATCTGAGCTGTGATGGTGAGCTGGTCTCACTGATAGCATTGATCTAGATGCCCCAAATGCTGAAGTATTGGCCCAGTTAAATGAAGTCAGCAGTTGCCAGGAACGTTTTTGTTTCTTTTGAATTAACACTACCTTAATATTTTATTATTATTTTTTTTTTAAGTTTTTTTTTTTTTAATATTTTATTAGCGCTTAATTAAAGTTATCTTCAGTCTTTAACTCAGTTTTTTGGCTACCAAAAATTCTTGAAATGTTAAGCTGAGCCATACAAAATGGTTGATATTAAACTTTTATTTTTACATAGAAAAAACAGCAATTTAGCCTAAGACATGCTATTTCACTTGATAAATTAAGTCATTATTGCAGCAAGAAAAAAACCTTCAAACCATAAGACAACTTTTTCTTTGTGTTTAGGTTTCTGTGGCTGACTTCTTGTTGTTGTTGGGTGCTGTCGAGTTGGTTCTGACTCATTGCAACCCTATGTACAACAGAATGAAACACTGCCCAGTCCCGTGCCATCCTCACAATTGTTGTGCTTGAGCACGTTGTTACAACCACTGTGTCAGTCTATCTCACTGAGGAGCTTCCTCTTTTTGCTGACCCTCTACTTTACCAAGCATGATGTACTTCTCCAGGGACTGGTCCCTCCTGACAACATGTCCAAAGTATGTAAGACACAGTTTTGCCATCCTTGCTTCTAAGGAGCATTCTGGTTGTACTTCTTCCAAGACAGATTTGTTCATTCTTCTGGCAGTCCATGGTACATTCAATATTCTTTCCCAACACCATAATTCAAAGGTGTCAATTCTTCTTCGGTCTTCCTTATTCATTGTCCAGCATTCATATGTATATGAGGTGATTGGAAACACCATGGTTTAGGACAGGTGCACCTCAGACTCCAAGGCAGCATTTTTGCTTTTAATAATTTAAAGAGGTCCTTTTTGCAGCACATTTGCCCAATGCAATGTGTCTTTTGATTTCTTGACTGCTGCTTCCATGGCTGTTGATTGTGGATCCAAGTAAAATGAAATCCTTGACAACTTCTTCTTTTTTCCATTTATCATGATGTTGCTTATTAGTCCAGTTGTGAGGATTTTTGTTTTCTTTATGTTGAGGTGTAATTCATACTAAAGACTGTGGTCTTTGATCTTCATCAGTAAGTGCTTCAAGCCTTCACTTTCAGCAAGCAAGGTTGTGTCATCTGCGTATCGCAGGTTGTTAATGAGACTTCCTCCAATCCTGATGCCCCATTGTTCTTCATATAGTCCAGCTTCTCAAATTATTTGCTCAGCATACAGATTGAATAAGTATGGTGAAAAGATACAACCCTGACACACACCTTTCCTGACTTTAAACCAATCAGTATCCCCTTGTTCCGTTCAAACGACTGCCTATTGATTTGTGTAAAGTTTCCTCATGAGCACAATTAAGTGTTCTGGAATTTTCATTTTTCACAATGTTATCCATAATTCATGGTCCACATAGTCGAATGCCCTTGCATAGTCAATAAAACACGTGTAAGCATCTTCCTGGTATTCTCTGCTTTCAGCCAGGATCCATCTGACTTCAGCAGTGATTTCCCTGGTTCCATGTCCTATTGTGAATCCAGCTTCAATTTCTGGCAGTTCCCTGTCGATTTACTGTTGCAACCACTTTTGAATGATCTTTGGCAAAATTTTACTTGTATGTGATATTAATGATATTCGCACATTTGGTTGGATCGCCTTTCTTGGAATAGGCATAAATATGGATCTCTTCCAGTCAGTTGGCCAGGTAGCTGTCTTCCAAATTTCTTGGCGTAGACGAGTGAGCACTTCTAGTGCTGCATCCCTTTGTTGAAACATCTTAATTGGTATTCCATCAATTCCTGGAGACTTGTTTTTTGCCAATGTCTTCAGTGCAGCTTGGACGTCTTCCTTCAGTACCATCTTGATGGTATGTTACCTCCTGAAATGGTTGAACATTGACCAATTCTTTTTGGTATAGTGGCTGACTTAACAGGTAAGAATTTATGTGTTGCCTGAGAGCTGCTATAATTGTCAGTTCCTACGACCATTAACTGTATTAATGAAACTATCTTGGAGACAGTTTCCTACTTTCAGCAAAACCAGTGAATTTTTTATTTAAACAATTGGGGAAGAAAACATGGTACCTGAGGTGGTGGTATGTGTAAAAACAGTGGTACTCGATTTTACAATTTTCAAAAATTGTGTATGCTGAATTGTTGAATTTGCAACACTCAATGCAAAACTGAGCAAAGCACAATTTTTGTAAGGACCAAGTTTCCATCTAATTAAAGGCAGAAATATAGGTGATCTACAAAACATTATTACACAATTTTATTGCCTAGGTCAGGATTCAATAAACTTTTTCTGTAAAGTAAATATTGTAGACTTTGTAAGCCATTCAGTCTGTCACAACTACTCGATTCTTCCTTCATAGTATGAAAGCAGACATAGACAATATGTAACTGAATGGCGTGGTTGTCTTCCAATAAAACTTGACTTACAAAAACAGGCGCATGGCCTGATTTGGCCTTTTCTATTATTAATGATAGAGATAGTAAAGTACGACAGTGGTAGCAACAATTCTGGAATCTCAGGATAATCATAGGAGGTGTAAGATCACACTTCCTGCTACAAAAAATCAAGGTAGCTATAACACGCATTTAATTATTTTGGGCCCTCTTTAATCTAAACTACCAAATTTTTAAAATGCTCTGGGGGAAAACATAGTTTTCTCTATGGCTAATACAGCAAAAATTTTTTGTTTTGTGATTTAGGTGAAAGTTTACAGAGCAAATTAGTTTCTCATTAAACAGTTAATGCACAGATTGTTTTGTGACATTGGTTGCCAACCCCAGGATGTGCCAACTCTCTCCCTTCTCCACCCCAGTTTTCCTGTTTCCATTCATCCAGTTTTCCTATCCCTTCCTGCCTTCTTGTCTTTTCTTTTGGACTGGTGTGCCCGTTAGTCTTGTATACATGATTGAACTATGAAACACATCTCTCACATGTGTTATTGTTGGCCCCTTAGACCTGTCTAATCTTTGGCTGAAGGGTGAATCTCAGGAATGACTTCAGTACTGAGTTAAAAGTGTGTTCGGGGCCATACTCTTCGGGTTTCTTCAGTCTCTGTCAGACGAGCAAGCCTGGTCTTTTTTGTGTGTGTGCGCGCGAATTTCAATCTTGCTCTACATTTTTCTCCCACTCTGTATGAGACCTTCTGTGGTGATCCCTGCCAGAGCAGTCGGTCTTGGTAACCTGGTACCATCCGGTTGTTCTGGGCTCAGTCTGGTGGAGGTTGTGGTCCATTAGTCCTTTAGACTAATCTTTCCCTTGTGTCTTTGATCTTCTTCCATTCTCCTTTCCTCCAGCCAGGATGGGACCAATAAACGTGTCTTAGATGGCTGCTTGAAGGCTTTTAAGACCCCAGTTGTTACTCACCACAGTAGGGTGTAGAACATTTTCTTTATAGAATGTGTTATGCCAATTGAGCTAGATGTCCCCTGAGACCATGGTCCCCAGGAGCAAAAAGTTTTTTGATATAACTTTGAAATATTTATTTTGTAAACATTTCATTAAAATGATTTAAAGCTATAAATTATACTTAGTGATTTGTCAAGAATATTCATAAGAAAACCCTCAGGAAGTTATCCAAAGAAGCAATAAAGAGCTCCCATTCAAAGAGAGGAGGGGGAAAAAAAAAAGAATGTATTCATTTGTGGTGTCAGGATTAAAATATTTGATGCGATCTAGCATGATTCTCCACCACCTGTGTATCATACTATGGCGGCTCGTATGTTGCTATGATGCTAGGAGCTGTACCATTGGTATTTCAAATATCGGGAGGGTCACCCATGGTGGACAGGTTTCAGTGAAGGTTCCAGACTAAGACAGAGTTGAAAAAGAGCCTGGCAATCTACTTCCAAAAATTAGCCAGTGAAAACCCTATGGATCACCATAGGAGATTGTCTAATACAGTGGTGGAAGATGAGCCCTTAGGCTGAAAGGCACTCAAAATACACAGTGACTGCACCAATGGACACAGCATACCAACAATAATGGAGATGGTGCAGGATCAGGTAACATTTTGTTCTGTTGTACATGGAGTCACCATGAGTCAGAGCCAACTAGATGGCAACGAACAACAGCAGCTTGATTCTATTCCCATTTGGACACCCAGAGACTGTGATTTGGCTCATATCCCATTGTCCTCAACAGTTTTCAGTTTAATCATTCTTATGTACACCACTCCTATAGGCTTCTGCCCTTCTCCTACTAATAACCCTTTGGTGGTGGTATTCTAGAATGGTGAAAGGCTTGCTTTTTGCTAATAGGGTAGAACAGATAGCGACAGATAAGAGCTGCAACCAATTGTGCTACAAGCTTTGAAATGGCAATATTGTGTGTGTGCATTTCAGTATAAGTCCCGTCTTTTTCTGTTCTTTGTGCTGGAAGGAAATTCTAGCCTAATTATTTTCATCTTTTCCCTCCTCCTCTTCTCAACCTCTGAAGCCTGGCCCTTCATGCACCAGCACCTCCTCTGCTTCCTACCAGATTTGACTCCACCATTCCTGTCACTGTCAGGTGTGGCAGTCACCTGGCTGTGGCATTTGAGAAGAGGGCATTGCATCACAACAAAAGAGATGAAGCAGATGTTGCATTCAAATGAAAGAACCTTCTCTGATGAGTGAAAGAGGAGAATAATGACTTCAAGTTGAAGTTTCCGGCATCATTATTTTCCTTTTGCATGATACTTAGTCTACTGGTTCAAACCACATGACAGGAACAAGAGAGCAGCCAGGTTCTAATGAGAGGAAGAAGTACCAGTGAACTATGAGTGGAAGGTGTATTGGCAAGCTTCTTATGGACGTTGGTACCACTGAAAGATGTGAATATGTTATGCTTGGAACACTGGCTCTTAATAATGACACCTTAGAATGTGCTCAGGCTGTCAGTAGACATTCTATAGGTTTGATTTCAATATAGTGAATGTTCTAAGAACAGTATGTCCCGTTAGTGTGGGCTTACACGATAAGCTAAAGAAAAGACATCAGGAGGCTTTGTGTGTAAATGCCTCCAGGAGGACCACACAGCACAGACATCATCAAACAAAACAAATATGAATGCATTCATTCCTTCACCCATCTGCTCACCATGTATGCTTCCAGAAGGAAGCCTGTGAGTCCTGGATATTCAGCTTTCCAGATGCAGCAAAGCAAACCCACAACAGAAGTATGTGGTAGACGAGATGATGACTGTTGGGTCTTAAGAGATGAAGGGGTGTGTGTTTGGGTTAGTGAAAATATGTTAACTGACTTCAAATCCTAAGTTTAAATATGCTCTCTGATTCTGAGAAGCATATCAAGTCTTAACAACAACCAAGAAATAACAGTAAATGGTAAATTTGTAAGTTGAGTCATTTCTTTCACCAAGTTGTGAGAAATCAATTCCTTTTACCCCAAAGGTTCATCACAAGTTTCTTGCTGGTGATACCTCTCCTTGTGCCCTGTCACTTTTGAGGCCCAGTGTGCTCTGCAGTAATTTCCCTCTGCAGTTCCTCATAAGGAATGTGTCCAAAGAAACAGGACTGTTTCATTTTCAGAAAATCCTCTTGGTTGTGAAATTGCCTTGATGACACCAAAACTTGTAGGTGGTTGTTTGCACAAGATGAAGGGATGTTGATAAACCAGTTGAGAATTATTTGTTTCCCTAGCAACCTCAGAAGGAGGCAGTAGTTCCTTAATTTTCCTGGTGAAAAAAAGATTTCCCTACTCATAGAAGTCGCTGGACAGGTAGTGCCATCTTCTCTGGCCTCTTCTTCCTATACGCAGCCTCTCTCTGAAGCCTTGGCTGACCAAGGTGCCAGCGGGACGGATAAACTCTAGGATGCAGGTGCCCCAGGACTTAGAGCCAAAACCAGACAAAGGCATGTGAGGGCCCTAAACACTGATAACCTGTGGTGCCCTCTTCTCTACTTGGGCATTTGAATGGGATATGTGAGTTATATATACACATCTGTATACCCTGGTGGCATATTGATTAAGAGCTACGGCTGCTAACCAAAAGGTCAGCAGTTCGAATCCATCAACTGTTTCTTGGAAATCCTATGGGACAGTTCTACTCTGCCCTATAGGGTCGCTATGAGTCAGAATCGACTTGACGGCAACAGGTTTTTTGGGGATATATATATATTTATATATATATATATATATACACACACACACACACATACATACATATGTATGTATGTATATATATGTGGTGTCTGTGTGTCTTAGCTGTCCATGATGTAACTTCTTTTTAAATGGACTATATCAGTATATAAAAAAAAAATATTTAACACAAAAGTGCCATTTTAGCAGAATGAGATGAACTGGATTATAAAACTTCTAGTGGATATAGGGTACTAAGATTTTTACTATATACCACATTTTCTACAAAAAGAATATTCCACATATGCTACAATAAAGAAAATGAGTTAGTGAACTTTGTTGTTTCAACAATCAATGTAAAATTCTGTTGATCTTCTACCAAAAAAATTAACTTTCATCAGTTATATAATATAATGGCTTCTATTTCAGTTTTGATGCTTGTTTTGTAATAAATACTGTAATTACAAATGAACAAATGAAAAGATGTCATAAAAGAAAATTTAATGATCAGAAAACAAATATAACAAATTACTGTATTTTATTTTTAGATAGATCTTTCTTCTCTAACATGTTATAATTAAAACCACTTCTTTCTATTTTTTGCTCTTACAAGTTCTTCAATGATTTCATCACAATTAAGCTGCTGAACAATATCTACTTCCATACATAGTAAGGACAATGAACTGAGTCTTTCTTGAATCTCTTTGGGGATGAAAATGAACATTCTGTTGTGCAGTTTATGATCATTAAAATTAGGAATATGCGTAAAGCAATTTCAACCTTAGGAAATATGCATTGTATTTTATCTTCTATTATGGGACCGTACGTGCCTACATGAGTAAAATTTGTCTTACTTGAATCTGTAAACTTAGTTCTCACGTAAGAATGAAATTGTCACACTTCTCGGTAAAAGTTTGTATTTAAGTCATCGGGATAAGCCTGCTCTAATTTCTTGGATGCCTTCATGCATTCTTCATCAGGGATAGCGATGCAGTTTAAGAAGGAAAATCAATTTGAAAGAACTTCATACACTTTTCCCCCTTCTTTTTATGCAAGATTCAAGTGCATGAATGATGGTGTACTATGTGGTTACGTGAAATTGATCTCTGGCACTCGGTGATACTTCTGGAACACTTCTGTCATTTACTTGTTTCTAATGCTTCTGTGACGGTGAATTCCTTGAATTTGGTTCGTTGTGTTTCTCCCATAAATTGTGTAAATACCCTATTAATGACAGGTAGAGATCTGTGCGTGTCTTTAAATTTACTTCTGAATCTTGGAGAGCTTGCCTCCTCTGATGAAAAGGCTGCAATATATTATTCCACCTAATCTATATAAATACGTATTCAAGCATTGCATTTTTTTGGCCATGTGGTCAGCTTCTCTTTTGGTATCTCCTTTTTGTGTCTAGTCTTCAGTAATATTTTCCAAGGCATCTAGAATTTAAGTGTACGATTCAGGATTGCATTCATTGCTGCAGCATGCCTTCCCAAAGTGTATTAGAAAGACATTTTAATACTCGGTCATTTGCTTAAATATGTTTTATGAACTGCCTATCAGTGAGTACCCAGGGAGTAGAAGCAGCAAAATGTGTGTAGAGTAACTGATCAGTAGGAAAAAAAACAATTTCCAAACAACAATCTACTGTGCTACGTCCTACAAGATTAAGTGAAGGCACAGCACATGGTATGAAAATGGCATATTCATTACCTACTAAAATCTTCCGTTGCATGCCCTTGTAATGCCCTGACATATTGGCAACATTGTCATAGGACTGGCCTCCACACTTAGAAAAATCAATTTTGCAAACTTCGCATACATAGTAAAGTACTTGATCTGCAATTTCTTTACTAGTATGACTTTTTAAGCTAGTAAATGTGATAAATGCTTCCCCAAGTTTCCATCTGTTGAAGATACTATCTTAAAACAATACTTAGCTGACCTGTATGAGAAGACAGGAGTAGAGTCTACAGACAAACTGAAATATTGAGCTATACTTGTTTCACTGAAAATAGTTGATAGAACTTCTCACTTATTAAGCTTATGAATTCCTCACACATTTTAGACGTATAAGATGGGTTGCCCTTTCCTGTGTTGCTGTATTTTGAGATATGACCTACTAAAAATGGATCCAACTGAGCAACAAGTTCAAGTAAACCCAAACAATTTCTATTTTGTGGTGATCCAAATACTTCATTTCTTCCTTGAAAAGATAGTCCATGTTCAGCAATTGTTACAGTGACAGCAACAACTTGTTGCAAAATGGCTTTCTAATACTTATGTTCTTCGTTAATTTGTGTTTCCAGTTCATGAGTTAAGCCAAAACCAGGCCTCCATTTTAAATATGACAACACATGATCTCTGTGAATTGAACTGTTTTCGTGTTTATCATATTAGAGTTGTGCCAATCTCTAAATCCATCTGTAGTAAATCAAGAATTAAATGATTTAAGACTGAGTAGTTTGCAAACAAAACAATATACAGAGCCAAATGATAGAGAATACAGTAGCCACTCCCTCTTATGATTTTTACCATTAGCTTTGAACCCTAGAAATGTATTCCGGCTATAGAACTTGGTTTGTTTACCATCCAGAAAGTTTTGACATGAATTTTCAAATGGTCCACCATGATGTTGACAGTCACTTGGCCTGCTTTTGATTGAATAATTTACATCATTAGAAGAAAAATAATTACGCAAAGTAGGATCTGTATTCCTGTTATTATGTGGTGCACAGATGCGACAACTTCAGATTCTAAAATAGTTTCACTTTCTATACCATTATTACTTTTTTTCTTTTTTTTACATACTACAGCAAGGAATGGATGCAGAATTTGGAACAAATTCAGTTATATTCATATTGCTGTTAGTCATTTCTTCACTAATGGTACTAGTACAATGATTTGCACCCAATAACCTTTAACTGCAGCTTTCAATGGAAGAAGTCTTTTCTGATTCAATACATTTTAAAAAGGAAGTTAATTTTGGAATTGTCTTTAGGGATTCACAAATTTTGTTTCTCTTCTGTGAGCTTTTGTTTTTGCACTCCACTTAATTGTTGCCAATTCATTTTCCCTGGGCATAAAATTATGTCACTTTTTAAATTTGGTTCTACCATAGCAAATACATTTGAAGTATTGAAAATTAATAACATTTATAAAACAAGTACAATTTATCAAATAAAATTTGCATTTAAATGTGGTCATTGACACGAAAATTTATTTTTGAAAATTGGTAAATAAAAAGAAATTGATTTGAAACCTGTAACTTTGTTCTTCAGGTCTGAGATAGTCAGAAGAAATAATATAAGGCAGTTGGAAATAATTCCATTCGTTTGTCGTATGATGTTCACTGGTAGGCTCTTCCCAGACCTCCACAAGTGTTTTTCATCTTGAAATAATACTTAAAACCTTGTGTGCTCACACTCCATCCTTTGATTCTGTGTCTTCACAGCTCATTGGACTACTGCTGATGCTCAGAGGGGGACAGAATGAACGAACGGAGCATGATACAAACATAAGGGTATGTTCAATCTGAAGACGTCACAAGTCATGTGATTATAGTCCAAGGGTGCGTTCTTACACGGTTGACGAGAGAGAACTGAATGTGAGGTTATACCTGATGGGTCCAAAATGAAGAGGAAAATATAATCGGTATCATATACAATATTTATAAAATGATATCACTTTCTTTTAGTGCCCTGCTAGTTCCCTTCCACTGTGGCACTCGCTTTTCCTTGTGTCCTGTCTACTTGTATCTATGGGCCTTTGCTTTGGACAACTGGTGCCCCTGCTTTGTTGATGCAATAACCATGTGCTTACTTTGCTTATTGGGCCATCCATCCCTGCTGACCACAATCCCTCGAAGACCATCTCTCCACTCTGGGAGTTTGTGAGCAGTTCTTTATCCCCGGGCCTCTGGGTGGGCATGGTCCCATGGCCCTGTGACCAGGTCTCCTTACCTTACAGAGACAGTTCTCATGTCTGAACTTTTCTGTGTTGTTGATGTGTCTGTTGGAGACAGTCGCCATCTTACAACCCAGGAGTGGCCAGTGAACCAGACTTTCCCTCTGAGTACTGGTAATTTGGTGCTGCAGATTGGTAATAGAAAAAACATAAATACATAATACATAAAATGGGAAGTAATTGGAAGGTGCGTTTGGCTGTTCTTCGCCCAAACTCTGGGTGGGATTTTTAGGTTATAACTTTCAGGTTTTGGACAAATAAACGACATCATGATAAATGAGGAAAAAATTGAAGTTGTCAACAATTTCATTCTACTTAGATCAATGATCAGCACCCGGTAAGCAGATAAGAAATCAAACAATATATTGCATTGGGCAAATCTGCTGCAAAAGACCTTTTTTAAAGTTTTCAGAAGCAAAGATGTTTCTTTTATGACTAAGGTCTCTTCGACTGCCTCATATGCATGTGAAAACTGGACAATGAAAAAAGGAAGACAGAAGGAGAATTGATACATTTAAATTGTGGTGTTGACAGAGAATATTGAATATACCAAGATGGATTGATACAGCGGCTGCAGCAATGGGCTCAAGCATAACAACGATCGTGAGGATGGTGTTTCATTCTGTTGTACCTAGGGTTGCTATGAGTCAGAACCGACTGGACAGCACCTAACAACAACAACCAGGAGACTGAACAGATCAGTCATAGAAGAAATACAACAGGGATCCTACTCAGTAGTGAGAATGGCAAGACTTCGACTCACTTACTTCGGATGAGTGATTAGCAAAAACCAGTCACTAGAAATGGACTTCATGTTTGGTAAAGTAGAGGGTCATCAAAAACGAGGGAAATTCTCAGTGAGAGGAATTGACACAATAACCAAAACTATAGGCTCTGGCATACCAACGATCATGAAGACGATGCAAGACTGGGCAACATTTCATTCTGTTTGGGTTATATTGCCAAAACACCAAGCAGATGTCTCCATAATTTAGGACTAGAAACTGAACATCTTCATGCCGCCATCTTATGCTCTGATCTTTGGTACAACCTTGGCAAACAAATGGAATCAATACACTTGTATGTTGTTCTTTAATTGAATCTCTCATACTGGCACGTTTTGCCACCTTGTGGGTCTCACTGTGCAACTCAGTTTCCTCCTTTCTGTTCTCTACATTCCACAAATTGTTTCTTTAGTTCTCAAACTCTGTAGGTTTCCCTAACCATCAAAAAACGACCTGTAACTTATCCTGGCCCTGTGATAAACAAACTGGTTGTCACAGCTTACCCTGTACACTAGGGTCTACTTGCCAGCAAACTTCCCTACAAGACCAAAATATCCCTTCTGGAAAAAACAAAACAAAACAAAAAAAAACTAGTTTTACTCAAGTAAGCCAGCCACAAGCCAGTGGATTTGTTACTAATTCTCAGCGGCACAGGGCAGCACTTCAGAGAAGAGGTTTTCTGTCTGCTCTTTTGGCAGCAGGGCTTCTTTTGGGGTCCTCACTGCCCTTCATCTCAGCCTCAATCCTTATCATGTGCCCCATGAAGGCTCAGCACATCTTAAGACATGTGCTAGGAATGTGGTCTCTGGTTTACGGACAAGTAGAGAAACCCAAGCCAAGAAACCAAAAACCAAGCCAGCTGTGGTGGCCCCATGTGTGTACAGTAGAACTTCGCAGGGTTCTCAAAGCTGTGACCTTTCAGAAACAGATCACCAGGCCTTTTTTCTGAAGTGCCTCTGGATGGGTCTAAACCACCAACCTTTTGGTCAGCAGTTAAGCACTTAACCAATTGCACCACCCAAGGAAAGCCAAGAGACTCAAAGCCAGGGAGATTGCCAAACTCTTATTCTAGGCCCTTTCTCTTTTGCAAGACGGTTGGTAGGTGAAGGATTTCTATACTTTCATGTAGTCACTAGGATTGTCAAGAGTCTTGTTTCATTTGAAGACTCTGTGGATGACTGTGGAAAAAAGTCTAAGAGGGGTGGGAGGTCTGCTGGTGGAAGGGGATGGGCGGTATGGGGCTGCAGCAGAGCAAATGAAGGCAGATGTTGGGCACCCATCAGCAGCACCTGGGCACAGACACACCAGGAAACAGCTATCTGGTGGCTAGTGCTGCCCTGTTCCTGTGCACCCAGGTCTTTGCAGGCCACCCCAAACATGTGCCAGCGTTCATCTTGAGGATTTGTTTCTGCTCTGCCCCATCGACATGAATCATCATGGGCAGCTGCTGAACCTCTGGCCGTGTTTAGAGGGCTCACAAGTCACCCTCCAGCGTTGCCTCCATAGTGTGACCTGGGCTGCTCCAGACTGAGCCAGTGACCCGCCTCCCGGCTCTTCTGAAATGCGGGATCCAGGTATATTCTGAGCATCTCACTGATGATGCTAAACAGAAGGAATGAGTGCCTCGACAATATACGCTTTTGAAAATGCTCTCCCAGGTAAATCACTTCTACACAATGTTCTTGCTCGGAGGGGTGTTAAGAGGCCCAATTTCTCTGGGCCTACATAGGAAGGCAAGGCCAGCAGCCAGGAGCCAGCAGGAAACGTGCCCCCAAAGAAAGGGCTGAACCAGTATGTCTTGTGGCCCTTTGGGTTGCAGGCCCACTTAGGAACCAGGGGAGAGCTGAACAGCCATTTGCTTTTTCTGACACCCCATGCGTGTGAAAATGGAGTCAGGTGGAGACTGGGGCCACTGTTGGAGGGAAGATGGTCCGCTCTTGTTGGAAGCCCCTGGAGAGAAGGAGGAACAACACTGCCTTCTTTTATTTGCTCCCTCCTTTAGCTCCTCCCTCCTTGTCTGGTTATTTTTCCCTGGCCCCCTAGCCCCTCTCAGCACCAGAACCTTCCTGTGGGGTGAAGTGGGAATCTTGGACCAGGTGCCATGCATGGCCTTCCAAGCCAGGAGCAACTTCAGAACACACAGGGTGTCTGCAACATCCTTGCATATTTGTAAAATAGGTGAGTTGAACTTGGTATTCTATAATGGGAACCCCTGTGAACTTATTCTCCAGGGAGGCATTTAAAAAAAAAAGAGAGAGAGAGAGCATCAGATTTCCTTTCTGTGGAATGTTCTGCTAACTCATATTGCGTTATGTTGAAATAAATTGATCAGTTTTTCTATTTCTTTTACATTGTTTAGTCAATTTTAATATATTCCATTTGCTATACGATTTCATTTAATATGTCACATAAGGTTGGTTTTGGGTTAAGTGAAATTTTGGTTTCATTTTAGCAAAGGTATATATGGTCTATCAAAATAAACTTCCACAGGGAACGAAGGCGCATGTTTGTGAACAACCGTGTTAGATTTACCTTCCTAAAGGTGGATCTTGGGTGAATTCTTGCTTTGTGTTTAGGGACAAGTAAAGCAGTGAGCCCAGAGCAGATGTGTGACAAGGCACGGTTCCTGCAGCAGGCCTTGATGGTGTGTGGCCATCGGGGTTTAAGGACACTTTTGATTGGCATATAACATACACTGACTCTCAGTTTGGAGAATTTTTTAATGTATGATGTAATTCGGAGAGAAAATTTTAAAAATTGTCATATTATTGTTGCTCCAAGGAACAGCCCTGAGCCTACAAATTTGGGGGGGTTTGTTTCACTCAAAGTTTTTGGGTATTCTAAGCGCTGCTTTGTCCCTGTGCTTTTATACTCGGCCAGCGCTAAGCTTGTGTCTTCCCAAGCTTCCCAAAGGGTAAGATACGGGGTCGTCAGCGAAAAAACAAGACGGGCAGTTTGTTCAGGAGGCAGCTTACCTGTAAGGGTTTCCCTTCATTGTTATTCTGAGTTTGTTTCAAGATGCTCACAAAGGGGGGGAAGGGTGGTCGTGGTAGTGGGTATTTAGTGTTCCTAACAGCTGAGCCTCCTAAACCTGCTTCCGCACAAAGCTCTTACTTTAGGCTAGAAATCTGAAAATGAGCTGTAGTCAATTTTCCCTTCCAAGGTTCTCCTGGACTGCCCTTCCCACCCTCCAGCTACCCTTCTGGGGTGTGGACCCTTTACTGTGAAGGGTGGGCGAATGCTGGAAGATTTAGGGGGCCTCAAACAGTAGCAACAACACACCACAAAAGAGAAGACGCAATTGCGATGCTGAGCACAGCTTTTCCATCCGGTGTTTCAACGACAGAGGAAAATGACTCAAAATACTAACCGAGGAGCATCAGAATTTGTCTTAGAAGAGCTGAGTGACACCTGACGGAAAGCAGTGTAATTACCTGGCATTAAATTTAATACCCCAAACAGATGGTGTTCCATTTGTCACCTGATTGGAAAATTCTTTCTGAGCCCTTACCCCAAATCCAGTTACTTAACTTCCCTTGAATCCAAATGTGAATAGGTTTGCTTCGCTTACTTTGGGAACCTGTAAAATCATTTCTACTTTCTTCTCGTTGATACTTAAAAATTAAAAAAAAAAAATTAAACTAGGGGACAAAAATTACCCACTTTATTTATTTGAAGAATTGGTATTATACTGAGCCCCAAAATGTCAGGGAATGTATGATTTCCTAAATTAAAGTGATGTTCCTAAACCTCCTTGTTTAAAAGGATAGATTGTTGTGGGCGCTTATCTAGGTTTCTCCGAAAATGATGTGCACGGCCTTCCTTTTAACCCTACCTTCCAGCATACTCATGGGAACAGGACTTCAGCTCCAGGTAGCCATTTGGAAGGCTGGCTACACCCTGGAACTGCCAGAAGGGCTGGCTCCAGCAGTGCAGCGTCAGCTCTAGAAATCCACAACCCTAGGGATGGTGTTTGTTTTTTTCTTCAAAAAAATTTCGCTTTTTAAAAAACATCAAAAGCTCTCTCTTAAATCCTTGCTGAAATCATGAGATGCAGAAATAAGTCCACTTTGCTTTGACTTTGAAAATATTTTATTTCAATAGTAAATAGTTATACAGTCCAAACAGTTCTATTGAAGCTTTCTATAAATAGCTAACAATTAAGAAAATAATGTATGTAGAAAAGAGATTGCATTTAAAAGTAAGAGCTGTCAGTTGTATGAGGGCCTCTGAAATCCTCCAAGCAGAATAAAAGGGTAGGTTGTCTGTAATTCGCTCAAATAGATACAAAAGTTAAAACTTTTAGCAGATCCCCTTAGAAAAAGGCTCTTTTCTAAAATGCACAGTGAAATGTCAAGAGTGGCGGGGGGGAAAAAAAGGCGCACCAAAAAATCTGCAATCAAATAATATCATAATCTTCATAATTAATATAAATAAATAAAGAATAAATAACAATTACTCATAAATCAACATATACATTTAGAGAAAACTCATATAGTTCTACCTCAACAAAGATGACCAAACCAAAAAATTCTTACTTGAAATATTGAGGCAGTCTCTACACCATCTTCTGTAATTCCGTTCCCTCCCCCCAAAACAATCTCAAACAGACAACAGTTCAAGGCATTTGTGGCTATACTAAAGAAAACTCTTTTTTAAGCAATTTGATTTGTTCACATACAAAAAGGTAAAGCCAGACTCCAGCAGTTCACAAGCCATAATAAAGCTAATCGTGAGGGAAGTTGAATTTACAGCCTGTGAAATATAAAGGCATTTATTCCTCAAGACTCACCCAAAACAACCCGTACGCTACATACATAGAGAGCAGAGTGGCAGGCGAGAGCAAGCCGCATTTCTACACCATGAACACAGCGAATACTAGCAAGAAAACAGCTTCTCCCTCCGAAGGGAGGCTTCCGACCACGAGACAAACGCGTACAGCTTCTCTCCCTTGTACAGAAAGGGATTGGCTCCTGTTGCGCCATCGGGGGAGAGGTGGGGAGACAACGCAAAAGGGGGTCCAAAAAGAGTCACGACGAGAGGGTCGGGGTTACCGTCACGCCACACCGTGAGAAGCGGAGAAGACACTTTGACAGGAGGGGTGGGCGCCCCCGGCGCGGACGCGGGTTCGGGACGCCTAGTGCGCGCTCTCGTTGTGGGTCTCCAAGCGAAGGCACAGTTCAGGGGGCCGGCGGACGGGGGGAGGGCGCGCTCTAGCAGGCGGGACGCACGGGCACCTGCAGGAGGATCACCTGTCTGTTCTCGGACGGGTGGCACTTGTTGATATGCCGCGTGAGGCCCGGCGAGCTGTAAAAAGTGGCCGGGCAGTACTTGCAGGGGAACACCTGGGCGGCGTGCAGCAGGCGCAGGTGGCGCTCCTGGGAGCCCTTGCTGGGGAACGTCTCCCCGCATACCGGGCACAGGTGGCACTCGGCGGGCGCACTCAGGCCCAACATGCCGGCCGCCTCGCCGTCGCCAGCCGCTTCCTGTGGAGCCTTATCGTCGGGCCCGGGGTACAATGCCAGCAAGTCCTCTGCCGGGGGCGCGGGCGGCGAGCCCTTGGCCTGCAGTGCCTGGTGGTGAGCGAGCAGGTGCTTGCGCAGATAGGCCTGTCGGCGGAACTTCTTGGCGCAGTGGTGGCACTCGTAGAGCCCGTCCTCGGAGCCCGACTCGGACACCCCGCCGGGGCTCGGCGTGTCGCGGTCGCTGCCACCGCCCATCGCCTCCCGCGCCTCAGCCCTGGCGGCGGCTTCAGGCTCCGGCGCGCGGGCGGTAGCGGGCGCGGGCCTCGGTTTATGCCAGCGGCGGTGCGAGGCCAGGTTAGCCGGGCAGCTGAAGACCTTGGCGCACTCGGGGCAGCGGTACTCCACGCGCACGATGCGCGAGCACTTGTGCTGCGCCAAAGAGAACGGGTCTGCGTACTCCTCCTTGCACAGCTGGCAGATGAACTCGCCCAGCGGCCGCGCCGCGCCCCCTGAGCGGCCCCGCGGCGCCTCCACCGGGCCCTCCTTGATCTTCAGCCCCAGCACGGGCGATGTGGTCACCTCGTCCTCGAAATGCAGCTTGCGGATGGCCTTGGGCTTCTTGACACCCGGGGCCTTGGCTGCCTTGGCGGACGGCTCCGCGGCGGCGGCGGCGGCGGCGGCGGGGGGCGCGGGCCGCTTGCCCGGGGGCCGCAGGGCGGCGGCGGGGGGCAGCGGGAGCCCGGGCCCGGGCCCGCGGGCTGCCTCAGCGCCCGCCGAGAACGCAGTGCCCATCTTGAGCTCGGCGGGAGCGAAGAGCAGGGCGTCGCCGCCGCAGGTGCCGCCGCCGCCCGCGCCGTGCCCGCCGCCGCTCCCGAGCAGCGCGGCGGGTGTGGGGAAGGACTCGGCCGAGACCGGCGAGCCGAGGTTGAAGCTGCGCTCGAAGTACTTGTGTTTCTCATGCTCGCGACTCACCGGCCGCGTGGGGCTGTAGAGCGGTGCCGGGTGCGCGGCCTCGGGGTTGCCGAAGTGCGCGGCCCGCGGGCCGGGCGGGGGCGGTGGCAGGCCAGGCGCGCAGGCGAGCGCGGCAGCGAGCGCCGCATGGGCGCGCTCGGCTGGCGGTGGCGGCGGCAACGGTCCGGGCCCCGGGCTCGGCGGTGGGGGCTCGGCGCGGGCGCCCCCACAGCCCGGAGAGATTAGCAGCCCGCGGTCGCCGTCCTCGCCGCCGCGGACCCGGTAGGACACCGGGGTGGACTTCTTGCTGCGCTTCACCAGGAAGCCGCGGGGCATCTTGGCGCGGCGCGCGGCCAAGGCGCTGGCTCGCTCCCACCTCCACGCTCGCCCCCGGCCACCCTCAGTGCCCCAGGCCCATGGCCCGGCGCAGCGGCGGCGGACACGCGTGGCGCCGGCGGCGGCTCGGCCCGGCTCTGCGCCCTTCACGCGCGTCCCTGTCCCCAGGTCTGGGAGCCGCTTCCTTTTAACGGGGGGAGGGAGCCATTGTTCTCGCCTCCCGCTTCCCCCGGAGCCAATCAGCGCGCCCGCAACTCCTCCGCCTGGTAGGGTGGGAGGGCAACGGGGCTGCAAAAAGGGAGCCAGGACTCGGGGGTCGCCCGGTAGGTGCAGCAGATGTACCTGAGGGCGCGGGGCCCCCGCGAGCGCCCCTCGCTACTCCGCCCGGCGCCGCGCCCCGCCCGGCACCGGCACACGCCCAGTCCCGCCTCTCTTCACGGTCGGCTGCTCCTCTATGGAAGGCGCACGTGCCTGGGCTTTGTGTCTCTCCTCCGGGGGGCGCGGGGCCGCCAAATGGGCCCGTCCATCAGTACGACAATGCGCTCCCCCCCCCCACCCCGCTCCCGCGCGGGGATTACCCGCGGGTCGCGAGCAAAATAGCAACAAAGGACAAGAATGGCCCCAAATATGTCAGGAGGTCTCAATACGCGAGCCGGAGCAGAGGAGAAGTGGCGCGCGCTGATTGGGTGGGGTGGGGGACAGCAGCGGGCGCTGGGACCTGGGAGTGCTGCAGCGGGGCGAGAGACGGGGCCCGGGGGCTGCTCCGGAGCTCCGTGTGGAGTTTCAGAAATAAGTCAACAGTCTAAAATAGCCGCAAAACCGCGGCAGCCAAGAGCCCCAGCCTGCGCCAGGACAGGTGGGCCGCGCGACCCAGGTTTAAGTGAAAATGGAGCCCGGGGTTCCGACTTTGGGTGGATGATTTGGCCTTTCTGGCTGCAGCCGAAGTGGAACGTTAGTGCTCACAGCCTCAGCGCGTCCGCGGGTCCCAGGACGATTTCTTTAGAGTTTGGGAAACAACTGGCACCGCATTTCTTCAATCGCCAGCAGACGTGGGGGATCGGGGGCAGGCTGGGCTGGGTTCCAAAAGGAACTTGAATTTCTGAACTTTTCCTTTTTAAGTTCCCCGGGGCTCGGGCATGGGCGTCCTTGGAGAGCCCCTACCCACGCCTTTTGCATCCCCTTCGCCGCCCAGGACTGGGCTGAGCCGAGTGGATTTGGCCAAAGCCGGTAACCAGCTATCAGCCGCGTGTGCCCGGGTGAAGTTGGTTTCCGCCCTCCCCGCGCGGCCTCATGCATTTTCATTCGGAGCGGGTATTTTGTCTGCCAGTTGACATCAGATGCTAAATCAAGGGCTCCAATCATGGCGCTGCGGAATAAATGGGCCGCCTGTCTGGGCGCGGGGCCCCCCCGGAGCCGTGCCCCTTCACCTTTGTGAAGGAAATTAACCTCCTGCTATTGAGCGCCGGCCGCGGCCAATCTGGACGCAAAAGAGACGCGTGCTGCTGGCTGGGGGGAGGGGGGCAATCTGTCCTCCAAGGCAGGCTGCGGCCTCCGAGAGGACAAGCCACCTCCCCCGTGCCACCAGGAAAAGACAACAGGGAAGACCCACCCACCCCCCGCCACCGCCCGGTTTGGACTCAGACCCGGCCCCTGCCTCCATTCACTTCCAACTCAGAAATACGGAAGGCAGAATCTCGGGGGGGCGGGGGCGCAGAACCCCCTGAGTGCACAGTGGCCCCGATTGCACACCACTGGGGAAAGAATAGCAAAGCCACATACAAAGTCTTATGTTGTAGGAAAATGTCACTTAACTGAAAGGGAAGGAAACAGACTTTTTCTGCAAAACTCTGTGCACGCGGATAGATTTTGCTGAAAGAGTTTTACTTGCGCTTAATTCCCCCGAAGGTATTTAATTGTTTTGGATTTTCCCACTGAAAATACCCTGGCGTGGAAATTAACCAGATTTTTTTTTTTTTTTACAGCGTCCACATGAGTAATAACTTGTGATGGGGACAGTCGTTAGGAAATCTCTCTGGTTAATCAAGGGGAAAGATATTTGCTGATTTTATATTTGTGACTTTTTTTTTTAACCCACGGACTGAAAAGAAAAAAAGATAATGGAATATATTTGAAAGTCTTACTCTCTTTTAAAAAAAGGTTAACTGCAATGAATGTTGGCTTTTTAAAAAGTTAGAAATCCTAAAATGAATTTCTCTAAAATGCATAAATATGTCTCCATCTAAAAGTAACTGATGTTATTTTCTTGCTCTTTTGAGCGCTGATTAATACTGCTGATGAAATTAGTAGTGGGAAAGAGATTCCGGGACAGCTTTGGCCGATTTTATTTTCTAATCACGAATCCCATCTGGGTTGTGGAATAATAGGGCGGGGGATCGGGCCGCCGTCCCCAACTGACCGCGGGGTATTTGGTCCTGCATATGTAACACTTCTTTCATTCAACAGATAACAGGGAGAGTTAGTCACCTAGTGAATCCTTTAAAAATAACAACGCCCATAGTTGTAAAGGGAGAGGACCAAAAAACAAAACAAAATCCCTGCCTGAATGCACGGAATTCAAACAGGGCTCTGAATTGAACGCTTTTGAGATCCCGAGACTCAATGGATCCGTTTCTTTTTCTTTATTTGTGGTTTTAGTCTTGCCAGCTGAAATGAAATCTGCATTCAGAAGGGTACGGTTAAAATAAATGGTAACTTGGAAAGTACAAGTATTTGAAACTAATTTCATAAACCGGGGCTGGGGAAAAATTAAGCTGCCCGCGAGGGTACAGCAGCAACCTCCCATCCAGCGCACGCGTGTACTGGCTCGTGGTCTCTGCCGCCTCCTGCGTAATTTCACTTCTCAGAACCTGTGAGCCACAGGGGTGGGAACATCGAGTTGAGATATCTGTCTTCCTCTGGGAAGAGCAAAGCTTCACCACGGCGGCTGGCCTTTGCGGGGTGCGATGCCAGGAAAGGCTCCTATGGAGCTGGGATGGGAGAACACTTAGCTCTGACTTGCCCGGCTCTAGGAGGACTTGGAGCTGGCCAGGGGAGTCGGTGAGCTGAGGGATCCCAGGCGGGGCACCAAAGGGTCCTTCCTCGGCCCAAGGTGGCTCCTTCCCTCCCCTGTGGGGGCCTGGCCAGCTTTTTTGCAAACATCTGGGGATCCAGATTAATTTCTTGTCCTAAAGTCCTCGCTTTGGGTTCTTCTTTCGACTGCCTCGGAGCTGGCCTGGTGTTAGGGAGCGCGCCAGGGTCCACTGTGACCCCCCACCTTGGTTGTGCCTCAAGAATCAAGGCTCCAGGGAGTTTCTGGAAAGCACGAAGCTTGGAATTAAGGGCCAAAGCGGGGAATTTCGGCCGAGGAGTTGGCCCCGTGGGGTATCGGGGAGCCCAGGCAGCCCCTGAGTTCACTAGAGGCGAAGATGGGCGGGTTCGCAATCTCATCCCGTGGCGGGTTGCGCGTTGAGGGTAGCCAGGCGGGAGTCGTCGGCAGCCACCCCCCATCCCCACTCTGCTGCGGACCCCTCTCCTGGCTTCGCAGAAGTCTCCATCCACCCCAGGCTCTCGGGCCCCACGAGCCACGGCCCGGCCTGAATTCCGCGTTTCCGTGTTTAGTGCCAGCCTCCGGCCGGCGGGCTCCGAGGACCCCGAGGGCTGGCGACCCAGTGCGCAGTGCGCTCCGGCCCGAGCCGGGCCAAGGCTTTGTGTTCGCAGGAATGAGGGGTTGTGTGTCAGTCTAAGGGGCACGCGAGAGCCACGCGCTGCCTGCCCGCCGCCCCGCCCGGGCCTCCGGGCACCTTCCGGGGCCCCCGCCTGCGGGCCGTAGCCTTTGTCCGGCAAATTAGCATAAAGCTGCCAGGGATCTTCCGTTGAAATAATTCCACACAAAAGGAGAGTGTATGAAAGAGAGCGAACAAGGCGAGGCCGCGCCGGCGCGGGAGCCGGCTGCTCCAGGGTTCCCCCTCGAGGGTCGAGTACCCCGGCAAGCTGCCGGCGCCCATTATTCGGCGGGGGCCGCGGGGTGGCTGGCCGCCGCCTTTCTCCCCCGAGCGTGCGGTCTGGCACCGCGCGCTCCGTGAAGTGCCCTCAAGGCTGTTTGTTTTTGCTTCGGTGGCACCGTCCGGGCCGGGGTCGGGAGGGGTCGGGAAGGCCCCGGCCGGACAGCGGGGAAGATGGTGTTGGCAAAAGCTGGCCAAGACGCCGCCAGAGAATGTGGGAAAGCCATAACCAGAGAATCACGCCTGGAAGAGCGGGATGGATTGAACGAGCCAGAATGACATTGAACGTGGGGAACAAGAGGGGTCTGCTTCCTCCTGTGAGGAGAAAAGGAACCAACACACCCGAGCAAAAACTGGCCAGGAAGGCCGGCGACCTCAACCCTTCCTCAAAGGCTCCAGGAGTGGAGGCCAGAAGGGGCGCACATTTTTGCAATGGCCTGGGTCTCCCTCTTTCTTGTTTCTGCCCTTCCCGCGGCCCCACATCTCCCCCTTTACCCTCTCCTTCTCTCCCCACCCTCCCTTGTCCCATCTCTCTCCTCCTCCCTCCCTCCTCTCACCCCCTGTCTCTGTGGTCTCTCTCCCCCTTCCCTGTCTCTTTCCTTCTCTCCCCCTCTCCTTTCTCTCCTACCCCAGCCCTGCTGCCCTCCTCCGCCATCCTTCACTCTGCCCCCACTCCTTCTCCACTCCCCTCAGTCCCAGTCTCTGCCCCCCGCCCCTTCTGGGGCTCACTCCCGGTGACTTTCCCTCTCCTTTCTCCTTCTTTCTATCTTCCCCTTGGTCCCTCTCCTCTCTCCATCTTTCCCTCTCACTCTCCCTCCACCCTTCTCCCTCCATTTCTGCCCTCGCCCCCCTTCGCGCTCTCCTTCCCTCTGACTGCCGCCCCACCCTCTCTACCCCTCCCTGCAGGCCGACGTATGTTATTTTGTCTAGAGAGCGCCTATTTGTTCAGTGATGTGTGGCCTCCTGGCCGCCAGCTTTAATAGTGGGGGGGGGGGGGGGGGAGGTAGGCTTGGTTTCTGTGAACATTAGCATACAGCTGCCGGGCTCTGCGCCCCTGATCCCCGCGCTCACTTTATCCCAGCCTTATCATCACCTCTTCCCTCCACCACAAAACAATCAACAGCTTCTCACACACGGCGACTTTCCAGCGGAGTCCCTCTCTGTGCTCCTTGGCTAACACTCCCTCTGCTTCAAGCTGGCTCCCTCTCTCACGCCCTCTTCTAAGAGTCAACGTTGATTGGCTAGCTTTATGTTTTATCCTCCACACACTGTTGCCCTTCCTCCCCTCCTTCTTCTTTTGCCTTCCTGGGATATTTGGGTGTCATAAAACAATAGAGAGCCGTTTCTGGGTTTCCAGGACTGCACTCTTTACTAAAACAAGCTGTGTCCTGAGATCATTAGAGGCACCAGTGAGGTGAGGTGGTTGTGTGTGATTTGGGGGACTAAAACTTGAAAATGAATTTTGGTACTTTCTTGTCAATATTCTTTGCTCAAAACTCCATCTCTGCAGAATTTACGCCTTATGGACACAGAGAGAAGTCCAAATATTGGTATTGCAGAAGCCCTTCCTTTTTGCGTGTTTTACCCCCAGCAAGTAGAAAATAGTTTTCTTCTCCTAACAGCCAGCGTGAAGCTATGATCACAGATTATCAGCTTCTTCTTTCATTCACAGCAAACTCGTTCCTCAGTGATACAGTCTCGAGTTTGCACACGTGCTAAAATTCCTACCTAGGTCCAGGAAATTACCCACCTTCTGAATATGGGCAGTGATAAAATAACCTTGCCAAATAAGTTGTGTAGACTAAAATATATTCTAGATATTTTCAAGTCTGCCAGGATACTTAGAGGTCCAAGTCTAGTACTTTGAAAAAGGCAGCAAAGGAAAGCTTATAATCAAAATTATGCATGGTTTGGTATTAAGGTTAACATTGTTAATTGGGGTCACTTCTATGCCACCAGAGGCTGTTTATTGGTTACATTTGGTCACAGAAGTCATAACAGTTGATCTTCTGAGCTTGTTGTGTTAATCTCCACCCGAGTCCCAGGGCCTGCCACAAAACTCCTTCCATTTGCTGGTGAATTTGACCCAGGTCCTCTTAGGGGGGAAAGGGGGCAGATAGTTGCTTGTGCTGACTCATTTGTAGGCCCCTGAAATATGGTTCCATGTGTTTTGGGTCTGCATTCTCAAGAGTGGCCCAGTAGCAATTGTTCCCCATTCAGGCTCCCCAGTTTGCACCATATGGCTGAAGCTGGGCCCTCGACTAAATGACCCCTGCATTTGTGTAAACCACACTTGTGAAGGAATTAGTGGCGTTTACCGCTTGTTTTTGCCTGTCTCGGAAAAATCAGCGTCTAGTGTTCCGGAACAATTTCATTTCTGAGAAGCATCAAACAACTTTGGAGTTCCAAATAATTACGCAGTTCGTAGCAAAGAGTTGGATAACGGGTATATAGTTCTGCCATGCCAACTATGATTTTTCCTCCCAATAGCCGTGTAATTCTTGTAAATACAAATACTGAATATAAATACAAATAGAAAATAAATACAAGTAATGAACAAAGCCGGAATTCTGCCCAGGAAAACAAATTTTAAGCTTTGCTGTTCAAAAATTGAGTCACACATTGTGTCATGCTATCTGCTAAAAGAGATTCAAACAATTAAGTGAAACAATCTTGATTTATGTGTTGTTCCTGTTGGTTCATGAGTCTGTGTGTTTTCCAGCAGGCAAGTAATTTGTTCCATTTATTAACAAAAACAGGGTTTCTGATTCCCGTTCCAGGTGATATGTACCAGCGACCTCTTGATGCAAAGCAGCCATGCTCAGGGTCAAAGAAAATGCACTCGATGAATTTCCCACCACCCACCCTCTTACAATCTAAACCTGTAGGTGGGCTCCCTGATCTTCCCAGTTTTCGGGTATATTTTGCTGGTGATCTGCAGCATGAATCGGGTTGTGATATCCGCTTCCTATTTCAAAAGTTCTTCGGAACTTCCTTACACCATCGATCCTTCTGATGTTGGAATACAGATTTAACTTATCGCCCGTTTACTAATTTTACCTTCTGGGCACACAATTGTCTTTTTTATCACCTGCAAGTATTACTGGGTAAACATGTGACGAACTAACAAAACTGGTGACAGGGTATTTCCAAATATCAAACAGAATCACATGCAAGGTAAAAATATATTCTACACAGTATGATCTCTTTTATTCCTAAAATGGATTATTATTCCGCACAGGACACGCCTGGTATTTGTAAAGCCTATCTCTACCCAAGAACGGAGAGGCACTACCCAGTGCCACCTACTGGAACAACTGAAAACTACAGGCATAAGTGGACTGAATTAAAAAAAACCATGAGTGGACTGAATAGAAATGACAAAAACTGGAGGCTTTGCTGTTAAGCCGGCTTCAGAGGAGTTCCTATTTATACAGAGCACTTGCAGGAAGTAAGGTAGGAAAAGAGGAGAGCAGAGCCCGGGCCACGCTAAATGATGCTGGGCCACGCATACATGGGCAGGTGGTAATGGTTGTAGTGCAGGTAACCAAGGATGCTCTTCTCCACCAGGGCTTTGTAGATGGTGTCCTGGAAAACTCGTTGGAGGTATTGCCGGGGCTTCTCACGGATGCTGATTTCCTCGTCTTCAATTTGATGGGCTATCTGTTCTATGGAAGGAAGGTCTTCCTCCTGTGAAATACAGCAAGGGCCAGACACTGAAATGACTTGGATTTAGCACCATAATAAGAAAGCAGTTTCACTACAAAGAAGATTGTGCTCAGCCTCCAACGTGGTAATTTGAAGCCTTCGATCTTCAGAAAAATATTATCTGTAGATTCTGCTCATTTAAAAAAAAAGAAAGGATGTGATTAAACATACTTACATGAAAACTGCTAGATGGCTTACTCTGTTACAGTCTTGAAGAAACAGGACTCAAAAACCCTGGGATCGAGTCTCAGTATAACGACATTTCACTGATATCTTTAGAGACAGGGCTCAGAGAGAATAAAGTTATGTGAAATTAAAAATCCTATCTATAATATTGCAGGGATCTCTCCAATGTTTTATTATAAAAAATGCCAAACATCCAATCAAGTTGACAAAATGGTACAGTGAACATCCACCTATCCCACACCTGGACTCTACAGTTAAGATTTTACAGGATTTGCCTCCTCACATATCTGCCCATCTATAGCAGGGATGTTACTGAAAGTGTCTCACCAAGGTCTGAGCTGTGTGCTTTCTGAACAGTGTAATAATTGAACATTTCCCTAAAGGATGAGTCTTGTGGACTTGGATGGTATATTTATTTGAAATTGCAATAATTCTACATTTTGTTTTAAACAGAAATAAAGAATGGATTACTCGCAGAGTTCCACTGGATTATTAATTCATTAATGGTAAGAACTTATAGATAGAAAAATAGATTCAAGGTATAAGGCGGTAGTGCAGTGGCTAAGCACTCATCTGCTAACCGAAACGTCGGAGGTTCAAACCCACCAGCCACTCCACAGGAGAAGGATGTGGCAGTCTGCTTCTGTCAGGATTTACAGCCTTGGAGACCCTATGGGGCAGTTCTGCTCTTTCCTGTAGGGTCACTATGAGCTGGAATCGATTTGATGGCAATGGGTTTGGTTTTCTGTTTTTAATGTAATTATCATTTGGTTATTTAAGCAAGACACCAATAGATGGCTGAGATTATACACACAGCAATTAGAAGAACAGGCAGTGAGGGCAACAGGATTTCAGATTTAAAGCAGCTCAACAAAGGCAGGGAGAGAAAAAGACAAATGATGCTGGGAACCATACACTGGGAATGCTGAAATGTCACAGAGCTACCAACATGTCCCCAAGGATATATGCTGCAATGTATACTAGGTTGGCTCTTTTTCCCTTAATTTTTTCTGGATAATTGTATCAAACCAACATGAAAACAGTTTAGATGATGCTGTTTTATTTGGGTTGGATAGTGTAAAATCACAACATGGAACTTTCAAGAAAATACTGGATTCTTGTAGAGTAGCCTTTCATACTATAATCATTTCCCCTGTAACAGGGTGACCAACTCACATCTCAGAGTGAGAATCCCACCTCTCACAGTGACACCATCTCACCACTCACAGTGTGACATCCCATGACTTACACTGTGACCATCTTACCCCTCAGTGTGACCCTTGGTGACATAATCACATGTCTCAGTGTTACACTCTCAACTTGCTGTATGACAATGTCACCTCTCATGGTGCCCATATCACCTCTCACAATGTGACAATCCACCTCTCACACTGTGACCATCTCACAGTATGAACATCTAATCTCTCACAATGTGACAATATCGCTTCTATCAATTCCACTCAGAGGAGCCACAATCCCAATCAGTATGACCCTGTCACATCTCAGTGTTACAACCTCACCTTTCACCCTCTGATCATCTCACTTCTCAGTGTGACCATCTCACCTTTCATACAGCGACCATCTCAGTGCTCACACTGTGACCTTCTCACCACTTACAGTGGCCATCCCACATCTCACAATGTGTTCGTCCGCATACTCAGTTTGTCCATCTAATCTATTTCTCAGTGTGACTATCTCAAGGTGTGACCCTCTCATCTCTCAGTGTGACTACCCCACATCTAATGCTGTGACATGTCACCTATCATACTGACCATCTCACCTCTCATAGTGTGACCATTTCACCTCTCAATGTGACCATCTTATACATCAATCTGACCATCTCATCACTCGCTGTGCCCATCTCACCTTATAGTGTGATCTTCTCGCTCTGTGACCATCTCACCTCTTACTGTTTGGTCATCTCACTACTCTTGTGTCCATCTCATCTTTCAGAGTTGATCATTGTACCTTTCACAGTGTGACCATCTCACCCAGTATAAGCATCTCATCTCTCAGGGCTACCGTGTCACCTTTCATAGTGTGACCCATTTTACCTCTCACGCTGTGAGCATCTCACTACTCAGGGTAACCATCTCACAACTCACGGTGGCCATATTACCAATCATTGTGATCATTTCACCTCTTCTACTGTAATCTTCTAACTTCTCTTTTCATCTCAACTCTCACACTTTGACTATCTCACCATCACAGTGTAACCATCTTTCCTCTCACAGTGTGGCTATCTCACTTCTACAATGTGATCCTCTCACCCCCTCAGTGTGACCATCTACCTCTAACACTGTGACCATCTCACTTCTCAGTGTGACTGTCTCTTCTCTCATAGTGTGCACTCTCATGACCATCTCCCCACTTCTGTGTGATCACCTCAACTCTCACACTATGACCATCTCACATCTCAATGTGACCGTCTCACCCTCAATGTCACTATTTCACCTCTCACAGTGGTACTGAACATCTCACCCTTCAAAGTGTGACCATCTCACAGGGACCATCTCTCCTCTCTGGGTGAGTGACCCTCACACCACTCAATGTGAATATGTCACCTCTCAATTTGACCATCACACCTCTCAGTGTGACCACCCTACTTCCCAAATGTGACCATCTCAACTCTCAATGTGACTGACCATCCCACACCTCATTAATACAATATTACCTTTCACAGTGTGACCATCTCCCCTCTCACACTGACCATTTCAGCTCTTGCACTGTGACTGTCTCATGTCTCAGTGGGAGAGTCTCATCTCTCATAGACCATCTTATCTCTCACGCTGTGACCATCTTACATCTCAGTGTTACCATCGCCCCCTCGATGTGACCAGCTCATGTCTCAGAGTGATATCGTCTCTCACAGTGTGATAATGTCACTTCTCAGACTGTGACCATTTTACTTTCTCACTGTGACTTCTGACTATTAAGTGTGATCATCCCACCTCTCATACTGTGACCATCTCACTCTTCAGTGTGACCATCTCACCTCTCAGTGTGACCATCTCATCCTTCATAGTGTGACCATTTCTCCTCTACACTGTGATCATCTCACATCCCCCACGTTGACCATCTTCTCTCTCTCTCTGTGAACATCTCAATTCTCACACTATGTCCATTTCTCCTCATGCTATGAACATCCCACCGCTCCATGTACTCATGTCACCTCACGGTGTGACCATCTCATATCTCTGTGTGACCATCTCTCCTCTCAGTGTGACCATCAGACATCTCACGGTGAAACCATGTCACCTTTCAGTGTAATCATCTAACCTTTCAGTTTGACCATCTCATATCGTGTCCATCTCACCTTTCTCACTATATCTATCTCACAACTCAGTGTGACCATCTCATCTTTGGTATGACCCTATCACCTCTCTCTCTGTGGTCACCTCAACTCTCAAACTACCAGTCATTTCTCACAGAATAACCACCTCATCTACTACACTGTGACTATTCTGCCTCTCACACTATCTTACCTCCCAGTGTGACAATCTCACCTCTCAGTATGACTCTCTTACCTCTCACAATGTGACCATCTCACCTTTCATTGACAATCTCATCTCAAAGTCTGACCATCTCACTTTGTAAAGTGACAAATTCAAATCTCACAGATCACCTCACTACTCTGAATGACCATTTTCACCACCCAGTGTAACTATCTCACCTCTCAGATCGTGACTGTCATACTACTTACTCAGTTTAACTGTCACACCTTTTGGTATGATCATCTCACCTCTCAGTGTGACAATGTCACCTGTCACAGTTTGACCATCTCACCTTTCACACAATGACCATCTCATCTCTTACAGATTGATCATCACACATCTCACAGAGTGGCCATTTCATTGTTCACACTGTGACCACCATGCCTTGTATGTGACCATCTTACCTCTCACATTGTGACAATTTCACCTCTTTCAGTGTGATTATCTCAACTCTCACACTATGACAATATCATCTCTCACACTATGACCATCTCACTACTCAGTATGACTGTGTCACATCTCAGGCTGACCATTACCATTCTTAGAGTGACCATTTTACTTCTCATAGTATGACCATCTTAGAGTTCCGTGTGACCATATCATGACAGAGTGTGAACATCTCACTTCTCACAGGGTGTCCACCTCACCTCTCTCAGTGTTCCCATCACACATGTCACACTGTGCCCATCACACAGCGTGACTATTTTACATCTTACAGTGTAACCCTCTCACTCTTAGTGTGGTCACCTTACATACCACACTTTAACCATCTCATCTCTCAGTGTGACAGCTCGCCTCTCACACTGTTGACCCTCTCACCTCTCACAGTGAGCACATCTCATCTTTCAGTATGAAAATCTCACTGCTCAGTGTGATAGTCTCACCTCTCATAGCGTGAACATCTCACCCTTCACACTGTGACTGGCTCACCTCCCAGTGTCACCATTCCATCTCTCACTGTCTGACCACCTGAATTCACACAATGCCCATTTGTGACATCTCACCTATCATTTCCACATATAAGTAGGTGATCTTTTGTGTCTGATTGCTCTTATTATAATGTTTTCTAAATTCAACCACCTTTTAAAATGTATCAGTACTTCATTCTTTTGTATGGATGAAAATATTCCATGCATTGTATGGATATTTCATATTTTGTTTATCCATTCATTTGTTGAGGAACGTTTAAGTTGTTTCCACCTTTTGGCTATTGTGACTAGTGCTGTTGAGCATTGGTGTAGAAGTATTTGTGTGACTAGCTCTTTTCAATTCTCTTAAGTATATACTTAGGAGTGGAATTGCTATGTCGTATGCTAATTCTATTTTTAACTTTTTGAGGAACTGCCAAACTGTTTTCTAAAGCAGCCACACCATTTTCTATTCTACCAGCAATGTACAGAGTTTCTTATTTCTCCACCAATTCTTGTAATTTACGTTTTTTTTTTTTTTTATTACAGCCATCCTAACCAGCCAGTAACCAGTTGCTGTCCAGTCAATTCAGACTCATGGCAGCCCTGTGTGTTGCAGAGTAGAGCCGCACTTCATGGGGTTTTCAAGGCTATGACCTTTCAGAAGCAGACTGCCAGGGCTTTCTTCCAAGGAGATTCTGGGTGGGTCTGAACAATCAGCCTTTTAGTTCGTAGTCAAGTGTTTAACCATTTGGGCCACCTAGGGACACCTAGAGCCAGTCTAGTGGGTGCGAAAGAACATTTCGTTGTGCTTTTGATTTCCATATCCCTCATGACTAATGACATTGAGCATTTTTCTTTTTTTTTTTTTTTTTCATACTATGTTAGTCTGGCTTAAAAAATAATAATAAATTTTATTTCTTTTTCTCTAGAGAAGCAAAACCAGTCAAGTGTACGCACACATACACGCGCACATTCCTTGATTTATCTCAAGGAAATGGCTCACACAGTTGTAGAGGTTGGCAAGTCCCAAGTCCCAGGTACATGGGTCAGGCGTCAGGCTGAAGGCTTCCCCTGACTCAAGTAGCTGCAGGGGTGACAAACCAAAGATTGCCACATCAGACAGCAGACTGTTGTCTTATGGGCTGCGAAGACTGAAGAATCCAATATCAGCAGATAAGATGGCAGGCTGCTGATTTACAGGCTGAGGAGGCCAACAAATCCCAAGATTGGCAAGTAAGATGGAAGACCGCTGGCTCACAGGCTGTGGAGGCTGATGAATCCCAAGATTGGCAGGCAATACAGCAGGCAGCTGGCTCAAGTGCCAAGAACCAGAGGTCAGATGATGACAAGCCAGATGCAAGATCCAGAGCAAGTGAGCTTTGCCAGAGCATACATACATACATACTTCCTTCCTTCCTTCTTTCTTTCTACCTATCTATCATCTACCTACCTATCTAACCTACTTACCTACCTACCTACCTATCTATCTCTCTATCCATCTATCCACCTATCTATCTATAGGATGCAGACCACACCCCTGAGGAAACTCTCCTTACAATTGATTGGCTGATCACATCAGATCACATCATGGAGGATGACTACACCATTACATAACTGCCAAACTACATCATTATATAACTTCCAAATCACTGAGATCATGGCCCAGCCAAGTTAACACACAACCTTAACCATCACATATACCTTTTTGTAAAGATGTGTATTCAAATCCTTCGCTCATTTTTCATTGGGTTGTTATCTTTTTGTTGTTGAGTTGTAAGAGTTCTTTATATATCGGAGTATAAGACACTTCTCCATAAATAGGATTTGCAAGTATTTTCTTCCATTTTGTGGATTTTCTCTTCACTTTCTTGATAGTATTCTTTGATGCACAAATGTTTTTAGTTTCAATGAAGTACAATTTATATTTTTCTTTTGTTGCTTATCCTTTTGGTGTCATTGCTAAGAAGCTGTTGCCAAATCCAAGATCACAAAGATTTACTCCTATCTTTTCTTCTATGTATTTTATATTTTTAGCTCTTACACTTAGGTCTTTGATCCATTTTTGTTAATTTTTGCATATGGTATGAGACAACTTCATTCTTCTGTGGATCCAGTTGTCATCAAACCATTTGTTGAAGGAACTATTCTTTCACAATTGAATGGTGTTGTTATCCTTGTCAAAAATCAACTGGTCATAGATATGTGGCTTTATTTCTGAACTCTCAGTTCTATCCCTTTGATTTATATGTCCCTCCTATGCCAGTACCTCATTGTTTTGACACTGGAAAGTTTTGACACTGGAAAGCGTGAGTCCTTTCACTTTGTTCAGTTTTTCAGAATTGTTTTGGCTATTCAGGACGCTTGCAAATTCAGATAAACTTTAGGGTCAGCTTTCCCATTTTCTGCAAAAAAGGCCAGTGGGTTTTGATAGGAATTGCACCGAATCTATAGATTACTTGGAGAATATTGTCATTTTAACAATATTAAGTCTTCCAATCTATGAACATGGAATGTCTTTTTATTTATTTAGGTCTTTGTTAATTTCTTTCAGCAATGTTTTATAGTTTTCAGTGTATATGTCTTGCACTTTCTTGATCTAATTCATTCCTAAGTATTTTATTCTCTTTGATGCTACTGTAAGTGCAACTGTTTTAATAATTTCATTTTCAGATTGTTCATTGCTATTTATAGAAATACAACTCATTTTTGTATATTTACCTTGTATATTGCAACTTTGCTAATTCATTCATTAGTTCTAATACTTTTTTGTGGATTATTCAGGGTTTTCTATGTATAAGATCATGTCATTAGCAAATAGAGGTAGGCTTATTTCTTCCTTTCCAATGCGGATGCTTTTAATTTCTTTTTCTTGCCTAATTGCTCTGGCTAGATCTACCAGTACAAGGTTAAACAGAAGTGGCAAAGGCGGGCATCCTTGTCTTGTTCCTGATCTCAGAGGGAAAACTTTCAGTCACTTACTATTGAGTACGATGTTAGCTAGGGGAGGGAGGTCTCATAAATGCCCCTTATGAGGTTGAAGAAGTTCCTAGTTTTGTGTTTTTTATCACGAATAGCATTTGACTTTTGTCAAATGTTTTTTCTCCATTCATTATGATGATCCTGTGGTTCTTTTCCTTCATTCTATTAATGTAGTGTATAACACTGATTAATTTTCTTACGCTGAACCACCCTTGCATTCCTGGGATATATCCCACTTGGTCAAGGTGTATAGGCCTTTTGATATGCTGCTAGAATTGATATTCCAATATTTTGTTGAAGATTTTTGCATGTATATTCATAAGGGATATTGATCTGTAGTTTTCTTTTCTTGTGATGCTTTCCTTTGGCTTTGGCATGAGGGTAATTCTAGCCTCACAGAATGTGTTAAAAAGTGTTCATCCTCTTCTATTTTTTGGAAGAGTTTGAGAAGGATTTGTGTTGTTGTTCTTGTTATGTGCCATCGAGTTGGTTGCAACTCATAGCAACCCTATGCACAACAGAACAAAACACTGCCTGGTCCTATGCCATTGTCACAGTTGTTGCTATGCTTGAGCCCATTGTTGCAGCCACTGTGTCAATCCATCTCCTTGAGGGTCTTCCTCTTTTTCACTGACCTTCTACTTTACCAAGCATGATGTCCTTCTCCAGGGACTGATCCCTTCTGATAACATGTCCAAAGCATGTAAGATGCAGTCTCGCCATCCTTGCTTCTAAGGAACATTCTGGTTGTACTTCTTCAAAGACAGATTTGTTCATTCTTTTGGCAGTCCATGGTATGTTCAATATTCTTTGCCAACACCACAATTCAAAGGCATCAATTTTTTGGTCTTCCTTATTCATTGTCCAGCTTTCGGATGCATACGAGGTGATTGAAAACGCCATGGTTTGGGTCAGGTACACCTTAGTCCTCAAGGTGACATCTTTGCTTTTCAACACTTTAAAGAGGTCCTTTGTAGCCGATTTGCCCAAAGCAATGTATCTTTTGATTTATTGACTGCGGCTTCCATGGGTGTTGATTGTGGATTCAAGTAAAATGAAATCCTTGATAACCTCAATCTTTTCCCTGTTTATCATGATGTTGCTTATTGGTCCAGATGTTAGGATTTTTGTTTTCTTCATGTTGAAGTGCAATCCACGCTGAAGGCTGTGGTCTTTGATCTTCATCAGTAAGTGCTTCAAGTCCTCTTCACTTTCAGCAAGCAAAGTTATGTCATATGCATAAAGCAGGTTGTTAATGAGTCTTTCTCCGATACTGATGCCCTGTTCTTCATATAGTACAGCTTCTCAGATTATTTGTTCAGCATACAGATTGAATAAGTATGGTGAAAGGATACAACCCCGATGCACACCTTTCCTGATTTTAAACCACACAGCATCCCCTTCGTCTGTTTGAATGACTGCCTCTTGATTCATGTACAGATTCCTCATAACCACAATTGAGAGTTCCAGAATTCCCATTTTCTGCAATGTTATCCATAACTTATTATGAGCCACAGAGTTGAATGCCTTTGCGTAGTCAATAAAACACAGGTAAACATCTTTCTGGTATTCTCTGCTTTCAGCCAGGATCCATCTGACGTCAGAAATGATGTCCCTGGTTCCACATCCTCTTCTAAATCCAGCTTGAATTTCTAGCAGTTCCCTGTCGATATGCTGCTGCAGCCACTTTTGAATGATCTTCAGCAAAATTTTGCTTGCATGTGCTATTAATGGTACTGTTCAATAATTTCTGAACAGTATCATGGATCACCTTTCTTGGGAATAGGCATAAGTATGGATCTCTTCCAATCGGTTGGCCAGGTAGCTGTCTTCTGAATTTTTTGGCATAGATGAGTGAGCACTTCCAGTGCTGCATCTGTTTGTTGAAACATCTCAACTGGTATTCCGTCAATTCCTGCAGCCTTGTTTTTCGCCAGTGCAGCCTGGACTTCATCCTTCAGTACCATCGGCTCCTGATCATACGTTACCTCCTGAAATGGTTGAACATTTACCAATTCTTTTTGGTATAGTGACTCTGTGTATTCCTTCCATCTTCTTTTGATGCTTCCTACATCATTTAATATTTTCCCCACAGAATCCTTCAGTATTGCAACTCGAGGCTTGAAATTTTTCTTCAGTTCTTTCAGCTTAAGAAATGTTGAGCGTGTTCTTCCCTTTTGGTTTTCTTCCTCCACGTCTTTGCACATGTCATCACAATACTTTACTTTGTTTTCTCGAGCTGCCCTTTGAAATCTTCTGTTCAGCTCTTTTACTTCATCATTTCTTAGTTTTGTTTTAGCTACTCGACATTCAAGAGTAAGTTTCAGAGTCTCTTCTGACAGCTATTTAGTTCTTTTCTTTCTCCCCTGTCTTTTTAATGACCTGTTGCTTTCTTCATGGATGATGTTCTTGATGTCATTCCATAACTCATCTGGTCTTTGGTCATTAGTGTTCAGTGTGTCAAACCTATTCTTGAGATGGTCTCTAAATTCAGGTGGGATATACTCAAGGTCGTACTTTGGCTCTTGTAGACTTGTTCTAATTTTCTTTAGTTTCAACTTGAACTTGCATATGAGTAATTGATGGTCTGATCTGCAGCCTGCCCCTGGCCTTGTTCTGACTGATGATATTGAGCTTTTCCATTGTCTCTTTCCACAGATTTGATTCCTCTGTACTCTATCTGGCAAGGTCCATGTGTATAGTTGCTGTTTACGTTAGTGAAGAAAGGTATTTGCAATGAAGTCGTTGGTCTTGCAAAATTGAATTGTGTGATCTCTGGCATTGTTTCTACTACCAAGGCCATATTTTCCAACTACTGATCCTTCTTCTTTGTTTCCAACTTTCTCATTCCAATCACCAGTAACTATCAGTGCATCCTGATCGCATGTTCGATCAATTTCAGACTGCAAAAGTTGGTAAAAAATCTTCAATTTCTTCATCTTTGGCCTTAGTGGTTGGTCATAAATTTGAGTAATAGCCATATTAACTGGTCTTCCTTGTAGGCATATGGATATTATCCTATCACTGACAGCATTGTACTTCAGAATAATCTTGAAATGTTCTTTTGGATGATGAACGCAATGCCATTTCTTCCCAAGTTGTCATTCCTGGCATAGTAGACCATATGATTGTCCTATTCCAAATGACCAGTAGCAGTCCATTTCAGCTCATTAACCCCTAGGATATTGATCTTTATGTGCTCTATTTCATTTTTTACGATTTCCAATTTTCCTAGATTCAAACTGGATACTTGCAACTCTTTCTTCATCATTTTGAGTCTTGCCACATCAGCAAACGAAGGTCCCAAAAGCTTGACTCCATCATAAGGGATTTTGATCTGCAGTTTTCTTGTGATGTCTTCATTTGGCTTTGGTATCAGGGTAATGCTAGCCTCACAGCATGAGTTAAAAAGTGTTCATCTTCTTCTATTTTTTGGAAGCGTTTGAGAAGGATTTGTGTTAATTCTTTTGATTTTTGGTCAAATTCTCCAGTGAAGCCATCTAGTCCTGAGCTTCTCTTTGTTGTGAGGTTTTTGATTATTGATTCAATCTTTTCATTTGCTATAGGTCTGTTCAGATTTTCTATTTCTTCTTTAGTCAGTTTTGATAGTTTTTGTGTTTCTATGAGTTTGTCTATTTCATCTAGCTTATTTATTTTTTGTATAACTCTTCACAGTATTTTCTTGTAATTTTTTTTTATTTCTTCCCACTTTCATTTCTGATTTTAGTTAATTGAGTCTTCTCTCTTTTTTCTTAGTATAGCTAAGGGTTTGTCAATTTTGTTGATCTGTCCAAAGAACCAACTTAAGAGTTTTGTTGATTTCCTCTATTGTTTTTCCATTCTCTATTTCATTTATCTTTGTTCTTATCTTTATTATTTCCTTCCTCCTGAATGCATTGGGTTTAGTTTAATCCTTTCTTTCTAGTTCTTTAAGTTGTAAAGTTACTGATTTTTTAATAAATTAACTTAAAGTTAATTTACTGATTTTAGATATTTTTCTTTTTTCTTTTATAGCATTCGCATTCACAGCTATAAATTTCCCTCTGAGCACTGCTTTCCCTTCATTTCATAAGTTTTGTTACGGTGTACTTTTGTTTTTATTTGTCTCAAAGTATTTTCTATCTCCTCTGCGATTTCTTCTTTAACCTATTGGTTGTTTAAGAGCATGTTGTTTAACTTTCACATATTTGTGAATTTTCCAGTTTTCCTTCATTATTGATTTCTAGTTTCATTCCACTGTGGTCAGAGAAGGAACTTTGTAATGTTTCAATCTCTTTAAATTTATTGACACTTGCTTGTGGCCTAACATATGGTCTATCCTGGAGAACGTTCCTGTGCACTTGGACTGTTCTTTATAGGTATGTTAGGTCTAGTTGGTTCATAGTGTTGTTTAAGTCTTCTATTTCCTTATTGACCTTCCTTGTGGTCATCTGGCCCATTATTAAAAGTGGAGTATTGAAGTCTCTATTATTGTAAACTTGTCTATTTCATCCTTCAATTCTGTCAATTTTTGCTTCTTATATCTTGGGACTTTGTTGTTAAGTGCATATATGTTTGTAATTATTATATCTTTGTTAAAAGATTTTGAAAGATAATTTGACTACACAAAGTTTAGCCTTTATCAATGACTCTGGCCTCAGCCACAGCCACAGCCCAAACGTAGTGCCAGTGGATTTATAGTCTGTTCTCTTTACTACCCTAAAATGATTTAAGATGTCTTATAATGAGCTTTTTTTTTAAAAAAAAAAATAAATAAACAATATATAGATTTGAAGTGATTTATAATAACAGTCACATTTAATTGTCATTTATTTCTCTCTTCACATGTGGAGGGAGAAGAAAATTTATGTACCAAACCATATAATAATATCTTTAATAGGATTGAACTTATGCATTTCTCTGAAATCAAGGTATAAAGTGAAAAGAAAGAGGTACATCATACTAACATTTGAGAAAAAGGATTATTGTTATTCTTTACTGAAGGGTATTTTTAAAAATTTTCCTATCCCCGGATTCTAAAATGAAATTCTTGCATGTCTGTTTATGTGACTACTGCTTCCATTGTCACCCATCTCCACTGTGACTGTTACTCATGGTGGCCGACATTTACAGAGTCCTTCTTCTGTGCCATGTGCTTGCACACATTCCCTCCTTTTTCCTCCCATAGCTGTCTGAGGTGAGCATAGCTATGTCCTGTTTCTTAGGAATCTGTGAATCTGCTGCAGGTCACAGCGAGTGGCGCAGCTGAGTAAGAGGCAGCCACCTCCCTACACCACCTCTTCTGGTACCCCTTCCCATATGACAAATGGAAATGTTGAAAACAGAACAATCCCTCAAAGAAGAGTTTTCTTCTAGAAGAATAAAAGGAGTGTGTTTCATTTTTTGGAAATCTAGACAATTCAAAAGAATGGTTGGGGAGCCCTTAGTGTGTCTTCCTCGAATGTCCTGAGTTGCCGTGAAAAGCCACTGTCATTGGGTTTGACAGTATACTTGGTAAGGTGAAGGGAATGTTAAGGCTGGATGTGAAGCCTGATGTCTAAGTCCTCTTGGCTCTATGCAAAATGTCAACTGAGGAGCTTGGATCTGAGATTAGAAGGAATCAGGCTCAGAGTTTTCATGGGATAACTAGAAAACTAATGAAACTTTTTACTATGGGGCAGTAGTGAGCTGAAGATTACACCCTGAGAGAAAGGGAGTAGGTCTGAGGAGTAAACACCAGCCTTTCAGCTCAGGTTCAGATTTCAACCTAAGCTGATCTCCTCACAGCCGCAGGATGAACTGCAGGGATCTGTTTGGCCTGAAGCATCTTTCAATTATATACACACCCACTCCTCACTTATCGACATGGTTAGGTTCCAAAGACCAGGTCGTTAATGCGAAAATCAGTGTTATATGAAAACGGAGGATGACCACATCATTACACAACTGCCAAATGACACCATTACATAACTGCCAAATTACATCATTACATAACTGCCAAACCACTGAGAATCATGGCCCAGTCAAGTTGACATATAACCTTAACCATCACATCAAATATTATTCTCACCTCATACCTCGGCATTTATTACTGCCAGAGTACGTACGTCATTAATGTGTAAAATAGTCTGATAGTAGATTTTTTTATTCCTGTTGTAAGTGCAAAATGTTGTATAACAAGATAGCTGATACTTGAGGAATATATATATATATATATATATATATATATATGTAGCTGGAAACCCTGGTGGCGTAGTGGTTAAGAGCTATGGCCGCTAACCAAAAGGTCGGCAGCTCGAATCTGTCAGGAGCTCCTTGGAAACTATATGGGGCAGTTCTACTCTGTCCTATGGGGTCACTATGAGTTGGAATTGACTCGATGGCAATAGGTGTTTTTTTGGTATATATGTCCATATAATTATATATATAATTTGAAGGACTTTAGCAGTGTCTAACCTTTGCATTTATTCATAGACTCCTCCACCTCCCTCGTTTATATATATATTTTTCTCTATAGCATATAAGTATTTTTTTTATTGTGGTACAAATATACACAAAATATTTGCCAATCCAACAATTCCTACATGCACAACTCAATGACATTGATTACACTCTTCATGTTGCACAATTTTATCCTCATCTTTTTCCTAGTTATTATACCGCCATTAATATAAATCAGTGCTCCTCAAGCAAAAACTCCCTCTGTCCCCCTCCCCCCACTCCTGTTGTTGTCAGTTGCCGTGGAGTTGATTACAACTCGCAGTGACCCCCATGTATGCAGAGTAGAACTGTTCCAGAGGGTTTTCAAGGCAATGACCTTTGGGAAGCAAATGCCAGGCTTGTTTTCCAAGGTACCTCTGCGTGGGTTTGAACTGCCAACCTTTGGGCTAGTAGTTGAACGCTTAACTGTTTGTGCCACCTAGGGACTCCTCGCACCCTGGAAACCACTAATAAGGTTCATATTCTATATACTTGCTTATTTCAGTATTTGTCCTTTTGTGACCGACTTATTTTGCTCAGCATAATGTCCCCAAGGTTCATCCATGCTGAGGTGGGTATTGGTACTTCATTTCTCTTTATATGGCTGAGTAATATTCCATTGGATATATATACCACATTTTGACGGACGTTTAGGTTGTTTTTACCATTTGGCTATTGTGAAAAGTGCTGCAGTGAACATTGGTGTACATGTTTCTGTTTCCATTCCTACTTTCACTTCTTTTGGGTATACACCCAAGATCAGGATTGCTGCTGGGTCATATGATATTTCCATGTTTAACTTTTTGAGGAACCGTCAAACTGTTTTCCACAGTGGTTGTACCATTTTTTCATTCCCATCAGCAATGGATGAGGGTTCCAATTCCTCCAAATCCCCTCCAATACCTGTTGTTTTCCTTTTTTTTTTTTTTTTAATCCTTGCCATTCTAATGGGCTCGAGGTGGTATCTCATTGTGGTTTTGATTTGCATCTCCCTGATGGCTAATGATGCTCAGTATCTTTTCATGTGCTTGTTGGCCCCTCATTTATATTTACTTGCCTGGTTCTTACCTGTGCAGATCCTAAAGACATTTGAGTTTGGTTTAAATTTTAAACCTATGTTTCCCAATCTGAATCTACTTCAGATTGGAAAGTTATTTAAATTTCCTATCTTGGACCCCAGGAGGCAAAATGAAAAGGGGGCAATGAGGAGATAGTGCCCAGCCACACAGCTCAGCTGGAATGGTTCAGTGCCTATATTCCTGGCTATGGAGTGAAAGACACTCAAGTTTGAATCTTGCTGGTCGTATCTAGCTGGTAAGCCACGGTGGGTTATTTAAAATCGACAAGCTTCAGTTTCCTCATTGGTAAAATTGGGAGCATACCACTTGGGAGCATCCCCCCAAAATGGAAGCATACCAATCCAGCCACCTTATAGGGTTCTTGTTATGACTAACTGAGGTGGTGCATGTTGCGGCCAGACCCCAGTTGGTATTTGATACATGGTCTACAGCTGTGATGCCTAGACCACTCAGAATGACAAGCGTCATGGGACTCTCAAGTGGAAGTGACACCAAAGACATAGGACTCACCCCTTTGGACAGTAAAACAAGGCAGAAACTAATGAGCCAGGTCCCAGCCCTTGTCTGAGTGAAGCAAGGTAGAGTGTAGGCTCAATATTTGACCACTCTGAGCACAGCTGTTAACTTCCTTAGCTCTGTTACAGACTCCAGTATTAAATGAAAGAATATAATTTAATTTAAAGTTTCACAACTATCTGGCTATTTCACTGCAGAGTCAACTTTCTTGCTGAGCATGGAACCTTTGGGACTTGTAGCCTACCTTCTAGTCAATCTTGAATGAGTGTGAGAAAGAAGTTTCAGTTATAAAAGGAGTATGTTTTAACATCTGGATGACTCCCCTCTACATCTTCCAAATACAAATGTTTACTGGCAAATATAGACAGAAGCTACAGGAACGCAATCTTCATTCTTGGGGACAAGCAAATACAACTCATATTCAGCTTTTAGCCTTCACTGTTAGCTGATAATGAAAATACAGTTACTGGTAAAATGGAAAAAGAAAATTTGCCCCCAACAAAGGGATTTAAATACCTACTACTTTGCCTGAGATATCACCGTCTATGTTCACATACTCAATAGTTTGCTTATATGAGGTACAGTTGGTTTAAAAAGTAAAACCATACGGGTGGGAATATAGGGAAAAGTCCAAATGATCAAGAAATATAAACTGCTTATAATTTGCAAGGAAGACTCTACATATCCATTGATCACTCTTACCTCCTTGGAGGTTAAGATTTGGCGCAACTCTTTCCTGAGATCAATAAAACGATCGTGGAAGAGGGCCATGCACCACGGCTCCGTGAAGTAGCTAGTGAGGGGAAAAAAGATTCAGTTATCTGGCAAACCTCTCATTATCACTAATAAAGTATTTACCTGCTTTTTTTGCCTTTTTAAATTACAGCTCTGGCCCCTTCACAATCGTTTGCTCATAAAATGCCTTGTATAACAGCCTAGCCAATCAATTCTTTAAATGGATGTTCCTGATGTAAGGCCAGGTTCCATAATTACATTTAAAGTGGTTTAATTCAGAGCTGGGGCAAGACCCAGTGAAGAATCCTGATGTTATCGGGATTTAAAAGCCTGAAGACTTGTAAAGAACGGTGGCTCTATTACCTGCCCTCATCGGAGAAAAACAGATTGCAGGATTAACTGAACTGCTGCATAAACAAATTAAATTTGGGTAGACAATAATAGAAGTGTTGTTCATCATTAAGGTTTCTGGATTAATAATGACCAGAAAAGCAGGCCACCTCGGTGTTGCGACATGGTCTTCACACAATTGCACTGACGCCTAATTGAATCTCTTTTGAGGAGAGCAGCTCTTTTGGTGTTTATATCTGTGAACTTTTCACTGAAAACTGTTTGAATAAATGCTTTCTGACATGGAGAACAATATGGTCGTCCTTTATTTACAGGTCGGAGCTGAAAATTTGATGCATTCTTAGAATAGCCAAGAATGTTTATTGTTTTAGCTCTTACTTTAATGCTAAGTGTCTTCAGACATGAAACTAAACTTCTGCAGGGTCAGGACACGCTGACTACGTGGGCTTCACTCTCCTCTGGATGCGAGGGAGGTGCTGCCATGACTGTCAGCGGATGTCACGTGTGTGCACAGGGGAAGACAGGACTGTCGCGGGCGCGTAGACTATTGCAGACGAGCATTCTCTATTTCCTGAGAAGTAAAGGTAGTTTTTAGGAATGAGGTCAGGAGTCCCAGGACCACTGGGGCATTAAAAGATGAACAGAATGACCAGACTCTGGATTTTGGACAAACCCATGTCCCATCACAGTGTGTTAAATGGTTTAAATACCAGTGACCTAGGAGAACTGAAGTTTTCTTTCTTTCACACTCCTCGCCACCGCCACTTGTGTAAACCATTATGGGATCTTTGTACAGAAGGTGATAAATAATCTCTGTAGCAAGCTGTTTGCTACCAAGAGTCCCAGAATTCATCATAGCAGCCATTTTTGTTTATAAAAGGGAAAGATGTTTATAGGGCTCTATTTCGATTTTCCTTTCTCTCTCAAGAAAGAACTCTTGGGTTCCATTAAAGCCAAGCACGATAATGAAAAAACGCCCTTGACACCAGACCGAGTGGCTGACTTCGGAAGTGGTTGACTTTTATTACTGCTTCCGTGGTGATTCCTAGGGGCAACTTGCAAAGGAAAATTCACTTTTTTTTTTAAAGAGAAAATGGGTCTCTGTAGCAATTTTCATAAAAGATTTAAAAACCTTGTGGCTTCCAGTATTTCTTTCAGAAACAGAGTAGTGTTCTCCCAAGAACCCAACACTATGCACATCGACCTTGCCAACGGCTTCAGAAATGGATGTCTGTGTGGCTTGAAGCTTTGGTTTTACACGAAAGGGCCTCTAAAGCGATGTCGAGGTGTTTGCTTGGGAGGTGAGCTGTTGGAGTCTCTATTTTCTACAATGTACAAGGGGCTATGGTTTATAGGGACATTTTAAATTCTAGCTATTATCATTTACCTGCCGAGCACACATGTGCTTTAGTTATAAAAAAACAAAAAGACCCTTGTATGAGGCTGGGGTGAGGCTTGTTCACTGATTATTTCAGAACTGGGTTTGGTCTGGACAAGGAGGAAGTTGCATGTTCAGTGTCCTAGTTCACAAACCAGGGCCCAAACTCTTGGTAGACAAGACCCTTTGGGGGGCCGTGGGGGCGGCACAAAGGCAGTGGGTAGGTGAAGGGCAGCCCAGGCCCATTTCCTCCCAGCAGGTGTCATTTCATTGCATATATTTTATTGTGGTGAAAATAGACACACCAAAACATTTGCCAACACAACTCCTACAATTCAGTGACATCGATTATATTTTTCATGTTGTGCCACCATTAACTTTATTCTTTTCCAAAAAATGCCACCACCATTAACATAACTCAATGCCCCCCAACACCTCCCCCCCCCCCCGCCATTACACCGTATCCAGCATTAACCCAGTTGCCACTGAGTCGACCTCAACTCAGGGTGATCGCATGTGTGTCCGACTGGAACTGTGCTCTGTAAGGTTTTCCCTGGCTGATCTTTCGGAAGTAGGCCACCAGCTCCTGCCTCCGAGGCACCTCTGGGTGGACTTAAACCTCCAACATTTTGGTTAGCGGCTAAACACACCGACCATTTGCACGACCCAGGGACTCCTTATCCAACATTCCAAAACCTGCTGCTGTTGAGTCGATTCCGACTCGTAGCGACCCTACAGGACAGAGTAGAACTGCCCCATAGAGTTCACAAGGAGCACCTGTGGATTCGAACTGGCAACCTTTTGGTTAGCAGCTGTAGCTCTTAACTAGTACACCACCAGGGTTTCCTATCCAACAGTGGTGCTGTTGTTGTCAGGTGCCGTCGAGTCGGTTCCGACTCCTAGCGACCCTGTGCACGACAGAACGAAACGCTGCCCGATCCTGCACCGTCTTCATAATTGTTGCCATGCTCGTGCCTATTGTTGCAGCCACTGTGTCAGTCCATCTTGCTGAGGGTCTTCCTCTTTTCCACTGACCCTGTACTTTATTTTACCAAGCGTGATGTCCTTCTCCAGGGACTGATTCCTCCCGATAACATGTCCAAACTATGTGAGACATCGTCTCGCCATCCTTGCTTCTAAGGAGCATTCTGGTTGTGCTTCTTCCAAGACAAATTTGTTCGTTCTTTTGGCAGTCCATGGTATATTCAATATTTTGCCAACACCACAATTCAAAGGCATCAATTCTTCTTTGGTCTTCCTTACTCATTGTCCAGCTTTTGCATTCATATCCAATATTAGACAAATCTAATACCATTATGGAAACAATTTAATGGAATTGCATTTTTTCCCCAATTTGATCCTGTATGGGAAGGATGACACCAAACAATGCCAAATGGCCCCCCCAGCTGAGCATTTCCTACACTGCCCATTTCAACTGTTTGGAAACCGGGGTTCTGTAAAGCCCTGGTTGGTTCCCCCTCTGCCCCAGCTGTGGGTTGTGGAGCTTCAGGCACCTGGTCTCCACACTGAGGATGGGGGTGGAAGTGCTCAGCCGGGCAGGACCAACTGAGGGCATGCTCAGGGCACCCTCCAAGCTTACGTTTCTAGCTGACTTCTTCCTGCTCCAAAGCTGCACCTCAGCCACCTGCTGATCCTTTTCTGCTTCCTCCCTGAGGTGTGTCTAAGGTTCACATCCCCCTCCCCGCCTTCAAACACCTTCCACGCTGGCCTTCCTGCCTGGTGGGCTTCATCCTTGCGGTGGCCTGTGCAACCAAGAAGATCCTCCTCACATCTCCATCTTTTCCAGTCACCTCCAAGGCTCTAGTCTCCCCTTGATGCCTCACTGACTCCTCACCTGAGTGCTTCCTCCTCACTTTCTCCATCTCGTTTTCACTGCACGGGGCGCTTGAGACCTTGCAGGGGAGCTAGTCCAGGGCAGGTCTTCTTCCCTTGCCTACTGTGAGCTCTGGTCACTATAGCACCTGTACAGAGCTGTTCCGCAGGAGGTGTAGACAAAGGGGGTGGGCAGCTCGCGGAAGAGGGCTTTGGGCCCCCTATAAACCATCCCAGAGCAGCAACGTGGTGGCCTTTATTACTAAAATTAGAAATGTTTTGACTTTACGTATTTTGAAGCTCTGTCATTGGGTGTGTAATCATTTATCATGGCTATGTCCTCTTGGCGGATTGACTCTTTAACATTATATAATGCCCTTCTTTGTAATGGATTTTGACTTAAAGTCTATTTTATTGGAGATTATTATTGCCACTCCTGCTCTCTTTTGGTTAATGTTTGCTTGATATATTTTTTCCATCCTTTGATTTTTAATCTATTTATGTCTTTGTGTCTAAGGTGTGTCTCTTGTAAGCAATGTCGCTGGGTCTTTTTTTTTTTATATACATTCTGCCTCTCTCTGTCTCTTAACTAGTACATTTAAACCATTTATATTCAGTGTGATTATCGATATGTATGAATTTACTGCGGTCATTGTGTTTGCTTTTTTGGTGGTGTTGACAGTTTGTTATGCTTAATTTTCTGTGCTGAGTTCTTTTTGTTTATGGATTTTCTTTTTATTTCCTTCATTGTTGTTGTTTTGTGTTTACTGAGTTTTTTTTTTTTTCTTCATCTTCGTTTTGGAGAGTAGATTTGTTAATTATTTTTGTGGAAGCTCTGAAATTTACCTTTACCTTGCTAAGTTTATAGCATTCTGCTATATTTTGATATTGCCTTGTCTTTCTCTCCATAAAGAAGTTCTATAACTATGCCATTTATTCCCCCTTTTTGTTTTGAAATCGTCATCATTTGCAGATTGGTATCTGTGGTTCCCTATTCTCAGCTATGCAACGTTATTTTACTCTTGAGAATTCTTTATCTGGGTTGGTATCTGGTGATGCTGTCAGGTGTCTTAATCTCAGGTTGTTGTCTACTGTTGTTGATTCTCTGTCCAAAGGACTCCCTTTAATATCCCTTGTAAGGATGATATGGTTTTGACAAATTCCCTTAATTTCTGTTTGTCTGGGAATATCCTAATTTTGCCCCCACACTTGAGAGACAATTTTGCTGGATATAGGATTCTTGGTTGGCAATTCTTTTCTTTCAGGGTTTTATATACGTCATCCCATTGCCTTCTTGCCTGTGTGGTTTCTGCCAAGAAATCAGAGCTTAGTCTTATTGATGCCCCTTTGTAGGTAATATTTTATTTTTCACTACGTCCTCAGAATTCTTTCTCTGTCTTTGGTTTTGGAAAGTTTGATTATGAAATGTATGATCATTAAGGTTGTGTGTCAACTTGGTTGGACCATGATTCTCAGTGGTTTGTCAATTATGACGTAGTTTGGCAGTCGTATAATGATGTAATCACCTCCATGACGAAATCTGATGTAATGTGATCACCTCTGTGATGGGATCTGCTGTGAGTAGCCAGTCAGTTGAAAGGAATTTTCCTTGGGGGTGTGGCCTGCATCCAACATAGGTGGACTTTCTGGCAAGACTCATGTGCTTTTGCTTGCTCTGGATCCTGCATTTGGCTCCTGTGCCTCAGATCTGCAGTTCCTGGGACTTGAGCTAGCAGCTTACCTGCTGATCATGGGATTCATTGGCCTTTGCAGCCTGTGAGCAAGAGCCCTGCTGTCTGACCTGCTGATCCTGCGTTCACCAGTCCCTGCAGTTACAAGAATCAGTAGAAGCCTCCAGCCTGACTCATGGACTTGGAACGTTCCAGTCTCTACAACTGCATGAGCTATTTCCTTGATATAAATCTCTATGTGTATTTATATGCTTTACTGGTTTTCTTCCCTAAAGAACCCAGCCTAAGATAATATGTCTTGATGTCTTTCTTTTGGGCTCTATTTTGTATGTGGTTCACTGACTTTCTTGGATGGAAACCTCATCTTTCATATATTAGAGAAGTTTTCTGCCAACAAATCTTCAAAAATTCTCTGTTCTTTTTTGTCTCCTCCTGTTCTGCAATTCCAACTATGTGTAAATTATTCCTCTTGATAGTGTCCCACATAACAGGCTTTCTTAATTTTTCTTCACTCTTTTTTTCTGATGGCCCCTCATACAGATTAGTATCAAGGGATTTGTCCTTTATTTCTCTGATTCTTTCTTCCATTGATTCAGTTCTTCTGTATCCATCCACTGAGTTATCTATTTCTGATATTTTACTGTTAATCTTCTGGATTTCTAGTTGTTGTTGTATGGCTTCTAATTGTCTATTTACTTTGTCATTTTTTTCTTGTATTGTTCTCCCGAATTCTCCTAGGGTTTTGTCTGTGTTTTCCTTGGTTTCTTTCCTGATCTCTTTGAGGATTCCATATATAAATCTTTTGAATTCCTTATCAGGCATTCTAATGCCATTTTTTTCCTCTGCCCCTTTATTTTGCTCTCTTGTTTTAGCCATCTTATCCTGTTTCTTCATATAATTTGTTATCGTCTGCTGTCTCTGAGGCATTGAGTTTGGTGCCACCAGCTAGTGTGTTCTCTGGAGGTCAGGGCAGGACTTCTCTGTATCCACTGTGAGGGAGTGCTGCCCAAAAGGATGGGGGTATGTTGGCTATGCATGGGCAAACTGACAACTCAGTAGGTGGTGAGGTATCAAGTGGTTTTAGTACAAGTGCAGATGGCTTTCAGGAATGGTTTGGGTGTTGAATGTGTGCTGTTGCAGCCAGGTGGACATTAGATGAAGGCACTAAGGTCTCCTGTTTGTTGTTTGGTGAAGGTGAACGAGTCACCAGGTGGGTGGCACAGGAACTTGCACCACTGGTCCCAGGCAGGCAGGGTAGTGTGTAGTTGGTCAGAGTGGGCACAAGCCCCTGGTTGCAGGTCCAACAGCACAGGGTATGAACCTCCAGTTGCAGGTCTGACAGCACAGGGTGTGACACAGGGGGTGTGCCACCAGTTTGCTGGCACATGCTTGGAGGGCACTCCCCCAAGTCCACAAGAGTGCAGTGTGGGGGAGGGTGAACTGCCATACCATGTGCTGCTGGCATGGGTGGCTGGGTGGAGGAGCAGGCACTGCTGGTCCATGGGCCCCCAGTGCCGGTGGCTGGGCTGGTTAGTGGGCACTACTAATGCACAGATCCCCAGCAGAGGTTGCTGGGTGGAGGACCAGGTATAATCAGTCCATGGGCCCCTGACATGGGTGGCTGGGTGTATCAGTGGGCACTGCCAAGCCATGGGCTCCCGGTGTGGGTGGCTGAGGGAAGAGATGGGGGCATCATTGGGCTGTGGATCCCCAGATTGGGTGGCTAGGCAGGGGAGCAAGTGCATCTGCTCTACAGGGCTCCACCACAGGGCGGGGAGGTTGCTACCAGTATGTGGGTGTGCACATGGGGTGAGGGGCACCACAGGTCCGTTGGCCTCTAGCATGGGGGCTGGGGAGGCACAGTGAGTGTGGCAAGTACACTTAACTTTTCCTGGGTTGGGAGCATTCCTGCCTGGCTCTGGACATGGGTGCTGGGGTGCTCCTGCTTGGCAGCACCAGATGATGGGGGCTTCACCTGAGAATGCTGCTTGCTCTGTCTCAGTATGGCCAAGCTGGGCAGGTCCACCTGGTGGGGCACCAACAATCTGTAATTCCTCTGTGTTTACAGTCTCTCATTCCACTTAGCACTTGGTCTGGTTCTTTCACCTTCTATTTGATGCTCAAGGTCCCATAGTTGTCATCTATATCTGATTCACTTGTTTTCTCAAGACTTTGTTGTAAGGGGGATGTCATGAGGCATCTGACCATGCTGCCACCTTAGACCTGCTTCTAGAAATGCAGGGATAAAATTATGGACTCCTCAACTCTCAGTTCATTGTCCTTTCTGTAGCTGCATTTCAAAATCAGCTACTCTTGGGCTAGTGTCAAACTTCAGCCACTTAGTATCCCTGCATTAGCTAGGATTACATTTGGTTGTAGTTATGGAAATCTTAAAAATAACTGTGGCTTTGAAAAGGCAGGGTTATATTTGATTTTTTGTTTGTTTTCCATGTTAAGAAAGTGTAGGTGGAGTGTCCAGGGCTAGCATGGTGGTTTCATGGTGTCAGATCCCAGTACCATCCCTAGGGCTCTTGGCCTCATGATGCAAAATGGCTGCTGCTCTTGTCATCACATACTTGTTTTATGATGGAGGGAAAGGAAAAAAGAGGGCACTTCCCCTCTTTTCTATGCAGAATTCCCAGAAGTCTCACACAACACTTCTAGTTATAGCCTACTGGCCAAAGGTTGGTCAAATGGCTTCATCTGCAGCGAGGGAGGCTTCAGGCATTAACATTTATTTAGGTACAATATGTAGGGAGGCTTCAAGCATTGTCATTTATTTAGGTACAATATGTATCATCCTATAAATCAAGATCCTGTCTCTGAAGAGGAAAGGGAGAGTGGATGTGTCTGCTATGACTACCAATATGATACTCAATAGAAACCTACGTAAAAAAAAATGTTTTCTTAAAGTTATGTTATAAAAATTGGGAGGATGTTTGCAGTTGACATCCCCAGAGGGAGAACATGTACGTCACTCTAGATCCAAACTAGTCCCAAAATTATACATTCTGGAAAAATAAAATACAACACATTTTCTGAATGTAACAGCTACTTCCCAGCCAGCGTAAGAATTCTAGCACTCTCAGTGTTCACTTTCCTATCTGACCTCATTTGGTGTAAATGCAGAGGAAAACAGGGTGCAATTTGCATTCACACTGTAAGGTTGAATTCTGGCCATTTTATTCTGTCCACAACAGAATGTGGACTTGTGCATTTCAATACAATTTTCAAAAATAGGAATAGGCCCATCAAAATTCCAACAGCCTTCTTTGCAGAAATGGAAAAGCCAACCCTCAAATTTACATAGAACAGCAAGGGACCTCAAATAGCTAAAGCAATCTTGAAGAAGAAAAATAAAATAGGAGGACTCACACTTCCTAATTTCAAAACATACTACAGAGCTTTTGTTAACATGGTAACATCCCCCTGCAACTCAAGAAACTAAGTAAAAGAGACACAAATAATGACCTCGGACTCCCAAACATCAAAGGTCTGAAAAATTGGATAGAGTGCCAATCGTAAGGAGAGATAGAATGAAACCAGTGGGAACATAGAGAACCGTGGATCACCTGTGGCCTGCCTGCCGGCCCAGCAGAGCACTGCCATTTTGGGATGGCAGCAAGCCTTAACCCCAGGTGAGGAGCCCAAGAAGACAACAGCATGGAAAATATAGCCAGAGGCAGAGATACTGGGTAAACAAACTTGGAAGCAAACTAGGTGGGCAGAACTTGTCCCAGGTCCAATCAAGCCCAAGAGGTCAATGTGCGGGAGGTCATACCTTTGAAATTAGGGAAACACAGGGAAGTGCTACTGGAGCACACTTAGGTAGTCTGAATCATCGGAGCCTCAGGATGGGGGCGGTGTATAGATAGCACAGGGAATGCAAATATGAAGAGGGACAAAGAGAAACAACAGGAGGGTGAAGAAAAAATCCAGTGTCCCTGGGAGGTGCAGAGAAGGGAGGGAACTAGGAACAACAGCTGAGATTTCTGGTCAGTGGAGGCAGCCATCCATCTGAACTGGAGATGCCCTTTGAATTGGAACCTGTAGGGCAACAACTAGAAGCTCTCCAAAACCACCCCAGGTGCCCTCCTTCCCCTCCCTTCAAGCAGTGCCCCTCTGCAGAGGTCTCCATGCCTCTCCCACCCTGCCCCTCCCTATCCAGGCTGATTGTGTAGACCCTGATGCCCCACCCTCCTGCCCCCCACCTCACCTGGCCTGCTCACGCAAGCCCCACTCCCCACCCCCAAGAGACCCCTGTGCACATGCTCGACACAGTGCTATACACCCCCCTGCCTAGCCCACTCATGCTCACCCTGGTGGTACACTAGCCTCTGCCTAGCCCGCCTGCACTCAAACCAGCACTCTACCTGCCCTGCCCAGCCCACTTACGTTCACCCCATCCATGCCCAGCCCACTCACATTTGCCCTGGTGTTCCACTTGCCCCTGCCCCGCCTGCTCATGCCCCAGCACTCCATCTCCTGCCCCACCCTGGCCCAACCTCCACCTGCCCATTCACATCCTGTTTGTGTATACCCTGGCTCTCCACACTCCTATCCCTGTCCCAGTCTGACTTCCACCTGTCCCTTCCCGGCCCACCTGTGCACACCCCGGTACTCCACCCCCTCCCCAGGCCCAACCTTCACCTGCCCTGGCCCACCCTGCTTGTGTGCTCCCTGGCACTTCACCTCCTACCTCTGCCCGAACTCCAACTACCCCTGCCTTGCCCAAAATAAAGTGTTCTGCTCTACAGGGGCTGTACTAGCTGCTCACACTAAAGCAGAGGGACCTCATTATCCCTAAAGAGCTATGAAAAGACCCTGAGCACTTGACACCCAGCACCTCACATTGGGAAAGGACTCAATCTTGCACCTCCATGCAATCCCCTAAGGGAAGTCATACGTGCCTAATGATATAGGATCCCCAGGTGTGTGGGACACACAACACTCATCAGTGAAAGTACACCCAGCCAACTGAGAGAACCAAAGTCATACACAGACCAATAACACAAAACAACAATAATTAAAATAATACAAATAAAATAAGGAAAACCAAACGAAAAAAAAGAGGGCAAACTCCTGATGTATCAAAAGAAAAGGAAAACAAACAAAAAGCAAAGCCAAGCAAACATGTGATCTAAATATATCTAGGTATTTTTTATACCTATCTATTATTTTTTTTTATCTATCTGTCTATAGAGAGAATAAAACCTTAATGCTGCAAATACAACAGTCAATTACAAATCACATGAAGAGGCAGGAAAAGACGGTTCAAGCAAATGAACAAAATAAAGTGACAGAAATAGTCAATGTGGAAGAACAGATAATAAATCCACTGGACAAAGAATTCAAAAGCTAGCATTAAGAGTCTTCAAAGAGACAGAAAAAAGACTAGAATAATTCAATGTAAGAACAACAACAAAAACAAATTAAAAAAAGAGGATCCTTAAGAGAACAAGAACTAGAAATTCAGAGCCTTATCATCAAAATAACAGAAATAAACAAATCAATGGAAGGACACAGAAGGAGAGTTGAAACAATGGAAGAAAAAAAAACTAAACCCATTGCTATCGAGTCAATTCTGACTCATAACGACCCTAAAGGGCATGGTGGAACTGCCCGAAAGAGTTTCCAAGGAGTGGCTGGTGGATTTGAACTGCCAACCTTTTTGGTAGCAGCCGCAACACTTAACCACTACGCCACCAGGGTTTCCAATGGAAGGAAGAATCAGTGAAATAGAGGACAAAACCTTTGATATCACTCAGAAAGAGGAACAAACAGAAAAAAAGATGGAGGAAAAATGAAGAAAGCCTTCATCAAAAGGAATAACATTAGGAATCTCAGAAGAGGAAGGAAAAAAAGTACAGAAACATTCTTTGAAGAATTAATGGCAGAAAACTTTCCAAATATCATGAAAGATGAGCTTATCATCCAAGAAGCTCAGTGAGCATCATCTAGGATACACCCAAAGAGAAAGTCACCGAGACATATCATAACCCAACTCTCCAGATCCAAAGATAAGGAAAACATTTTGAGAGCAGCAAGTGAGAAGTAAAATATCACCTACAAAGTGGCCCCAACTAAATTAAGCACTGATTTCTCATCAGAAACTTTCCAAGCAAGAAGACAATGGAATGACATATACAAAGCTCTGAAAGAGGAGAACTACCAGTCAGGAACTACACATCCAGAAAAATTATCATTCGAATACAAGGAAGAAATCAAGACACTCTCAGACAAGTAGAAATTAAGGGAATTTATAACCTCCAGATGAGCCCTGCAAGAAATATTGAAGGAAGTACTTCAGATAGAAAATTACAGACAATAGGCAACAACCTGAGGGAAAGGCTTATGACAGTATCACCCTGATACCAAGCCAGGTGAGACATCACCACAGCAAAATAAAGTTAAAAAATGACTACAAGGAATACAAGATACAAAGTTGTAATTGACAACAACATCAAAACGAAAGGGAGAATAAATGGTATACTTAAAGAACTTCCATATGATGAGGAAGTTAACGTGATTTCAAGATATAACAGGCTGTTTTAATTGTAAGATGTTAAATGTAAACCTCATGGTAATAACAAAGAAAATTAATAAGTCTACTCATCAAAACATAAGAGAAGAAAAACAACAAAAAATCAACAATAAGTGAAAGAAAAAAATCTGTACGCAAAAAGGAGCTCAGTTCAGAAGGTAAAGAAGAGCAAAGAAAGCTTTTAACAATGCACAAAAAAGGTAAAACAAAATGGCTGCAGTAAATTCATTCCTGTTGATAATCACAGTGAATGTGAATGGATTAAATGCACCAGTCAAGAGACAAAGAGTGGAAGAATGGATCGAAAACATAATCCATCAATATGTTGCCTACAAGAGACAGATCTTTGGACAAAACATATATAAGTTAAAAATCAAAGGATGAAAAAATATAACAAGCAAATAGCAAACAAAAGAGACCAGAAGTGACAATATTAGTATCTGACAAAATAGACTTTAAGTCAAAATCTAGTATGAGACAAAGAAAGGTACTATATAATGATAAAAAGGTCAATTCATCAAGAAGGCATAACGATTACAAATATTTGTGCACCCAATGCCAATGCCCCAAAATTATAAAGCAAACTCTAACAGAACTAAAGAGAGAAACAGACAGTTCTACAATAATTTCCTCCACCTTTTTTCTGTTTGTTCCTCATTCTGAGTGATATCAAAGGTTTTGTCCTCTATTTCACCGATTCTTCCTTCCATTGGAAACCCTGGCGCTGTAGTGGTTAAGTGTTGAGGCTGCTAACAAATGGAACATTCTCCAGAATAGATCATATCTTAGGTCACAAAGCAAATCTCAATAAATTAAAAAAAAAAAATCAAAATCATACAAAGCATCTTCTCTGACCATAATGGTGTGATGCTATTAATCAACAACAGGAAGAATAACAACAACAAAATATATGGAAACTAAACACACAATTCTGAGAATGGCACAAGACTGAGCCATGTTTAGTTCTGTTGTACATAGGATTGCTATGAATCAGAATTGACTCAACAATGAAATAACACAGTACTAAAAACTTTATGGGTCCCAGAAGAAATAAAGGTAAAATTAAAAAATACTTAGAATCAAACAGTAATGAAAACACAACATGCCAAAACCTATGGGATGCAGCAAAAGCAGTTCTAAGAGGGAAATCCATAACAATAAATGGCTACATTAAAAAAGAAGAAAGATCTAAAATCAATAACCTGACATCTTGAACAAATTGAAGAGGAAAAGAAAAATAAGACCAAAGCTATCAGAAGAAAGGAAATAATAAAAATCAGAGTAGAAATAAATGAAATACAAAACAGAAAAACAATAGATAGAATCAACAAGAAAAACAATACATAGAATCAACCAGAAGTTGGTTCTTTGAAAGGATCAATAAAATAGACAAACCACTGGCTAGACTGACAAAGGAAAAAAAAAAAAATAAGAAGATGCAAATAACCAGAATAAATGAAAGTAGAGACATTACAACAGATCCAACAGAGATAAAAAGAATTGTAAGATAACACTATGAAAAAATTTAACATAACAAATTTGAAAACCTAGAATGGACAAATTCCTAGTAATCTAAACAGATCCATAACAACAACAACAAAAAGATATTGAAGATGTCATCAAAAAATCCCAACAACAACAAAAAGATATTGAAGATGTCATCAAAAAATCCCAACAACAACAAAAAGATATTGAAGATGTCATCAAAAAATTCCAACAACAACAAAAAAAGCCCAGGACCAGATGGCTTCGACAGAGAATTTTACTGAATATTCAGAGAAGTGTTGACATCAATTCTACTCAAACTCTTCCAAAACATAGAAGAGGAAGAAATACTCCCTAACTCATTCAATGAAGCCATCATCACCCTGATACCAAAGCCAGGTAAAGACACTACAGAAAAGAAAAATTACAGACCAATATACCTCATGAATACATATGCAAAAATTCTCAACAAAATTCTAGTGAAGAGAATTCAATAACATATTAAGAAAATCATACACCATGATCAAGTGGGATTCATACCAGGAATGCAAGGGTGGTTCAATATTAGAAAAATCAATCAATGTAATTAATCATATAAATAAAACGAAGGAAAAGAACCACATGATTGTCTCAACTGATGCAGAAAAGGCATTTGATAAAAATCCAACACCCTTTCCTGATAAAAACTCTCAGGAAAATAGGAACAGAAGTGAAATTCCTCAACATAATTAAGGGCATATATGCAGAACCAACTGCCAACATTATCCTCAATGGAGAAAGGCCAATACCCTTCCCCTTATAAATGGGAAGCAGACAAGGATGCCCATTATCACCACTCTTATTCAGTGTTGTACTGGAAGTCTTGGCCAGAGCAATAAGGCAAGAAAGAGAAATAGAGGATATCCAAATCAGAAAGGAGTAAGTGAACTATCCCTATTCATAGATGACATGGTCCCATACATAGGAAATTCCAAAGAACCCACAAGAAAGCTCTGGATCTAATAGAAGAATACAGAATTGTTGTAGGTTACAAGAATAACACACAAAAATCAGTTGGGTTCCTTTATGCTAGCAGGGAGAAGTCTGAAAAGGAAATTAAGAAAACAATATCATTTACAATAGTCCCCAAAATGATAAAATACCTAGGAATAAACTTATGCAATGAAAGCTATAAAACATTAGTACAAAAGTCTAAAAGAGACCTACATAAATGGAAGGCCATCTGTGTCCATGGGTTGGAAGACTCAATATTGTGAAAAGGTCAACACTACCCAAAGCGATCTATTGATACGATGCAATCCCCATCCAAACTTCAACAACATTCTTTACTGAAATGGAAAAACTAATCACTAACTTTATATGGAAAGGAAAGAGGACTCAAATACCCAAAGGATTATTGAAGAACAAAGTAGGAAGCCTCGCACTCCCTGATCTTAAAACATACTGTACAGTCACAGTAATCAAAACGGCCTGATACTAGCTCAATGATAGACACATATACCAGTGGAATAGAATCAAGAACCCAGAAATAAATCCATCCATCTGTGGGCAACCGATTTTCAACAAGGGGTCAAAGTCCAGTCAATTGGGAAGAAATAGCCTCTTTAACAAATGATGCTGGCAAAATTGGATATCCACAAGCAGAAAAATGAAATAGGTAGGGCCCATACCTCATACCATACAAAAAACCTAACTCGAAATGGATCAAAGACCTAAATGTTAAAGCTAAAACTATAAGAGTCTTGGAAGAAAACACAGGACAAAGCTATGGGACCTAATTTTTTTTTTTTTTTTTAATTATCAAACACAACTTTTAATGCAGAAACAGAAGAAGTCAAATTAGATAACTGGGACCTCACAAAAATGAAGTAGTTATGAACATCAAAAGATTTTATCAAGGGACTAAAACAACAACCTACAGACTGGGAAAACAATTTTGGGAACAGCATATCTGATAAGGGTTTAATCTCTAAAATATATAGAAAACTGCAACAACTCAACAACAAGAGACAAAAAACCTAATTAAAAAAAAATTGGGCAAGGGATATGAACAGACAGTTTACCAAAGAGGACAGTCAAGCAGCCAACACATGAAAAAATGCCTGCGATCATTAGCCATTACGAAAACCAAAACCAAATCCAGTGCCGTCGAGTTGATTCTGACTCATAGTGACCCTATAGGACAGAGTAGAACTGCCCCATAGTTTCCAAGGAGTGCCTGGCAGATTCGAACTGCCGAGCTTTGGTCAGCAGCCATAGCACTTAACCACTACACCACAAGGGTTCCCCACTAGCCATTAAAAAAAAAAAAAATTAGAGATATGGAAATCAAAACTATAATGAGATACCATCTCACCCATGCTAAAATGACACTGATCCAAAAAACAGAAAACAACAAATGCTGACAAGGCTGTAGGGAGATTGGAAAACTTATCCACTGCTGGTGGTTTTGTAGAATTAATGGAAAAGTGTATGGTGCTTCCTCACAAAACTAGAAACGGAACTACTTTATGATTCAGCAATCCCCCTTTTAGGTATATACCCTAGAGATCTAAAACTAAACACACAGTGCACATCTATGTTTACTGCAGCAATAGCAAAAAGATGGAAACGGCATAAGTGCCTGTCAAGAGATGAATGGATAAACAAAATATGGTATATACACACAATGGAATACTATGCGGCCATAAAGAATAATGATGAATTTTCAAAATACAATGTGGATGAATCTGGAGGACATTATACAGAGTGAAATAAGTCAATCACAAAAGGACAAATATTGTAGGATCTCACAATTAGGAAAAGACAAGAATAGGTATACATATTGAAATCAATGATCACTGGTGGTTACCAGAGATAGGTGAGCAGGGCGAGGAGGGGGAAGGAGATCACTCTGTAGATAGTAGACATTTGTTATTTCTGGTGATGGGAAATATAACACCACATATGAGTGAAGTGTGTGTGCACAGCCTGACCAAGGTAAATGATGTCGCTAAGAAGTATGCAAGAAAAAAGGATGTTTTTAGTAACTGCTATGACATATATGGAAACCCTGGTGGCGTAGTGGTTAAGTGCTACAGCTGCTAACCAAAGGGTTGGCAGTTCAAATCCGCCAGGCGCTCCTTGGAAACTCTATGGGGCAGTTCTACTCTGTTCTATAGGGTCACTATGAGTTGGAATCCACTCGACAGCACTGGGGTTTGGTTTGGTTTATGACATACACACCTGTGGAACAACAACTAAAAAATAGGAATATGGTTAAATGTGTATGTTTGTATGCATACAAGTGCATAGGTACGTATATGTGTGGGCATATTATAAACCAAAAACTAAACCCACAACCATTGAGTTGATTTTGACTCACAGCAACACTACAGGACAGAGTAGAACTGCCCCACAGGGTTTCCAAGGCTGTAAATCTTTACAGAAGCAGACTGCCACATCTTTCTTCTCCAGAGCAATTGGTGGGTTCAAACTGCCAACTTTTTGTTTAGCAACCTAGTGCTTAAATCACTGCACACCCAGGGCTCCTGAGCAGGTACAGATAGATGTATATGCAGGTGTATACATATGTAAGTGTATGTATCCATATATATTCATATATACAATAAAGCACATAGAGGGCACACACACAGATATTTCTTAGACTTAACCAAACACCTCGCAGGACTGGTTTACAGTGTCTGAAGGGTTAGGAGCTTAGTCTTTTGGCATAAAATAGTATATAAACTCTGTTGAATAGCATATGCAGTCTTAAAGCTTGCAAGCAACCATCTAAGATACAACTGTTGGTCTCTATGCATCCGAAGTAAAAGAAAAAGGAAACGAAAGACTCAGCAAAGAAACTAGGTCACGGGACTAATAGTCTACATAGACCATGATCTCACCTGCCCTGAGACCAGAGGAACTAGATGGGGCCTGGCTACCACTACTGACCATTCTAATCAGAAACGCAATAAATGTATCTTGACAGAATGGAAGCAAAATATGGAACAGTACTCAAATTCTTAAAAAGTCCAGACTTACTCGACTGATTGAGACTGGAGGACTCCTGAGACCACTGCCTTGAGATACTCTTTAAACCTTGAACCAAAACTATTCCATGAAGTCATCTTTTAGCTAAATAACATAAAATAAACCATATCAGCTGTGAGTTCTGTGCTCCTTTAAAAAATCATCCATATGAGACCTAACAGTCAACGTTTACTCAAAAACAAAGACAAGAAGGCAAGGGGGCATGGAAACTAGATTATTGGAAATGGAACAACCAGAACGGAGATAATGAGAAAGCTGTTACGCTGTGAAAAACGTAGCCAGTGTCACTGAAGAAATTGTGTAGAAGTTGTTAAATGGGAACCTAATTCGCTGTGTAAATTTTCACTGAAAACGCAATAAAATATTTTAATTAAAAAAATACTACCAAGCTACAGTAATTTAAACAGCCTGATACTGGTATAATAATAGACGTATAGACCAATGGAATAGAATCGAAAGTCCAGAAATAAACCCACACATCCACGGTCAACTGATTTTCCCAAGGGTGCTAAGTCCATTCAATGGGGAAGGAAGAGCCTCTTCCACAAATGGGGCTGGGGAAGCTGAATTTCTACATGCAGAAGAATGAGTCCAGATCCATGCCTCACACCATACACAAAAGCCAACTCAAAGCGGACCTAAATGTGAAAACTAGAACTATAAAATTCTTAGAAGAATAGGTCGGGGCGAGGCTGTGGGACCTAGTATTCAGTGATAGATTATAAGATATGATAACAAAAGCCCGAGCAGTGATGGCAAAATAGACAGATGGTACCTCATAAAAATTAAATACTTTTGTACATCAAAGGACTTTATCAACAAAGTGGAAAGACAACCCACAGACTGGGATAAAATTTTTGAGAACCATATATAGCGAAATCAGTGAGAGCCAGAACTTGACAGGACTGCCTTGTTTTCCCAGGTCTCGAAAGTTTCCTGCCTTTGACAGGTGCATTCTTACCACTTTTCTATTGCCCATTTTGGTAGAAAATAGTTTTCTTTCTCTTACAGGTTTCTGCTTTCCACACTTTCCAGCTTTTGCAAGTTTTACAGTACCTCCTAAGGGCTTAATATCCAAATATGCATATAAAACTTCTACAACTTAACAACAAAAACACAAACAAACCAATCAAAAAATGGGCAAAGGACTTGAATAGACAGTTCACCAAAGAGGATATTCAAATGGCCAATAAGCACATGAAAAGACGGTCAACATCACTAGCTATTATGGAGATGCAAATCCAAACCACAAAGAGATATCGGCTCACTCCCATTAGAATGGCAATGATCAAAAAAAAAAAACTGAAAACAAGTATTGGTGAAGTTGTGGAGAAAGTGGAATCCTCATCCTTTGCTGGTGGGGATGTAAAATGGTACAGCTACTGTGGAAAACCGTCTGACAGTTCCTCACAGAGCTGAACACAGAACTGCCACATGACCCAGCAATCTCAGTCCCAAGTACACATCTGCAAGAAGTAACGGCAGGAACACAAACGGAAGCCTGTACACCAATGTTCACTGCAACGCTTTTCACTAGCCAAAAGGTGGAAACAGCCTCAATGTCCATCAACACATACATGGATAAGCAAAATGGGGTATATACATATAATGGAATATTATGCAGCCATAAAAAGAAATGAAGTTCTGATGCATGCTACAAGTCAGTTGCAAAAGGACAAATACTGTATGATCTCACTTACATGAAATAAGCAAATATATAGAAACCAAAGATTATTAATGGCTTTGGGAGGGGTGGCAGGTGGGGGAAATGGGGCGCTTTTGTTGGGGAGGGCATTGAGTTTATGTTAATGTGATGGAATGTTTTAGATGAGGATCGGGATAATGGTGGCACAACATGAAAAACGTAATCAACGTCACTGAGTTGTAAATGTAGAAGTTATGCTCGCGGATGTTTTGGTGTGTATGTTTCTACCACTATAAAAAAAGAGACAGAGAAAACAAGGATAGGAAGAAATAAATATTTCCAGTTAACTCTAGGTTGCCTGGAAATGAAATAACACGTTTTGGGGCAGGAAAGTTTATTCAGGGATGCCACATATTACATGAGTGGACACAGCCTTGTGGCAAAAAATCCCGACGACTGAAATTGATTGTAAACGGCCTGTTCAGCTTGAGTTTGCCATAACCTGTACCTATTCAATTAATTGCTTTGAAGCAAATCCATAAAGGTAAGATTAATGACTTTGAAAGTAGAACTTCCTAGTTACTTGCTAACCAGTTGTAGGTGTCATCTGCTAAAGATTAAGATAACAGAAAAACAAGTATCCTCTGAATAAAATTCAGTTATGGTTTCATTGTCACACCTAGAACTGGCCTCAACAGAAAAATGGATATTTCCTGCTTTAAGAGAAAATGGTTTGTGATATGCTGGCCCTAAAACCAAAATTCTAGTCTTTGGTAAAAGGCAGCCAGCTTCTGAGTGGCTTGTGAACAACACCTCTCTCTCTTAGTCCTGGTCATCTCATGGTCTACATAGGGATAACCAGTCGCCGTTGAGTTGATTCCAACTTACGGCAACCTTATGTGTGTCCGAGTAGAACTTTCAAATGGCTAATTTTTTGGAAGTAAATCACCAAGACTTTCTTCCAAAGCACCTCGGGGTAGACCTGAACCATCAACCTTTTGGTCAGTATCGAGCATGTTAACCATTTGCATTACCCAGGGTCTCCACAGAGGGGAGAGTTTGGCCAATTACCCTGCTTTCCCCAGGAACCCAGAAACTAACATTGCTTAAAACTGGTGTGTCCTGACATCCTGGGAATACTTCCGCATGGCTACAGTGGTACTTGGAGACACTGCTTTGAATATTTTGTTCTGCTCAGCGTAGGTGGGTGCTTCCCGCTGAAGGGCCCTGTGGCCAGCATGATGTGTTTGTCCACGAGCTGTGCACACACAGAACTGTCTCCAGTGTGACATCTTGACCAGCTCGCAGGCCCTGCCACCTCATGCTGAGGTGGGGGAAGCCATGCACTCAGGCACAAAGTCTTCATGTAAGTTTCTTGGTGTCTGTAAGAACATGGAATCCCAACTGTCCACTCCTTGATCAAAGTTCACGCATCCTGAATCAGAAACCTGGCCATGCCAGAAGGAGGGGCCGCAAATTCTCTCCCTCTCTGCAACCCGAGTCTTGGCCTTCAGAAATGATATTTTCAAAGAATTATCTGAAAGATCTATCTGCCATCCATTTGATTTTCTGAATCCTGGAAAAGCTGGCTTCATTTAGAAAATGGCATATGTTTATCTCATGAACATTATGAATCTAACATTTTCCTCCTTGCTTTGACCCTTATGGAACTCAAAGCCAAATGTGTGGGGAACTTGATTATCTTTTCTGGATTTACTAACTAAAGACCTGCACTTGAATTCCTGGTCTCTCCACCTGAGCTCAGCTTCCTATTCCTGTCCTGCCCTTAGTCTCCTATTTCCTGATGTCTTTTTTTCTTTTTATCCTAGTTTTACTACTTGTTAGCTTGTATAATCTTGAGCTAGGTTGCTTTAACTTCTCCCAGCCTCAGTGTTCTTAGATGTTAAATGAGGATAATGAAAATCCTCACTTCGAAGAATCACTCTTCAAGGAGACACTCCAGGTAAAGGTTTGGCCATGCAACCAAAATATTGGAAGAGCTCCATATATATTGCATTATTATTATTTTTATAATAAGTATATGCCTAGAAGGAGTGAAGGCAGGAACACAAACAGAAGCATGTATACCAATTTATTCCACCATTCATCAGTCAGTTTGTCATACCATGGGGGTTGCATGTTGCTGTGATCCTGGAAGCTATGCCACTGGTATTCCAAATGCCAGCAGGGTCACCGATGGTGGACAGGTTTCAGTGGAGTTTCCAAACTAAGACAGACTAGGAAGAAGGACCTGGAAATCTACTTATGAAAGAATTGGCCAATGAAAACCTAATGAATAGCAGTGGAACACTGATATAGTGCTGGAAGATGTGCCCCTCAGGTTGGAAGTCACTCAAAATACGACTGGGGAAAAGCTGCCTCCTCAAAGTGGAGTTGACCTTAATGACATGGATGGAGTCAAGCTATCAGAACCGTCATTTGCTGATGTGTCATGACTCAAAATGAGAAGAAACAGCTACAAATATCCATTAATACTCAGAACGTGGAATGTATGAAGCATGAATCTAGGAAAATTGGAAGTTGTCAAAAATGAAATGGAACGCTTGAAGATCGATATCCTCAGCATTAGCGCGCTATGTGGACTGGTACTGACCATTCTGAATCTGACAAACATATGGTTTACTACGCTGGGAATGACAAATAGAAGAGGAATAGCATCACATTCATTGTCAAAAAAGAAAATTTCAATATCTATCCTGAAGTACAATGCTGTCAGTGATAGGAAGATATCCATATGCCTACAAGGAAGACCAGTTAATATGACTATTACTCATATTTACACATCAACTACTAATGCCACAGATGAAGAAACCAAAGATTTTTTTTTACCGATTTCTGCAGTCTAAAACTGATCTAACATACAATCAAGATGTACTGATAATTACTGATGTTTGGAATGGGAAAGTCAGAAACAAAGAAGGATCAGTAGTTGGTAAATATGGCCTTGGTGACAGAAATGATGCTGGAGATTGCATGATAGAATTTTTTAAGACCAAATACCTGTTCACTGGAAATATTTTTGTCAACAACATAAATGGTGAATATACACGTGGACCTTGCCAGATGAAATCCACAGGGATCATATCCACTATATCTGTGGAAAAAGATGATGGAGAAGCTCAATATCATCAGTTAGAACAAAGTCGGGGCCGACTGCGATATAGGCCATAAATTGCTCGTGTGCAATTCAAGTTCAAGCTAAAGAAAATTAAAACAAGTCCACAAGAGCCAAAGTACAACCATGATTATATCCCAACTGAATTCAGAGGCCATCTCAAGAATAGATTTGATGCACTGAACACTAATGACCAAAGACCAGTCGAGCTGTGGGATGACATAAAGGACATCATACATGAAGTAAGCAAAAGGTCATTAAAAAGACAGGAAAGAAAGAAAAAACTAAAACGGATGATAGAAGAGAATCTGAAAGTTGTTCTTGAATGTAGAGGAGCTAAAGCGAATGGAATAAATGATGAAGAAAAAATGCTGAACAGAAGATTTTAAAGTGCAGCTCAAGAAGACAAAGTTAAACATTATAATGAAATGTGCAAAGACTAGGAGTTAGAAAAACAAAAGGGAAGAACTTGCTTGGCATGATGGTTAAGATTGTGCATCAACTTGGCTGGGCCATGATTCTCAGTGTTTATACGTGATCACTCCCATGATGGGATCTGCTGTGAGCAGCCAATCAGTTGAGAGGGAGTTTCTTTGGTGTCTTACTCATGTAGTGCTGCAGATGGCTTTGACAAAGAGAAATTTATTTCTTCACAGTGAAGTAGGATAAAAGTCCAAATTTGGGCCGTTAGCTCCAGGGGAAGTCTTTCTCTCTCTGTTGGCAATCTTATCAATCTTCCCCTCAGACTAGGAGCTTCTCTGCACAGGGACCCTGGGTCCAAAGGATGTGCTCTGGTCTCGGCACTGCTTTCTTTGTGAAATGAGGACCCTCCTCTCTGATCGCTTCCCTTTCCTTTTCATTTCTTGAGAGATAAAAGGTGGTGCAGGCCACACCCCAGGGAAACTCCCTTCACATTGGATCAGGGATGTGACCTGACCAAGAGTGTTACATTCCACCCTAGTCCTCTTTAACCATGGACAGAGATTATGATTTATAACACATAGGAAAATCACAAAATGGAGGACAACCACACATGGCCTAACCAAGTTGACACATAATTTTGGGACACGATTCAATCCATTACACCTGGGCATGTGGCCTGCATCCAAATATAAGTTGATGTTCTGGATTGTGCCTGCTCTGGATCCTGCAGCTGCCTCCTGTTCATCTGATCTCCAGTTCTTGGGACTTGAGCTGGCAGCTTATCTGCTGATCTTGGGATTCATTGATCTTCACAGCTTGTGAACAAGAGCCCTGCTTTCTGACCTGCTGATCTTGGGCTCGCCAGTCCATGTGGCTACATGAATCAGGAGAAGCCTCTATCCTGCTCCACAGACTTGGGACGTTCCAGCCTCTACAACTGTGTGATCCATTTCCTTGATATAAATCTCTTTCTCTATATATTTATACACTTTATTGGTTTTGCCTCTCTAGAGAACCGGCCTAAGGCACTTGGCACTTCTCAATCTGAAAGAACTGAAGAAAAAATTCAACTTTGAGCTACAATATTGAAGGATTCTACAGCCAAAATATTGATGATGCAGGAAGCATGAAAAGAAGATGGAAGGAATACACAGAGTCACTGTACCAAAAAGAATTGGTTGATGTTCAGCCATTTCAGGAGGAATTGATGGTACTGAAGCAAGAAGTCCAAGCTGCACTGAAGGCACTGGCAAAAACCAAGGCTCCAGGAATCGATGGAACACCAATTAAAATGTTCCAACAAACAGATACAATGCTGGAAGCATTCACTCATCTATGCCAAGAAATGTGGAAGACAGCTACCTGGCCAACTGACTGGAAGAGATCCACATGGTGCCCATTCCAAAGAAAGGTGATCCAATAGAATGTGAAAATTACTGAACAATATCATCACGTCACTCACGAGTAAAATTGTGCTGAAGATCATTCAAAAGCAATTGCAGCTGTACATTGACAGGGAACTGCCAAAAATTTAAGCCAGGCTCAGAAGAGGATGTGGAATGAGAGAGATCATTGCTAACGTCAGATGGATCTTGGTTGAAAGCAGAGAATTCTAGAAGGATGTTTACCTGTGTTTTATTGACTATTCAAAGGCATTCAACTATACGGATCATAACAAATTATGGATACCATTGCAAAGAATGGGAATTCCAGAACACTTAATTGTGCCCATGTGGAACCCAAACATAGACTAAGAGGCAGTCATTCAAACAGAACAAGAGGATACTACATGTTTTAAAGTCAGGAAAGGTGTGCATCAGGGTTGTATTCTTTCACCAGACTTTTTCAATCTGTATGATGAACAAATAATCTGAGAAGCTGGACTACATGAAGAACATGGGATCAGGATTGGAGGAAGGCTCATTAACAACCTATAATATACAGATGACACAATCTTTCTTGCTGGGAGTGAAGAGGACTTGAAGCACTTACTGAAGAAGATCAAAGACCACAGCCTTCAGTATGGATTACATCTCAAAATAAAGAAAACAAAAATCCTCACAACTGGACCAATAAGCAACATCACGATAAATGGAGAAAAGACTGAAGTTGTCAAGGATTTCCTTCTACTTGGATCCACAATCAATGCCCACAGAAGCAACAGCCAAGAAATCAAATGACATATTGCATTGGACAAATCTGTTGCAAAAGACCTCTTTAAAGCATTAAAAGCAAAGATGTCACTTTGAGAACTAAGGCGTAACTGATCCAAGCCATGGTATTTTCAATCACTACATATGCACATGAAAGGGGACAATGAATAAGGAAGACTGAAGAACTGATTCATTTGAATTATGGTGTTGGCGAAAAATACCGAATACAGTAACGCATCGTGTAATGTCCATTTGGCCAACAGCTGACCACATATATGTCTGTTGTTCCCTAAGTTCTGAAATCCTGATCAGAGAACAGGATGTAGCAGACTTAACCAGTGGTAGCTAGGAGCGAACTGCTGTCTTTGCACCTCAGAACAGGTTGCGCTTGGGGAACCTACTCTGGCCTTGCCCCACACCCCTGGACCTCATCCTCAGTGAACCAGGCCTGCAGGGCTGTCTGGGCCTCCAAAGGGCCTAACGCCTTCCTGAGTACCCCAGGGCCTCACTTAAAGGCTCAGTCCTCAGGCTCTGCTAGCTCCCTTGCTCTCCTGGGACACAGCCAGCCACCTGGGACTGGACAGCAGGAAGCAGAACTCTGGGTCCTCTCTGTCCTTTGGTAAGGAACACTTCTGCTATCTCAAAGTTGCCATAAGAAAATAATATTGTGTTTGTACAACATCCAAATCATATAATGGCCTATTTCACAGAACGTATCACAGACATTAAGCAATGCATGACTGTATACCATGGGCTGCCAGAAAAACAAACAAATTTGTCTTGGAAGAAGTACAGCCAGAATGCCCCTTAGAAAAGGGGGATGAGAGAGTGGGGCCAAGACAGTGGAGTAGTCAGATGCTTCCTGTGGTCCTTCTTACAACAAAGACCCAAAAAAAACAAGTGAATTGATTATATATGACATTCTAGGAGCGCCAAACATCAAAGACCAAGTTGAGGAGTTGGACTGAGTGGCAGGGGAGGGAGGGACGGTTCAGAAGCAGTGAAGATTTGCCAGACCTGACCTGGCACCCTGCAGGCTGGATCTGCCAGTGCACACGAGCTAAGGTAAGCAGTAGCGCTTGGGATGCATTTTTTTTTTTTTAATTAACTTTTATTGAGCTTCAAGTGAACGTTTACAAATCAAGTCAAACTGTCACATTTAAGTTTATATACACCTTACTCCGTACTCCCACTTGCTCTTCCCCTAATGAGTCAGCCCTTCCAGTCTCTCCTTTCGTGACAATTTTGCCAGCTTCCAACTCTCTCTATCCTCCCATCCCCCCTCCAGACAGGAGATGCCAACACAGTCTCAAGTGTCCACCTGATACAAATAGCTCACTCTTCATCAGCATCTCTCTCCTACCCACTGTCCAGTCCCTTCCATGTCTGATGAGTTGTCTTCGGGAATGGTTCCTGTCCTGGGCCAACAGAAGGTTTGGGGACCATGACCGCCGGGATTGCTCTAGTCTCCGTCAGACCATTAAGTATGGTCTTTTTGTGAGAATTTGGGGTCTGCATCCCACTGATCTCCTGCTCCCTCAGGAGTTCTCTGTTGTGCTGCCTGTCAGGGCAGTCATCGATTGTGGCCGGGCACCAACTAGTTCTTCTGGTCTCAGGATGATGTAAGTCTCTGGTTCATGTGGCCCTTTCTGCCTCTTGGGCTCTTAGTTATCGTGTGACCTTGGTGTTCTTCATTCTCCTTTGCTCCAGGTGGGTTGAGACCAATTGATGCATCTTAGATGGCCACTTGTTAGCATTTAAGACCCCAGACGCCACATTTCAAAATGGGATGCAGAATGTTTTCATAATAGAATTATTTTTCCAATTGACTTAGAAGTCCCCTTAAACCATGGTCCCCAAACCCCCGCCCTTGCTCCGCTGACCTTTGAAGCATTCAGTTTATCCCGGAAAATTCTTTGCTTTTGGTCCAGTCCAGTTGAGCTGACCTTCCATGTATTGAGTATTGTCCTTCCCTTCACCTAAAGCAGTTCTTATCTACTAACTAATCAGTAAAAAACCCTCTCCCACCCTCCCTCCCTCCCCCCCTCGTAACCACAAAAGTATGTGTTCTTCTCAGTTTATACTATTTCTCAAGATCTTATAATAGTGGTCTTATACAATATTTGTCCTTTTGCCTCTGACTCATTTCCCTCAGCATAATGCCTTCCAGGTTCCTCCATGTTATGAAATGTTTCACAGATTCGTCACTGTTCTTTATCGATGCGTAGTATTCCGTTGTGTGAATATACCACAATTTATTTAACCATTCATCCGTTGCTAGACACCTTGGTTGCTTCCAGCTTTTTGCTATTGTAAACAGAGCTGCAATAAACATGTGTGCATATATCTGTTTGTGTGAAGGCTCTTGTATCTCTAGGGTATATTCCGAGGAGTGGGATTTCTGGGTTGTATGGTAGTTCTATTTCTAACTTTTTAAGATAACGCCAGATAGATTTCCAAAGTGGTTGTACCATTTTACATTCCCACCAGCAGTGTATAAGAGTTCCAATCTCTCCGCAGCCTCTCCAACATTTATTATTTTGTGTTTTTTGGATTAATGCCAGCCTTGTCGGAGTGAGATGGAATCTCATTGTAGTTTTAATTTGCATTTCTCTAATGACTAATGATTGAGAACATTTTCTCATGTATCTGTTAGCTGCCTGAATATCTTCTTTAGTGAAGTGCGTGTTCATATCCTTTGCCCACGTCTTGATTGGGTTGTTTGTCTTTTTGTGGTTGAGTTTTGACAGAATCATACAGATTTTAGAGATCAGGCGCTGGTCGGAGATGTCATAGCTGAAAATTCTTTCCCAGTCTGTAGGTGGTCTTTTTATTCTTTTGGTGAAGTCTTTAGATGAGCATAGGTGCTTGATTTTTAGGAGCTCCCATTTATCTGGTTTCTCTTTGTCATTTTTGGTAATGTTTTGTATTCTGTTTATGCCTTGTATTAGGGCTCCTAAGGTTGTCCCTATTTTTTCTTCCATGATCTTTATTGTTTTAGTCTTCATGTTTAGGTCTTTGATCCACTTGGAGTTAGTTTTTGTGCATGGTGTGAGGTATGGGTCCTGTTTCATTTTTTTGCAAATGGATATCCAATTATGCCAGCACCATTTGTTAAAAAGACTATCTTTTCCCCAATTAACTGACACTGGGCCTTTGTCAAATATCAGCTGCTCACATGTGGATGGATTTATATCTGGGTTCTCAATTCTGTTCCATTGGTCTATGTGTCTGTTGTTGTACCAGTACCAGGCTGTTTTGACTACTGTGGCTGTATAATAGGTTCTGAAATCAGGTAGAGTGAGGCCTCCCACTTTCTTCTTCTTTTTCAGTAATGCTTTGCTTATCTGAGGCTTCTTTCCCTTCCATATGAAGTTGGTGATTTGTTTCTCCATCACATTAAAAAATGACATTGGAATTTGGATCAGAAGTGCATTGTATGTATAGATGGCTTTTGGTAGAATAGACATTTTTACTATGTTAAGTCTTCCTATTCATGAGCAAGGTATGTTTTCCACTTAAGTAGGTCCTTTTTAGTTTCTTGTAGTAGTACTTTGTAGTTTTCTTTGTATAGGTCTTTTACATCTTTGGTAAGATATATGCCTAAGTATTTTATCTTCTTGGTGGCTACTGTGAATGGTATTGATTTGGTTATTTCCTCTTCGATGTTGTTTTTGTTGATGTAGAGGAATCCAAGTGATTTTTGTATGTTTATCTTATAACCTGAGACTCTGCCAAACTCTTGTATTAGTTTCAGTAGTTTTCTGTAGGATTCCTTAGGGTTTTCTGTGTATAAGATCATGTCATCTGCAAACAGAGATAATTTTACTTCCTCCTTGCCAATCCGGATGCCCTTTATGTCTTTGTCTAGCCTAATTGCTCTGGCTAGGACCTCTAGCACAATGTTGAATAAGAGCGGTGATAAAGGGCATCCTTGTCTGGTTCCCGTTCTCAAGGGAAGTGCTTTCAGGCTCTCTCCATTTAGAGTGATGTTGGCTGTTGGCTTTGCATAGATGCCCTTTATTATGTTGAGGAATTTTCCTTCAATTCCTATTTTGGTGAGAGTTTTTATCATAAATGGGTGTTGGACTTTGTCAAATGCCTTTTCTGCATCAATTGATAAGATCATGTGGTTTTTGTCTTTTGTTTTATTTATATGGTGGATTACATTAATGGTTTTTCTAATATTAAACCAGACTTGCATACCTGGTATAAATCGCACTTGGTCATGGTGGATTAATTTTTTGATATGTTGTTGAATTCTATTGGCTAGAATTTTGTTGAGGATTTTTGCATCTATGTTCATGAGGGATATAGGTCTATAATTTTCTTTTTTTGTAATGTCTTTACCTGGTTTTGGTATCAGGGAAATGGTGGCTTCACAGAATGAGTGAGGTAGTATTCCGTCATTTTCTATGCTTTGAAATACCTTTAGTAGTAGTGGTGTTAACTCTTCTCTGAAAGTTTGGTAGAACTCTGCATCAGGATGCATTTTTAACACTGGAAGAAAGTAAGTGGCAGACAGTCTGCTAAAGCCTCTGGAACCACAGAGAAATGGTGGTGAATCTGTGACAATTAAGTGCAAGTGTCTAATCTACTGTGCACAAGATTAAAAAAAAAAAACAAAACCCTTTCCCCCTCTGGGAATGACTTCTTTCCCATTTACCTGCCCCTCCCTGCTCTGCTGGTCTGGCTTCAGTGATTGCCATGCCCCCTGGGTCGGAAGTGGGACCTGTCACGTGCTCTGAGCCATTCTCCCGGCTTTGGAATGGGACAAGCTAACTAACAGGGAAAAATAATCTGTCAGCTCCTCTAAGCCAGGAAGTCAGGGCAGGCACAGCCCCTTTGCCTAGGCACAGGCATAAGGCGTCCATAGACTTCGAATGCCTTTCACCCCTGCCTAGACCGGTGTGGGCCCATATCAACAGCGTAGGCTCTCATTAGCACAGTACAGCAGGGTATATACCTGAAGCCCATTTTAAACTGCAACATCTAAGGAGTGGCAGATTCATGACATTTGACACTGCACTACCCAATAAGCAGGGTCCTCACCTACCCACATCAGGGGCCTGAGGACTGGTAGCTCCACCCACTCCATCTAGCCACCTGGGACAGAGGTCTGAGGATAACTGATGCCTCCTGGTCCTTATAGCTAATAGCACTGGGTGGCAAAGTCTGGCTGCAAAACCTACCCACCTATATGCCCTAGGGAACAGAGACATGCCCTCCACCCAGGCATTCGGGGGCGGCTGTCAGGCCCCTAACTTGCTCAGCACATAACCCACTAACTACTGGAGCCAGATACCTGTGCCTACTCTACTCACCCCTATGTAGCCCTGCCCATCTAGGACTGTAGGTAAGAGCCTGCACCACACATTTGGTGACTGACAACCTGGACATCCGAGCTGAGTCCACACAAGAAAAGTAAATGGACTTCTGGCTCACATACCTAGTGACATGAGAGCTTCAAAGACACCAATAATTAAACTAGCTCACATGACTAGCTTACTTAGGCATATCAAAACAAAAACGAAACAAGAAGCTAGGACACAGTAAGTAAACATAAAATAAGTGAATATAATAACTTATTGATGGCTTGGAGACAACAGTTAATAACAAATCACATGAACAGGCAGACTATGATGACTTTTGCAAGCAATCAAAACAGAGACCCAAGAAACCTCCTGGAGAAAGATAAATTCTTGGAATTACCAGAGGTGGAATTCAAAAGATTAATACACAGAGCTCTTTAAGAGATCAGGAAGGAGATCAGGAAAAACACAGACCAAGCCAAGGAACACATAGACAAGGCAAAAGAGGAACTTAAGAAGGTTATACAAGAGCATAATGACAAATTTAATGAGCTGCAAGAATCTATAGAGAGACAGCAAACAGAAATCCAAAAGAATAACAATAAAATTTCAGGATTAGACAACTCAATAGAAAGTCATAGGAGCAGAATTGAGGCAATGGAAGTCAGAATTAGTGAGATTGAAGATGAAGCACTTAACACTAATTTATTTGAGGAAAAATGAGATAAAAGAATTAAAAAAAATGAAGAAACCCTAAGAATCATGTGGGACTCTATCAAGAGGGATAACCTATGAGTGATTGGAGTACCAGAACGGGGGGGGGGGGGAGGGATAACAGAAAACACAGAGAGAATTGTTGAAGGCTTGTTGGCAGAAAACTTCCCTGATATTGCAAAAGACGAGAAGATATCTTTCCAAGATCTACCCACATAGGGTAGATCCCAAAAGAAAGTCATCAAGACATATTATAATTAAACTTGCCAAAAACAATGAGACTTTTAAGAGCAGCTAGGAATAAATGAAAAGTTATCTACAAAGGAGGGTCAATAAGACTAAGCTCTGACTACTCAGCAGAAACCAGGCAGGCAAGAAGGCAATGGGATGACATATATAAAGCCCTGAAGGAAAAAAAAAATGCCAACTAAGAATATCTAGCAAAACTGTCTCTCAAATATGATGGTGAAATTAGGGCACTTCCATATAAACATAAGGGAATTTGTAAAAACCATACAAAATTACAAGAAATACTAAAGGGAGTCCACTGGTTAGAAAATCAATAACATCAGATAACAAACCAAGGCTACAAGACAGGACAGAAAAACCAGATATCAACCTAGATAGGGCAGTCACAAAGTAAACCAAAGCTAAAACACTGAAAATAGGGAAAGAGAGACATCAATATGTAAAAGATGACAACATTAAAACAAAAAAAGAGGGACTAAAATGTAGTAAATGGGAGTAAAAATGTAGTCATAGAACTTTCATATGGAGAGAAAGTCAAGGCAATATCAAGAAATAAGACTAGTTTAAACTTAAAAGAAAAATAGAAGTAAATATTAAGGTAACCACAAAGAAAATTAACAATCCTACATATTAAAATAAAAAACAAGAAAAACATAAAGACTCAGCAAATACAAAATCAACAACAATGAGAAAGATGAAAAGAAAGTATGTAAAGAAAAATGATTCAGCACAGAAATTAAGTGGAACAAGGAAACTGTCAACGATACACAAAAAAAGACATCAAAATAACATCACTAAACTCATACGTATCAAAATTATGCTGAATGTAAATGGACTAAATGAACCAATATAGAGACAGAGAGTGGCAGAATCGATTAAAAAAACATGATCTGTCAATATGCCGCCTACAAGAGACACACTTTAGACTCAAAGATGCACACAAACTAAAACTCAAAGAATGGAAAAAAACATATCAAGCAAACAACAATACAAAAAAAAGAACAGGAGTGGCAATATTAAACTCTGACAAAATAGACTTTAAAGGAAAATCCACCACAAAGGATAAGGAAGGACACTATACAATGATTAAAGGGTCAATACACCAGGAGGATATAACCATAATAAATATTTACACGCCCAACGACAGGGCTCCAAAATACATAAAACAAACTCTAAAGGCATTGAAAAGAGAAATAGACAGCTCCACAGTAATAGTAGGAGACTTCAACACATCACTTTTGGTGAAGGACAGAACATACAGAAAGAAACTCAGTGAAGACACAGAAGATCTAAATGCCACAATCAACCAACTTGATCTCAAAGACATATACAGAACACTTCACCCAACAGTAGTGAAGTATGCTTTCTTTTCCAGTGCACATGGAACATTCTCCAGAATAGAGCACATATTAGGCCACAAAGCAGCCTTAACATAATCTAAAACATTGAAATATTACAAAGCATCTTTTTCTGACCGTAAAGCCATAAAAGTAGAAATCAACAACAGAAAAAGCAAGGAAAAAAAAAAAAAATCAAATACATGGGAACTACTGGGTTATAGAAGAAATCAAGGCTGGAATAAAGAAATTCAGAGAATCAAATGAGAATGAAAACACATCCTACCAGAATCTTTGGGACACAGCAAAAGCATCACTGAGATGTCAATTTATAGCAATAAATGCACACATCCACAAAGAAGAAAGGGCCAAAAACAAAAAATTAACCCTACAACTTGAAGAAACAGAAAGACAGCTGCAAAAGAAGTCCACGGGCACCAGAAGAAAGGAAATAAAAATTAGAGCAGAAATAAATGAAATAGGGAATAGAAAAACAATCGAAAGAGTTAACAAGACCTAGAGCTAGTTCTTTGAAAAGATGAACAAAATTGATAAACCACTGACCAAACTGAAAAAAGAAAAAGAGGAAAGGAAGCAAATAACCTGAATAAGAAATGAGATGAGTGATATCACAACAGACCCAACTGAAATTAAAAGAATCATAACAGAATGCTATGAAGAATTATACTCCAATAAATTTGAAAACGTAGAGGAAATGAATATATTTCTAGAAACACACTATTTACCTAAACTAACATAAACAGAGGTAGAACAACTAAATAAACATATAAGAAAAGAAGAGATTGAAGAGATAATTAAAACAAAATCCCAACAACAACAAAAAAGCCCTGGCCCTGACAGCTTCACTAGAGAATTCTACCAAACTTTCATAGAAGAATTAACACCAGTACTACTAACAGTATTTCAGAGCATAGAAAAGAATAGAACTCATTCTATGAAACCAGCATAACCTGATACCAAAACCAGGTAAAGACACCACAAAAGAAGAAAATTACAGACCAATATCCCTCATGAACATAGACACAAAAATTCTCAACATAATTCTAGCCAATAGAATTCAATGACATAAAAAAAAAAATTCACCATGACTAAGTGAGATTCATATGCAGGGATGTTTCAACATTAGAAAAACAGTCAGTGTAATCCAACACACAAATAAAACAAAAGATAAGAAGCACATGATCTTATCAACTGATTTCGAAAAGGCATCTGACAAAGTTCAACACCCATTCATGATTAAAACTCTCAGCAAAATAGGAATGGAAGTAAAATTCCTCAACACAATAAAGGGCACTTATACAAACCCAATAGCCAACATCATCCTAAATGGAGAGAGCCTGAAAGCATTCCCCTTGAGAACGGGAACCAGACAAGGATGCCCTTTATCACCACTCTTATTGAACACCGTGCTGGAGGTCCTAGCCAAAGCAATTAGGTTAGAAAAAGGAATAAAGGGCATCCAAATTGGTAAGGAAGAAGTAAAATATCCCTTTTTGCAGATGATATGATCTTATACACAAAAAACTCCAAAGAATCCACAAGAAAATACTGGAACCAATAAAAGACTTCAGCAAATCATCAGGATACAAGCTAAACATACAAAAATCAGTTGGATTCCTCTACACCAACAGAGAATTTCAAAAAGGAAATCACCAAATCAATACCAATTACAACAGCCACCAAGAAGATAAAATATTTAGGAATAAATCTAACCAGAGACAAAAACCCAAAGACATACACATGCAAAAAAGACCTATACAAAGGAAACTACAAGACACTACTGCAAGAAAGCAAAAGAGACCTACATACGTGGCAAAGCGTACCTTGTTCATGGATAGGAAGACTCAACATTGTGAAAATGTCAATTCTACCCAAAGCAATCTACAGATATAATGCAATCCCAATTTAAATTCTAACACCATTTTGTAACCGGATGGAGAAACAAATCACCAATTTCATATGGAAAGGGAAGTGGCCCCGGATAAGTAAAGCATTACTGAAAAAGAAGAACAAAGTGGGAGGCCTCACATTAGCTGATTTTAGAACCTATTATAGCACCATGGTAGTCAAAACAGCCTAGTACCGGTACTACAACAGATACATAGACCAATGGAACAGAATTGAGAATCCAGATGTAAATTCATTCACCTATAAGCAGCTAATATTTGACAAAGGCCCAAAGTCTGTTAAATGGGGAAAAGACAGTCTCTGACAAATGGTGCCAGCATAACTGAATATCCATCTGCAATAAAATGAAACAAGACCCAGACCTCACACCATGCACAAAAACTAACTCAAAATGGACCAAAGGCCTAAATATAAAATCTAAAACGACAAAGATCATTGAAGAAAAAATAGGGACAATGCTAGGAGCCCTAATACATGGCATAAACAGAATACAAAACATTACTAACAATGCACAAACACCAAGAAGAGAAACTAGATAATTCGGAGCTCCTAAAAATCAAACGGTTATGCTCATCCAAAGAATTCACCAAAAGATTAAAAAGACAACCTACAGGCTGGGAAAAAATTTTTGGCTACGACACACCCGATCAGGGTCTAATCTCTAAAATCTACAAGATACTGCAAAACCCCAACAACAAAAAGACAAATAACCAAATTAAAAAACAGGCAAATGATATGAATAAGCACTTCACCAAAGAAGACATTCAGGCAGCTAACAGACACATGAGGAAATGCTCATGATCATTAGCCATTAGAGAAATGAAAAACAAAACTACAATGAGATACCATCTCACCCCAGCAAAAAACAAACAAACAAACAACAACAACAAAAAAAAAACAGCAAGGCTAGCATTAATCTAAAAAAACACAAAATAATAAATGTTGGAGAGGTTGTGGAGAGATTAGAACACTTATGCACTGCTGGTAGGAATGTAAAATGGTACAACCACTTTGGAAATCAATTTGGCTCTTCCTTAAGAGGCTAGAAATAGAAGTACCATAGGATCCAGCAATCCCACTCCTTGGAATATATCCTAGAGAGATAAGAGCCATCACATGAATAGATATATGCACACTCATGCTCACTGCAGCACTGTTCACAACAGCAAAAAGATGGAAACAACTTAGGTGCCCATCAACGGATGAATGGATAAACTATGGTATGTACACATAGTGGAATACTAAGTAAGGATGAAGAATAAAGATGAATCTGCAAAACATCTCACAACATGGATGAATCTAGAAAGCATTATGCTGAGTGAAATTGGTCAGTGGCAAAAGGACAAATATTGCATGAGATCACTATTATAAGGATTCGAGAAAAGGTTTAAACACAGAAGAAAACATTCTTTGATGGTTACGAGGGTAGGGAGGGAGGGAGAGGAGAATTCACTAACTAGAGAGTAAACAAGAATTTCTCAGGTGAAGGGAAGGACAACACACAATACAGAAGTCAGCACAACTGGACTAAACCAAAAGCTAAGAAGTTTCCTGAACACAACCAAACACTTTGAGACACAGAGAAGCAAGGGCAGGGGTCTAGGGACCATGGTTTCGGGTGACATCTAGGTCAACTGGCGTAACAAAGTATATTAAGAAAACGTTCTGCATCTCACTTTGGTGAGTGGCATCTGTGGTTTTAAAAGTTTGCAAGCGGCCATCTAAGATGCATCAATTGGTCCCAACCCACCTGGAGCAAAGGAGAATGAAGAACACCAAAGACACAAGGAAAATATTAGCCCAAGAGACAAAAGGGCCACATAAACCAGAGACTATTAGCCTGAGGCCAGAACTAGATGGTGCCCGACTACCACCAATGACTGCCCTGACAGGGAACACAACAGAGAGTTTCTGATGGAGCAGGAGAAAAGTGGGATGCAGAACTCAAATTCTAGTGAAAACACCAGACTTAATGGTCTGACTGAGACTGCAGGAACCCCAGAAGACATGGCCCCCAGACTCTCTGTTAACCCAAAGCTAAAACCATTCCTGAAGCCAACTCTTTAGACGAAGATTAGACTGGACTATAAAACATAAAATAATATTCATGCAGACTGTGCTTTTTAGATCAAGTAGATACATGAAACTGAATGGGCAGCTCCTGTCCGTAGGTGGGACGAGAAGGCAGAAGGGAACAGGAGCTGGTCGAACGGACACAGGAAACCTAGCGTGGAAAGGGGGGAGTGTGCTGTCACATTATAAGGATTGCACCTAGGACCACATAATAATACTTGTATAAATTTTTATATGAGAAATTAACTTGAGCTGTAAACTTTCACCTAAAGCACATACACACACACACACACACACACACACACACACACACACACACAAAACTGGGGCGGGGGGGAGAACCAATAAATAAAGACCAGCAATTTTCATCATAAAAAAAAAAGAAAGAAAAGGGGGATGGACAGACTTCCTCTTACGTATTTTGGGTATCAAGAGGGACCAGCCCCTGGAGAAGGACATCATGCTTGGTAGAGTAGCGGGTCACCGAAAAAGAGGAAGACCTTCAACGAGATGCATTGACACAGTGGCTGCAACGATGGGCTCAAGCATAGCGATGACTGTGAGGATGGTGAAGGATGGGGTGGTATTTCGTTCTTTTGTACATAGGGGTGATATGAGTTGGAACCAACTCAAGGGCACCTAACAACAACATTATTTTTATTGTTCTTATTTATCCTATTGCATGTATTTGTGTAAGCTACCTCAAATCCTTTCTGTTGTGAATTAGAAAATAAAAACGGTTATTAAAATAAATACTTTTTTATTTGCTGCTTGACTGAAAGGAAGTCTTTCTTTGACATAACTCTACAATTTTTCTCCTTAGGAACTTGTTTACTTCTATTTAAGGGTGTCTGGATCAATTAATTTAGCTGAAGTTTTATAGATCAATGAAGATAGGAAGAACATTATGACAAGCCTTGATGACATTTCGTAGTACACTAACTGGTTATGTGGAAATAAATACAAATTGCATAGAAAGAGTTAAACTGAGGACGTGATAAATTTTTTGTTGTTTGAGTTGACTAAAGAAAATGTGTCAAGATGGAATTCTTTATTTTCTCTTGGTGTTTTTTTTTTTTTTGGGGAGGGTTGAGTTTTTTCTGGGGGGCAGTGTGAATCAATTAAATGAAAATGGTTAAGCCAGTTGTACACAGCACCTATAAAGATGGCGGTCAGGAAAACTGGCCCAAGGTTAGGTCAACTGGCCCAGTTGGACTGGTTTATCTTCTGACCTATCTGACTTTTTGCCTGGCTTGCCAGAGCAAACCAGTATTCTTGTAGAAACAGCATAATTTTTATATACTTAAGAATTCTGTTTCCACTCACATTTACCAGTTAAATCAAAACTGTAATGCCCTCTGCCCATCCATTTCTACTGTGGTAAAGAGCTCTGAAGATGGGGCAGTCTCTCCCGAGGCCATCTGCCCCACTATGAGAGCATCAGGGATGAGACCAAGCTTTAGCATTAAGTATTTTCTCTTTCATTCCATCTGCAGTATTCCTTTGCACGTTGCTGCATTAATTGAGTTTCCACAATGAATCCAGTGCCTGGAAGTTGTCCAGGTATTTACATTGATTTGTTATATAAGTTCAGGACTAATAGTATGAGGCGAGGTTAGCATTTAATCCTGTAGCAAAAGGAAAGCTCTTAGTGCTTCAGCATCCCTTCCTGCTTTCCTCTTCTCCTTTTCTGCTTCTCTCTTCATAGAGAGCACAACCATTTTCCTTTAATTAGGCTGCAAAGAGCACAGGCTAGCATTATGCCACTCAGCCACTCAGCCTGCGCACAGCCATCCCATTTCCTATCTATTTTTGTCAGAAAAGGGAAAACGTGTATATATGCACATATAAACCCCTGTGAGTCCGAGGGGGGACAAAGGAGCCAGGTAGAGTTGCTGTTTGTGAGCCTGAGGCCTCAAGACCTAGCCAATCCCGTAAAGCAAGATATTATTCCTTTGGCTAAATTAATTGCTCTTTAAATTTCGAGGAAGTGCTTAGTAGAAGTATCACTGACTAGTGTAGGACATGTATAGCATGTTTAATACATATTTAAAATAATTATCATCATTCCTTTTCATAACAGGCTTCTCTAATTAACGTGTTTATATTTTTTAGTTTTACAAACATAAAGACAAACTACAAACTGTTTCTTCACTTTGTCACTCTCCGCTTTTCAGGTTTGTAGTTTCTAAGAATCAAGCATTAAAATTCCACTAACATCTCTAGTTCTTACCTCTCAAAAACACAATGAGAGTAGTGGATTTGGATTATAACCACAGACAATCTAAGAATCTTTAAGTCTTCACTTATGTAAATATGTGAATAAATAAATAAATAAATGGAAGAGAAGGGACAGCTCCGGCTTAGAGCAGGATGCTAACTAATAAATGTAGAACAAATGACAGGATTAGAAAATCACCTTTTGGCAGCCAAGCAGGAATTGTCAATGAACGCTTAATCAGTGGGAAAAAAGAATGATGAGAAATAGAATATTTAGTCTCAAGGTATCGCTAATTTATTGTTGTGGTTGTTGTCATCGAGTAGGCTCCAACTCATGGTGACCTTATGTAAAAGAGAATGAAAGGTTGCCCAGTCCTGTGCCATCTTCGTAATCACTGGTAAGCTTGAGTCTATTGTTGTGGCCACTGTATATTTTGAGCTCCTTCCAACCTAGAGGGCTCATCTTCCACCACTTTATTGAATAAGGTTCTGTTGTGATCTATAGGGTTTTCATGGACAAATCTGCAGAATTGTTGTCCTGTCCCAGGCCTTTTGCCCTTATCTGTCTTAGTCTGGAAGCTCTGCTGAAGCCCGTCTACCACAGGTGTCCCTGCAGGTGTTGGAAATACCTGTGGCACAGCTCCCAGCATCGCAGCAGCAAGCAAGCCAACACAGCATGACAAACTGATGGACAGGTGGTGGACTAATTAGTTGCAAAGGTAAAAATAGTAAATTTCCAGGGAGAAACCTGCAGACTCCACCCTACCCAAGTGATCACGGTTAATCAGTTAATGATCCTAGTGACAGGACAAATCAACATCATGGGCCTCCTGACAGGATGCACTGAGAAGGACACAACATCACTCCTGTGTCTCTGCCAAAATGCATAACCTGAAATGAAACATCAGACAGGCCCAAACTGGGCAACATTCTACAAAATAACAGCCTGTATTTTTCCAAAAGTATCAAGGTCGTGAAAAGACAAGACTGAGGATATGTCCCAGATCGGACAAGACTAAGGAGAGACATGACACTAACTGTAATGTGGGTCTTGGGTCAGAAAAAGGGAATTAGTGGGATAATTAGCAACATCTGAAAGACTGAAGATTCAAATTTGTATTGTACTAATGTTAATTTTTAAAATTTGACAATTATACTATGGTTGTACAAGAATGTCACTGTTTTTAGGAAATACTGAAGTATTTGGAGACAAAGGGGTATCATGTCTACAACTTACCCTCAGATCTCTCAGAAAAAAAATTACCAGTCTATCTATCCATAAATTGTGTGTGTGCATGTGTCTGTGTGCGAGCAGGTGTGTGTGTGTAAGAAAAGAGGGGGAGAGACAGAATGAATGATAAAGCAATTGCAGTAAAATGTTAACATTTAGAGAGTCTAGTGTCTGTCACTTTGTCGCACTGGGGGGGCAAGTGTGTTGCTGTGATGCTGGAAGCTATGCCACCGGTTTTCAGATACCAGCAGGGCCACCCATGGAGGACAGGTTTCAGCTGAGCTTCCAGACTAAGACAGACTAGGAAGAAGGACCCGGCAGTCTACTTCTGAAAGGCATTAGCCAGTGAAAACCTCATGAATAGCAGCGGAACATTGTCTGACATAGTGCTGGCAGATGAGCCCTCCAGGTTGGAAGGCACTCAAAAGATGACCGGGGGAGAGCTGCCTCCTCAAAGTAGAGTCAACCTTAATGACGTGGATGGAGTAAAGCTTTCGGGACCTTCGTTTGCTGATGTGGCACGACTCAAAATGAGAAGAAACAGGTGCAAACATCCATTAATAATCGGAACCTGGAATGCATGAAGTATGAATCTAGGAAAATTGGAAATTGTCAAAAATGAAATGGAACACATAAACATTGATATTCTAGGCATTAGTGAGCTGAAATGGACTGGTATTGGCCATTTTGAATCAGACAATCACATGGTCTACTATGCTGGGAATGACAACTCGAAGAGGAATGGTGTTGCATTCATCATCAAAAAGAACGTTTCAAAATCTATCCTGAAGTACAACACTGCCAGTGATAGGATAATATCCATATGCCTACAAGGAAGACCAGTTAATACGAATATTATTCAAATTTACGCACCAACCACTACGGCCAAAGATGAAGAAATAGAAGATTTTTATCAGCTGCTGCTGTCTGAAATTGATTGAACATGCAATCAAGATGCATTGATAATTACTGGTGATTGGATTGCAAAAGTTGGAAACGAAGAAGGATCAGTAGTTGGAAAATATGGCCTTGGTGATAGAAACAATGCTGGAGATCGAATGACAGAATTTTGCAAGACCAACCACTTCTTCATTGCAAATACCTTCTTTCACCAACATAAATGGCGACTATACACACGGACCTCGCCAGACGGAACACACAGAAATCAAATTGACTACATCTGTGGAAAGAGATGATGGAGAACCTCAATATCATCAGTCAGAACAAGGCCAGGGGCCGACTGTGGAACAGACCATCAATTGCTCATATGCAAGTTCAAGCTGAAACTGAAGAAAATCAGAGCAAACCCACGAGAGCCAAAATATGACCTTGAATATATCCCACCTGAATTTAGAGACCATCTGAAGAATAGATTTGACGCACTGAACACTAGTGACCGAAGACCAGACGAGTTGTGGAATGACATCAAGGACATCATCCATGAAGAAAGCAAGAGGTCACTGAAAAGACAGGAAAGAAAGAAAAGACCAAGATGAATGTGAGAGGAGACTCTGAAACTTGCTCTTGAGTGTCGAGCAGCTAAAGCAAAAGGAAGAATCGATGAAGTGAAAGAACTGAACAGAAGATTTAAAGGGCGTCTCGAGAAGACAAAGTAAAGTATTATAATGACATGTGCAAAGAGCTGGAGATGGAAAACCAAAAGGGAAGAACACGGTTGTTGTTTCTCAAGCTGAAAGAACTGAAGAAAAAATTCAAGCCTCGAGTTGCAATAGTGAAGGATTCCATGGGGAAAATATTAAATGACGCAGGAAGCATCAAAAGAAGATGGAAGGAATATACAGAGTAGTTATACCAAAAAGAATTAGTCGATGTTCAACCACTTCAAGACGTGGTATTTGATCAGGAACCGATGGTACTGAAGGAGTAAGTCCAAGCTGCTCCGAAGGCATTGGCGAAAAACAAAGCTCCAGGAATTGATGGAATATCAATTGAGATGTTTCAACAAACAGATGCAGCGCTGGAGGTGCTCACTCGTCTATGCCAAGAAATATGGAAGACAGCTTCCTGGCCAACTGACTGAAAGAGATCCATATTTATGCCTATTCCCAAGACAGGTGATCCAACCGAATGTGGAAATTATAGAACAATATCATTAATATCACAGGCAAGCAAAATTTTGCTGAAGATCATTCAAAAACAGCTGGAGCAGTATATCAACAGGGAACTGCCAGAAATTCAGGCTGGTTTCAGAAGAGGACGTGGAATCAGGGATATCATTGCTGATGTCAGATGGATCCTGGCTGAAAGCAGAGAATACCAGAAGGGTGTTTACCTGTGTTTTATTGACTATGCAAAGGCATTCGACAGTGTGGATCATAACAAACTATGGATAACACTGGGAAGAATGGGAGTTCCAGAACACTTAATTGTGCTCATAAGGAACCTTGACATAGATCAAGAGGCAGTTGTTCGGACAGAACAAGGGGATACTGATTGGTTTAAAGTCAGGAAAGGTGTGCGACAGGGTTGTATTCTTTCACCATGCCTATTTAATCTGTATGCTGAGCACATAATACGAGAAGCTGGGACTATATGAAGAAGAATAGAGCATCAGGATTGGAAGAAGACTCACTAACAACCTGCGTTATGCAGATGACACAACCTTGCTTGCTGAAAGTGAAGAGGACTTGAAGCACTTACTGATGAAGATCGAAGACCACAGCCTTCAGTAAGGATTACACCTCAACATAAAGAAAACAAAAATCCTCACCACTGGACCAATGAGCAACATCATGATAAACGGAGAAAAGATTGAAGTTGTCAAGGATTTCATTTCACTCGGATCCACAATCAACAGCCATGGAAGCAGCAGTCAGGAAATCAAAAGACACATTGCATTGGGTAAATCTGCTGCAAAGGACCTCTTTAAAGTGTTGAAGAGCAAAGACGTCACCCTGAAGACTAAGGTGCACCTGACCCAAGCCGTGGTATTTTCAATTGCATCATATGCATGTGAAAGCTGGACAATGAATAAGGAAGACCGAAGAAGAGCTGACGCCTTTGAATTGTGGTGTTGGCGAAGAATATTGAATATACCATGGACCGCCAAAAGAATGAACAAATCTGTCTTGGAAGAAAAGCGGCCAGAATGCCCCTTAGAGGCAAGGATGGCGAGACTGGGTCTTACATACTTTGGACATGTTGTCAGGAGGGATCAGCCCCTGGAGGAGGACATCATGCTGGGCAGAGTACAGGGTCAGCGGAAAAGAGGAAGACCCTCAATGAGGTGGATTGACACAGTGGCTGCAACGATGAGCTCAAGCATAACAACCATTGTAAGGATGGGTCAGGACCCGGCACTGTTTCGTTCTGTTGTGCATAGGGTCGCTATGAGTCGGAACGGACTCGACGGCACCTAACAACAACAACAACAGTAAAGGGTATACAGCTATTTTTTGTTCTACTTTTGTAACCTTCTTGGAAGTCTGAAATTATTTTGAAATAAAAAGTTGAAAGAAATCATTAATTGTCAAGTCTCTTTATTGTATTACTCTGAGTAACAGTCCAAGTAACAGCCGTTTGTTTTATTGACTATGCAAAGGCATTCAACTGTGTGGATCATAAAAAATTATGGATAACATTGTAAAGAATGAGAATTCCAGGACACTTAATTGTACTCAGGAGGAACGTGTACATAGATCAAGAGGCAGTTGTTCGGACAGAGCAAGGGGACACTGAGTGGTTTAAAGTCAGGAAAGTTGTGCGTCAGGGTTGTGTCCTTTCATTATTCCTATTCAATCTGTATGCTGAGGAAATAATCTGAGAAGCTGGACTATATGAAGAAGAATGGGCATCAGGATTGGAGGAAGACTCATTAACAACCTGTGTTATGCAGATGACACAGCCTTGCTTGCTGAAAGTGAAGAGGACTTGATGAAGATCAAAGACCTCAGCCTTCAGTATGGATTACACCTCAACATAAAGAAAACAAAAATCCTCACAACTGGACCAATAAGCAACATTATGATAAATGGAGAAAAGATCAAAGTTGTCAAGGATTTCATTTTACTTGGATCCACAATCAACACCCAGGGAGGCAGCAGTCAGGAAATCAAAAGTTGCATTGTATTGGGCCAATCTGCTCCAAAAGACCCCTCTGAAGTGTTGAAAAGCAAAGATGTCATTTTGAAGACTAAGGAGCACCTGACCTAAGCCATGTGTTTTCAATCACATCATATGAGTGTGAAAGCTGGACAATGAATAAGGAAGACGGAAGAAGAACTGACGCCTTTGAATTGTGGTGTTGGCAAAGATTATTGAATATACCATGGACTGCCAAAAGAACGAACAAATCTGTCTTGGAAGAAGTACAACCAGAATGCTTCTTAGAAGCAAGGATGGTGAGAGTGTGCCTTACATACTTTGGACATGTTGTCAGGAGGGATCAGTCCCTGGAGAAGGATATCATCCTTGCTAAAGTACAAGGTGATCAGAAAAGAGGAAGACCCTCAACAATATGGATTGACACAGTGGCTGCAACACTGGGCTCAAGCATAACAATTTTAAGGATGGCACAATACAAGGCAGTGTTTCGTTCTGTGGTACAGAGGGTGGCTATGAGTCAGAACCGACTTGATGGTACTTAACAACATCAACAACGAGTAACGGCCACAGCGCTAAGCTTTTAAATCTGGGCCTGCAGGACTGGACTTCATGCCTGACGGCTGTGTGCAAATAAGCAGGCACAAGGGGAGCACAGTAGCAGGTCACACACGGGAGCAGTTGTGCCGTCTGGTCACCTGGCTGAGGGAGTCTCTTCACTTGCAGAGAGAGGACACTGTTCAATTTATCACGAAATTCCAGCGCAGTCCTTTAGAACCAGAAGGGGTATGATATTACAGATCCCGGAGACCTTTCTGGTTTTTTGTGTTTTAAATGCGACTGCTGAAAGAGTTTAAATTGGTAGGCCCTGCAAGAAAAGGCAAACGTATACAGACCAAGATTTATGAGTGATTAGCAGGGGCAGGAGGGAGGGGGAAAAGCGGGTTAATCATGACAGAAAAATTACATTGATTAAGGGTATTGCACAGCTGATTTTTGTAACTGCTGAGGCTAAACCCAGAGCAACCAAACCAAACCCACTGCCGTTGAGTTGACTCTGACTCATAGTGACCCTATAGGACAGAGAACTGTCCCATAGGGTTTCCAAGGAGCGGCTAGTGGATTTGAACTGCCAACATTTTGGTTAGCAGCTAAGCTCCTAACCACTGCGCCACCAGGGCTCGAAACCCAGAGAAACACCAACATTTAATGGGTTTGGTGAGGAGCAGAGGGAGAAGCAGCAAAGCATCATCAGAAGCATGACAGGAATACAGGAAGAGAGAAGAGCAAATCATGGATTCCCACCAGCCAAAGCCCACCAGGAACACATGTGGTAAAACAAAGGTAGGCTTATTTAGTTTGCTGCAGCAAGGGAGAACAAGGAACCAAGGATGTCTTGATAAGAGGAAGGGACCTCTCACAGGGCTTGGGCTTGTGCCGGGTGATTTTAAAGAGGGTTTAAGGCATCAGGGAACAGCTCTGGCCTGGGTGCGTTAGGCAGCAGGGCCAGTTCGCTGACTGTACATCTTGATTATTTCTATGCAGGAGGCAGGAGGATTAAAAGTGGGGCTAGGCTCTCAGAAGAGAGGGGTATTTAGTCGTCATGTGATTGCAGAGCGTCCTGTCTGTCCTGTCTCAGACTTGGTCACAGAGGGGCCCTGTCTGGTCACTATGTTCTGCGAGCCTGCTGCCAGGTGCCAGCTCCTTGGTGCCACTTTTCACTTTCATAGAGTGAACCCTAAAAAAAGACACTGATTCAAGGATGAGAAAGCAGCCAAATCATCAACTGCTTTGTGGTGATGAAGCTCCAGGGTCTCTCTTTTGTAAACACCCTTAACTCCCTGATCCTCTTCCCCAACTATCTGCCAACTTCCCTGTTCCTGAGAAGCTGAATATGAACAGAAAAACTCAGGCCACCACACTGCCTGATCTCCTTTCAGATGTGTCCTTGCAGGTCACAAAAGCTCACTCAACACTGCCTGGTTGCCTCAAACATTTCCATAATAAAGTCACTTTCTTGCTCTGAGATGGCTTTTTCTCCCCCTTCATTGTTTACGGTAAGGGGAACTCAGCCTCCTCCTCAAACCTACAATCCCCGTTTTGCATTTTTCTGCTCTCACCTGAGAACTCTGCTTCATGCTTTATTGAGAAAACAGTAACAGACCCCAAAGGCCCCAACCTGCCTTATTTTCTCCCATGACTCTGCCTTAGTGGTGGTTATGAAAGACAAGTTGTCCTGGCTCCCACTGACAGCAACACCTCCACTTGGGCTTTGGATACTGTTCACACTGACTTGCTCAAGGACTTCACTGCTGCCACCATTGCCCTCTCTCCTGCATCATTTATTTCTCTCTCTGAACTACAGTGTTCCCAAAGGCTTACAAATAGGACTTATTGTCTCTATAACAAGCCCTCTCTTGATTCCATTTCACTCCTCCAAAGTATCACCAGTTCTCTATTCCTCTTCACAGAGGCAGGCTTCTCAAACTTCTCAAAAAGTTAACTTTATTTCCTGCATCTCCAGGTCCTCAAATTATATAGTCTCTCTTTTCTGCAGTTTCCGGCTGGCTGTTTGTCACCTGCCTCCTCTGAAACAGCTCTTATCAAAGCCAGATCCAGTAACCAACTTGCTGTCCTCAACTTAATCAGCCCCTCAGTGATATCAGACACAGCTGATCACTGCTTCCCCCTTGAAACACTTCATTTTCTCGGAGCCCTGGTAGCTTAGTGGTTAAGAGCTTGGGTGCTAACCAAAAGGCCGGCAGTTTGAATCCCCCAGCTGCTTCTAATCGCACATCTCATTCTCCTTCTGTCTCTGGTGGACATCAAAATGTTGGGACTTTCCTGGGATTAGTCCACCAGTATTTTCTCCCTCTGAAGACACTTCCTCCTTAGGTGTTGTTCACAGAGAGCCCTTCAGTGAGAGACAGTGGTACCAGTGGAGATGGAGAGAAGCAGTCAATTTGCTGACATGGAGTTTGGGGAAAAGAGAAAAACCCAGGACAATTTCCAGGTTTGGAGTGGATGGTATGCCATCAATTGAGACAGGAAGGACTGAGGGACTGGCAAAGAGAGTGTTTTGGATGGAAGTTGCTTCTGTGTGCAAATGACTAACTGAGGGAAGACTCTCAGGAGAAGGAAAGTGAAGGAAGCAGGAGGGGCCAGGGGAAGGAGCTAAGCACAAACGGGTCTGAGCTCAGACTGGCTCCAGGTTGGGCCCTGGAGCTCTGGTGTGAATCACACCACAGAGTAGGTCCAACCTAGAGGCAAGGGGAGGCCTTCATAGCCTCTGTTAGTCAGGCATTGCTGGGGATTTTCAGGAGTGGGCAATGTGCAGCCTCCTGGCTTGTTGCTTGCTCCTTGATGGTTATACCAAGGACGAATCTCCAGGGGAGGATGCAGCTATGAGTTACCAGCCAATATTCCCTGCTGCTGCAGGACGGGGTGCACTAGTCAGTAAAGGGTACCAACAGTGAGGTGGGCACCAACAGTGTCCATCGCAGAGGTACAGACTCAGGAGTTCCAATTTAGACATGGAAAGTTTGAGAGTCAAGCAGCCAATTGGATATATTGCTGGAGTTTTGAGCAAGTCTAATATATTCTGCCTCTAAAACCTATCTCAAATCTGATCATACTACCCTATATCCATCTAGTCCAAACCACCATCTCACATCTGGGACAATGGCTATAGCCTACTATTAGCTACTACAGTCTGTTCTCCATATAGCAGCTACTTGTAAAACATGAGTTAGGATGTTTATATGAAAAAAAGGATTACTGGTCTTATTTATCATAAATTCTTATAAATCAAAAAGAAAAAGACATCTGAATCAGAAAATGGGCAAAGGATGGGAATAAGTAATTCACAAAAGAATCAATACAACTGGCTAAAAAACCAATGAAAAAGACTTATTAGACACTGGAGAAATGGAAATTGAAAGTAGAATGAGATTCTCTTTTTTATTCTTTCTTCCTCTAGCAGACTAACAAAAATGAAAACATTTAAAATATCCAGTGTTAATGAGGACGGGGTTGGGGAGGTGGGAACTTTCAGAGGATAATTAACATTAGCGTACTGATCAAAATTTTAATATCCATACCCATTGATCCAGAAATTCCATTCACGTACACAAGGCTATGTGTTCAATGGTAACATTATTTACAATCACAGGAAAAAACTAGAAACAACCTAAATGTCCATTAATAGGAAAAGACAAATGAAGGGATAATGAATTAGATCAAACACTGAATGGCAGAAGAAATTGACAGAAAAGAGAACAAGGAGAGGTTTGGGGTGAAGGTTCCCTGCCAGCTAACACTGCACAGCGTCACCATCTTGGAAAATAGCCAGCAACAACCCTGGACAGGGAGTATAGGAAGGCAACTTCATGGAGCTCCCGACAGGAGACAGAGCACCCAGTAACCAGAGAAACGTGCTTTCGCTCTCCTCACTCTTCTGGTGAGCAGCAGCAAGAATCTCTCCAGCTCAGCAGCCCCCACTGCTAAGGTTCATAATACAAACCCCCTCCCCTGGCCTACCCTACTCCCTCCTGCTGCTTGGCTTTTTTTTTCTTTCCCTTCTTTCTTCCTTTTCATTCTCCCTCCCACCTAGCTCCGTATACCACCTACCCCCCCCCTTCCCTTCCTTCCTGAAGGCCCCTGCCACAGTGCTATGGCCAGAGAGCCAAGAGCCCCCCGCTGCCCCAAGCCTGCCCTGACCCACCTGCCAGCTCCCGCATGTTGCCATTTTTGTTTGTTTTCTTTTTTACCCTTTCTCCCTCACACCTGGCCCTCTACACCACTTCCCCCTACCTCTTGTCGAATCCCCACTGTGTCACAACATCTAGAGAGCCACCAGCCCACTGCTGCCCCTGATCCACCCCACCTTCATCTTCCAGCTCCTGCCATGCTACCATTTTTTTCTTCCTCTTCTGTCTTTTCTTTTTTCCACTCACCTAGCTCTGTAGGTCACCTCCCCTCCCTTCCCACCTGCCCCAGGTTCACCCCAACCCCACTCACTGTGCCACCATTTTAAAAATTATTATCGTATTATTTTTCTTTTTTATCATTCTTCCTTTTCTTTTTCCCTCCCACGTAACCCCGTATACCACCTCTGTCCTCTTCCTGCCGGCCTCCGCTGCACTGCCATGGCTATAGAGCTAGTGGCCCACTGCCACTGTGCGTCTGCCCCAATCCCACCTGCTGGCTCCATCCATGCTGCCCTTTTTCTTTTTTTCTGTCTTTTGTTTGTCTCTTCTATCTAGCCCCATACATCACCTTCCCTCCCTTCCCACTGGCCCCCAGATCCACCTTGCCCCCTCTGGCCAGTCCCCACCATGCCATTTTTTTTCCTTTCTTACTTTTCTTTCTCCTTCACACTTTCCCCATATGCCATCTACCCCATTCCCATCAGCCCCTGCCACACCACCACAGATAGAGTGCCACCAACACACCAACCCAATGCTGCCCGGGGTCAACCCAACCTCCATCCACCAGTCCCCACTGCACAGTCATTTATTTTTTCATTTTTATTGTTTTAAATCTATTTAATTTTTAAATTTTTTCTTTTTCTTTCTCCCTCCCACCTAACCCCATAGGCCACCTCTCCCCTCTTCCTGCCAGCACAGGGTCCACCCCACCCCTACCCACCAGCTACTGCTGTGCCACTCCTTTTTTTCTTTCTCCCTCTTTTCTTTTCTTTCTACCACCCACTTAGCCCCATATGCCACTTCACCCCCTTTCTTGCTGGCCCCTGCTGCACTACCATGGCTATAGAATCCCTGGTGCTCAGGCCTGCCACTGCACCAGTTCTGCACTGCCCATCCCCTGTCACCACTCAACCAGCTGCTGAACAGTGGGAAGCAAGCCTGTGTCACTCCCCCTCTGATACCTCCACCCATCTGGCAAGGGCCTGTGAACACTCCCACACTGCTAAACCAACATCAGGAGACAGCGCCTGCCCCATCTTCCCTCAGCCACCTCGCTAAACCAGTGAACAGAAAAGGGGGTTCGATCTTCTTGCTGCTGCCCTTCCCACCCTGACAAAGTGGCAAGAACTATCATGCTCACAGATGAGCAAGCAGTGAAGCATGCCCAGCCCCCCTGCCCTGACATATCAAAACAAAATGAAAAAGCAGGATGAAAAAGATGAGCATTCAATCAATAAAAAAGAAGAGAGGCGGAGCCAAGATGGCGGACTAGGCAGATGCTACCTCGGATCCCTCTTACAACAAAGACACGGAAAAACAAGTGAATCGATCACATACATAACAATCTACGAACCTGAACAACAAACACAGATTTAGAGATGGAGAACGAACTAATACGGGGAAGCAGCGATTGTTTCCAGAGCCTGGAGCCAGCGTACCAGTCAGGTACGGCACAAGCACAGAGAGCGGCTCCACCCCCTGAACTTACCCTGGGGAGGGGGACCAGCCGGTTCCATGGGCGGCGTGGGACGCAGCCGGTAGGAGAAGTCCCCGGGAGGCAGTGACTGGTCTTGGAGCAGAAAGAGCAGCGTCCAAGCCAGGGAACCGTCCCGCAGGGATTTGGACTGGAGGCAGGTACGGCATAAACATGGAGAGTTGCTCCACCCCCCTGAACTAACCCCGGGAAGGGGACCAGCTGGGTTGCGCGGGCGGCGTGGAACGCAGCCGGTAGGAGAAGTTCCGGGGAGGCAGCGACTGGTATTGGAGCGGGGAGAACAGCGTCCCAGCCGGAACACTCGGTCACGGCACAAGCACGGGGACCTGCTCCACCCATCTGAACTAACCCCGGGAGGAGGCCCAACTGGTTCTCGGAGGCGGCACGACCACGTGGCTGGAGGGACGAGAAGTCCCCGGGAGGCAGCGACTGATTTTGGAGTTGAGAGTGCACCATCCCAGTAGGGGAGCCTTGATGCTGGGCGTGGGGCTGGAAGCGGAGGATCTGACCGTGACTCCAGCGGGCCAGACCCCCCCCCGGGCAATCTCCACACAGCCAGCACACATAGGCGACGCGCCCCGCGGGAGTCTCAGATATAATAGTCATTCCAAGCAAGACAAGCAACTCTGGCTATATTCTGAGGTGCTACTCTCCTATCTCTCTGTTCCCTCCCCCACCCTCCCCAGGCGGCTTCATTAACATCTGAATAGCCTGAGCCAGAGGGAGAACTCTGATAGGGATCTGACTGCATTTTTTTTTTAGCGGATTTTCTGGAAAAACTAGTTTCCCAGTGATGGCTCGGAGACAACAATCCATATCAAACCACTTAAAGAAGCAGACCATGCCAGCTTCTCCAACCCCCCAAACAAAAGAATCAAAATCTTTCCCAAAAGAAGATACAATCTTGGAATTATCAGATACAGAATATAAAAAACTAATTTACAGAATGCTTAATGATATCACAAATGAAATTAGGATAACTGCAGAAAAAGCCAAGGAACACACTGATAAAACTGTTGAAGAACTCAAAAAGATTATTCAAGAACATACTGGAAAAATTAATAAGTTGCAAGAATCCATAGAGAGACAACATGTAGAAATCCAAAAGATTAACAATGAAATAACAGAATTAGACAACGCACTAGGAACTCAGAGGAGCAGACTCGAGCAATTAGAATGCAGACTGGGACATCTGGAGGACCAGGGAATCGACACCAACATAGCTGAAAAAAAATCAGATAAAAGAATTAAAAAAAATGAAGAAACCCTAAGAATTATGTGGGACTCTATCAAGAAGGATAACCTGCGGGTGATTGGAGTCCCAGAACAGGGAGGGGGGACAGAAAACACAGAGAAAATAGTTGAAGAACTCCTGACACAAAACTTCCCTGACATTATGAAAGACGAAAGGATATCTACCCAAGATGCTCATCGAACCCCATTTAAGATTGATCCAAAAAGAAAAACACCAAGACATATTATCATCAAACTCACCAAAACCAAAGATAAACAGAAAATTTTAAAAGCAGCCAGGGAGAAAAGAAAGGTTTCCTTCAAGGGAGAATCAATAAGAATATGTTCTGACTACTCAGCTGAAACCATGCAGGCAAGAAGGGAATGGGACCACATATACAGAACACTGAAGGAGAAAAACTGCCAGCCAAGGATCATATATCCAGCAAAACTCTCTCTGAAATATGAAGGCGAAATTAAGATATTTACAGACAAACACAAGTTTAGAGAATTTGCAAAAACCAAGCCAAAGCTACAAGAAATACTAAAGGATATTGTTTGGTCAGAGAACCAATAATATCAGATATCAGCACAACACAAGGTCACAAAACAGAACGTCCTGATATCAACTCAAATAGGGAAATCACAAAAACAAACAAATTAAGATTAATTAAAAAAAAAATACACATAACAGGGAATCATGGAAGTCAACAGGTAAAAGATCACAATAATCAAAAAGAGGGACTAAATACAGGAGGCATTGAACTGCCATATGGAGAGTGATACAAGGCGATATAGAACACTACAAGTTAGGTTTTTACTTAGAAAAATAGGGGTAAATAATAAGGTAACCACAAAAAGGTATAACAACTGTATAACTCAAGATAAAAACCAAGAAAAACGTAACGACTCAACTAACATAAAGTCAAGCACTATGAAAATGAGGATCTCACAATTTACTAAGAAAAACGCCTCAGCACAAAAAAGTATGTGGAAAAATGAAATTGTCAACAACACACATAAAAAGGCATCAAAATGACAGCACTAAAAACTTATTTATCTATAATTACCCTGAATGTAAATGGACTAAATGCACCAATAAAGAGACAGAGAGTTACAGACTGGATAAAGAAACACGATCCATCTATATGCTGCCTACAAGAGACACACCTTAGACTTAGAGACACAAACAAACTAAAACTCAAAGGATGGAAAAAAGTATATCAAGCAAACAATAAGCAAAAAAGAAGAGGAGTAGCAATATTAATTTCTGACTAAATAGACTTTAGACTTAAATCCACCACAAAGGATAAAGAAGGACACTATATAATGATAAAAGGGACAACTGATCAGGAAGACATAACCATATTAAATATTTATGCACCCAATGACAGGGCTGCAAGATACATAAATCAAATTTTAACAGAATTGAAAAGTGAGATAGATACCTCCACAATTATAGTAGGAGACTTCAACACACCACTTTCGGAGAAGGACAGGACATCCAGTAAGAAGCTCAACAGAGACACGGAAGATCTAATTACAACAATCAACCAACTTGACCTCATTGACTTATACAGAACTCTCCACCCAACTGCTGCAAAGTATACTTTTTTTTCTAGCGCACATGGAACATTCTCTAGAATAGACCACATATTAGGTCATAAAACAAACCTTTGCAGAGTCCAAAACATCGAAATATTACAAAGCATCTTCTCAGATCACAAGGCAATAAAACTAGAGATCAATAACAGAAAAACGAGGGAAAAGAAATCAAATACTTGGAAAATGAACAATACCCTCCTGAAAAAAGACTGGGTTATAGAAGACATTAAGGAGGGAATAAGGAAATTCATAGAAAGCAACGAGAATGAAAATACTTCCTATCAAAACCTCTGGGACACAGCAAAAGCAGTGCTCAGAGGCCAATTTATATCAATAAATGCACACATACAAAAAGAAGAAAGAGCCAAAATCAGAGAACTGTCCCTACAACTTGAACAAATAGAAACTGAGCAACAAAAGAATCCATCAGGCACCAGAAGAAAACAAATAATAAAAATTAGAGCTGAACTAAATGAATTAGAGAACAGAAAAACAATTGAAAGAATTAACAAAGCCAAAAGCTGGTTCTTTGAAAAAATTAACAAAATTGATAAACCATTGGCTAGACTGACTAAAGAAATACAGGACAGGAAACAAATAACCCAAATAAGAAATGAGAAGGACCACATCACAACAGAACCAAATGAAATTAAAAGAATCATTTCAGATTATTATGAAAAATTGTACTCTAACAAATTTGCAAACCTAGAAGAAATGGATGAATTCCTGGAAAAACACTACCTACCTAAACTAACACATTCAGAAGTAGAACAACTAAATAGACCCATAACAAAAAAAGAGATTGAAACGGTAATCAAAAAACTCCCAACAAAAAAAAGCCCTGGCCCGGACGGCTTCACTGCAGAGTTCTACCAAACTTTCAGAGAAGAGTTAACACCACTACTACTAAAGGTATTCCAAAGCATAGAAAATGACGGAATACTACCCAACTCATTCTATGAAGCCACCATCTCCCTGATAGCAAAAGCAGGTAAAGACATTACAAAAAAAGAAAATTATAGACCTATATCCCTCATGAACATAGACGCAAAAATCCTCAACAAAATTCTAGCCAATAGAATCCAACAACACATCAAAAAAATAATTCACCCTGATCAAGTGGGATTTATACCAGGTATGCAAGACTGGTTTAATATCAGAAAAACCATTAATGTAATCCATCACATAAATAAAACAAAAGACAAAAACCACATGATCTTATCAATTGATGCAGAAAAGGCATTTGACAAAGTCCAACACCCATTTATGATAAAAACTCTTACCAAAATAGGAATTGAAGGAAAATTCCTCAACATAATAAAGGGCATCTATGCAAAGCCAACAGCCAATATCACTCTAAATGGAGAGAACCTGAAAGCATTTCCCTTGAGAACGGGAACCAGACAAGGATGCCCTTTATCACTGCTCTTATTCAACATTGTGCTGGAAGTCCTAGCCAGGGCAATTAGGCTAGACAAAGAAATAAAAGGTATCCGGATTGGCAAGGAAGAAGTAAAGTTATCACTATTTGCAGATGACATGATTATATACACAGAAAACCCTAAGGAATCCTCCAGAAAACTACTGAAACTAATAGAAGAGTTTGGCAGAGTCTCAGGTTATAAAATAAACATACAAAAATCACTTGGATTCCTCTACATCAACAAAAAGAACACCGAAGAGGAAATAACCAAATCAATACCATTCACAGTAGCCCCCAAGAAGATAAGATACTTAGGAATAAATCTTACCAAGGATGTAAAAGACCTATACAAAGAAAACTACAAAGCTCTACTACAAGAAATTCAAAAGGACATACTTAAGTGGAAAAACATACCCTGCTCATGGATAGGAAGACTTAACATAGTAAAAATGTCTATTCTACCAAAAGCCATCTATACATTTAACGCACTTCCGATCCAAATTCCAATGTCATATTTTAAGGGGATAGAGAAACAAATCACCAATTTCATATGGAAGGGAAAGAAGCCCTGGATAAGCAAAGCACTACTGAAAAATAAGAAGAAAGTGGGAGGCCTCACCTTACCTGACTTCAGAACCTGTTATACAGCCACAGTAGTCAAAACAGCCTGGTATTGGTACAACAACAGACACATAGACCAATGGAAGAGAATTGAGAACCCAGACATACATCCATCCACGTATGAGCAGCTGATATTTGACAAAGGACCAGTGTCAATTAACTGGGGAAAAGATAGCCTTTTTAACAAATGGTGCTGGCATAACTGGATATCCCTTTGCAAAAAAATGAAACAGGACCCATACCTCACACCATGTACAAAAACTAACTCCAAGTGGATCAAAGACCTAAACATAAAGACTAAAACGATAAAGGTCATGGAAGAAAAAATTGGGACAACCCTAGGAGCCCTAATACAAGGTATAAACAGAATACAAAACATTACCAAAAATGATGAAGAGAAACCCGATAACTGGGAGCTCCTAAAAATCAAACACCTATGCTCATCTAAAGACTTCTCCAAAAGAGTAAAAAGACCACCTACAGACTGGGAAAGAATTTTCAGCTATGACATCTCCGACCAGCGCCTGATCTCTAAAATCTACATGATTCTGTCAAAACTCAACCACAAAAAGACAAACAACCCAATCAAGAAGTGGGCAAAGGATATGAACACACATTTCACTAAAGAAGATATTCAGGCAGCCAACAGATACATGAGAAAATGCTCTCGATCATTAGCCATTAGGGAAATGCAAATTAAAACTACGATGAGATTCCATCTCACACCAGCAAGGCTGGCATTAATCCAAAAAACACAAAATAATAAATGTTGGAGAGGCTGCAGAGAGATTGGAACTCTCATACACTGCTGGTGGGAATGTAAAATGGTACAACCACTTTGGAAATCTATCTGGTGTTATCTTAAACAGTTAGAAATAGAACTACCATAAAAAAAAAAAAAAAAAACCCAGAAATCCCAGTCCTCGGAATATACCCTAGAGAAACAAGAGCCTTCACACAAACAGATATATGCACACCCATGTTTATTGCAGCTCTGTTTACAATAGCAAAAAGCTGGAAGCAACCAAGGTGTCCACCAACGGATGAATGGGTAAATAAATTGTGGTATATTCACACAATGGAATACTACGCATCGATAAAGAACAGTGACGAATCTGTGAAACATTTCAGAACATGGAGGAACCTGGAAGGCATTATGCTGAGCGAAATGAGTCAGAGGCAAAAGGACAAATATTGTATAAGACCACTATTATAAGATCTTGAGAAATAGTAAACCTGAGAAGAACACATACTTTTGTGGTTACGAGGGGGGAGGGAGGGAGGGTGGGAGAGGGTTTTTTATTGATTAATCAGTAGATAAGAACTGCTTTAGGTGAAGGGAAAGACAACACTCAATACATGGAAGGTCAGCTCAGTTGGACTGGACCAAAAGCAAGGAAGTTTCCGGGATAAAATGAATGCTTCAAAGGTCAGCGGAGCAAGGGCGGGGGTCTGGGGAACATGGTTTGCGGGGACTTCTAAGTCAATTGGCAAAATAATTCTATTATGAAATCATTCTGCATCCCACTTTGAAATGTGGCGTCTGGGGTCTTAAATGCTAACAAGCGGCCATCTAAGATGCATCAATTGGTCTCAACCCACCTGGAGCAAAGGAAAATGAAGAACACCAAGGCCACACGACAACTAAGAGCCCAAGAGACAGAAAGGGCCACATGAACCAGAGACCTACATCATCCTGAGACCAGAAGAACTAGTTGGTGCCCGGCCACAATCGATGACTGCCCTGACAGGGAGCACAGCAGAGGACCCCTGAGGGAGCAGGAGATCAGTGGGATGCAGACCCCAAATTCTCATAAAAAGACCAAACTTAATGGTCTGACTGAGACTGGAGGAACCCCGGCGGCCATGCTCCCCAGACCTTCAGTTGACACAGGACAGGAACCATACCCGAAGACAACTCATCAGAAATGAAAGGGACTGGTCAGCGGGTGGGAGAGAGACGCTGATGAAGAGTGAGCTAATTATATCAGGTGGACACTTGAGATTGTGTTGGCAACTCTTGTCTGGAGGGGGGATGTGAGGATAGAGAGAGAGGGAAGCCGGCAAAAGTGTCAAGAAAGGAGAGACTGAAAGGGCTGACTCAAGAGGGGGAGAGCAAGTGGGAGTAGGGAGTGAGATGTATGTAAACTTATATGTGACAGACTGATTGGATTTGTAAACGTTCACTTGAAGCTTAATAAAAGTTATTAAAAAAAAAGAAAAAAAAAAAGAAAATAATACCTTAACGTCTTGGAGACAACAGACAATAACAAACATAAAAAAGCAGGACAAGATGGCTCTAGCAAGTGACCCAAAGAAAGACTTGGATAAACTTCTGGTAGAAGAAAAGGTAGTGGAACTACCTGATATGGAAATCAAAAGAGTAATATTTAGGGCTCTCCAAGAGATTAGGAAAGAGATCAAGGAAAACACAGACAAAACCAAGGACAAAATAGACAAAATCATGGAAAAAACAGACAAAGCCAATGAAAACATAGCCAATAGCAAGGAAAACACAGACAAAGAAATAGAGGCATTCAGGAAAACAATAAGGAACAAACATCATAATAAACAAACAATTAGGAATCATATGGAAGCAGCACCTAGAAATCCAAAAGATAAACAACAAAATTTCAGAAACGGACAACTCAATAGAAGATTTTAGGAGAAATCTGAAACGATGGAAGGCAGATTTGGTGAAACTGAAGACAAATCCACGTACACCACTTTGAGGAAAAATCAGAGAAAACAATGAAGAAAAATGAAGAAAACCAAAGAATCATGTGGGACAAAATTATGAGCAAAAATGTGTGCACAATCAGAGTTCCAGAACAGGGGGAGAAAATGGGAAACATAGGGAAGATTGTTGAAGATTTGCTGGCAGAAAACTTCCAAAAATCATGAAACATGAAAAGGTGACTATTCAAGAACCCTAATGAACCCCATATAGAATGGACCCCAAAAGAAAGTCATCAAGACATATCATAATCACACTTGCCAAAACTAAAGACAAAGAAAGAATCCTGAGAGCATCTTGAGAAAAACATAAAGTCTCATACAAAGGGTAAACAATAAGACTAAACTTTGAGTATTTGGCAGAAACCATGCAGGCAAGAAGGCAATGGATGACATATATAAAACCTTGAAAGAAAAAACTGCCAACCACAAATAAATTATCCTGTAAATCTCTCTCTCAAACATGATGGTGAAGTTAGAATATTTCCAGATAAACAGAAATTAAGGGATTTCATAAAAAGCAAACCAAACCTACAAGAAAAATGAAAGGGAGTCCTTTGGTTAGAGAACTAACAATAACAGCCTACAAGCTGAATCTAGGATGCAGAACAGCATCAGCCAGATACCAACCTAGGTAAAGAACTTTCGATAATAAAACAAAGCTAAATGACTTAAAACAGGAAAACAGAGACATCAACCTGTATATGACGACAACATCAGAACTATAAAAAGGGGGAATAAACAGTGTAGGTATAGAACTTACAAATGGAGAGGACATCAAGGGAATATCGAGTAATAAAAGACTGGTTCAAACTGAGGATGATAAGGGTAAATTTCAAGGCAACCACAAAGAAAGTTAACAAACCTACTCAACAAAATTAAAAAATAAGAAAAATATAAAGACTCAGTAAACACAAAATCTATAATAATGAAAGAAAAGAAAATCCACAAACAAAAGGAAGTTAATGCAGGAAAGTAAGATAAACAAAACATCAGCACCACACACACACACACACACACACACACACACACATACACACAAAAGCACAAAAATATGACAGCAATAAACTCATATCTATCGATAATCATACTGAATGTAAATGGCTTAAATGCACCTGTAAAGAGACAGAGAGTGGCAGAATGGATAAAAAATACAACCTATCAATATGCTGTCTATAAGAGACATGCCTTAGACACAAAGTCATAAATATATTAAAAATCAAAGGTTGGAAAAAATATATCAAGCAAATAGTAACCAAAAAAGAGCAGGAGTGGCAATACTAATCTCAGACAAAATAGACTTTAAGGCAAAATCAACCATAAAAGACAAGGAAAGACATTATATAATGATTAAAGGTATAACTCACCAAGAAGACATGATCCTAATAAATATCTATGCACCCAAAAACAAGGCTCCAAAATACATAAAACAAACTCTAAAAGCACTGAAGAGAAACAGTTCCACAATAATAGTAGGAGACTTCAACACACCACTCTTGGTAAGGGACAGAACATCTAGAAAGAAACTCGACAAAGTTACGGAAGATCTAAAGGCCACCATCAAACAACCTGACCCACAGATGTATAACAGAACACTCCAGGCAACAGCAGCAAAGTATACATTCTTTTCCAACTCACATGGAACATTCCCCATAATAGACTACACTTTAGGCCACAAAGCAACCCCCAATAAAAATCCAAAACATCAAAATAATATGAAGCATTCTCTCTGATCACAACACAATTAATGTAGAAATCAATAAAAGGAAGAGTAAGACAAAAAAAAAAATTGAATACATGGAAACTGAATAACACTTTGCTTAAAAAGAATGGGGTAATAGACGAAGTTTTGTTCTTATGTACATAGGGCTGCTATGAGTCGGAACCGACACTGCCTAACAACAACAACAAATAGAACAAATCAAAGAGGGAATCAAAAAATTTCTAGAATCGAGTGAGAATGAAAACAACTTCTACCAAAACTTTTGGTATACAGCAAAGGCAGTGCTCAGAGGGCAATTATAGCAGCAAATGCAGACACTGAAAAAGAAGAATGGGGCAAATAGAAAAGCAAAGGAAATCCTCAGAGGGCAATTGTAGCAGCAAATGCAGACATTGAAAAAGAAGAATGGAGCAAATAGAAATGCAGTAGCAAAAGAATGCCAGGAGCACTAGACGAAAGGAAATAATAAAGATGAGAGCAGAAATAAACGAAATAGAGAAAAGAAAAACAATAGAAAGAATCAACAAAAGCAAAACTTGGTTCTTTGAAAAGATCAACAAAATTGACAAACCACTGGCCAAACTGACAAAAGAAAAACAGAAGATGAAAATAACCCAAATAAGAAATGAGATGGGGACATTACAACAGACTCAATTGAAATAAAAAATATCATAACAGATTACTGTGGAAAATTGTACTCCAACAAATTTGAGAACCTAGGGGAAAGGGAAAAATTTCTAGAAGCACACTACCTACCTAAACTAACACAAACTGAGATAGAAAATCTGAACAGACCCATAAAAAGAGAAGAGACTGAAAAGGTAAAAAAGAAAATTCACACCACCACCACAAAAAGCCCTGGCCCAGATGTCTTCACTGGAGAATACTACCAAACATTTAGAGAAGAACTCATACCGGTACTACTCAAACTATTTCAGAACCTAGAAAAAGAAGGAATGCTTCTGAATTCATTCTAGGAAGCCACCAGCATAACTATAATAACAAAACCAGGAAAAGGCACTACAAGAAAAGAAAATTACAGACCAATATCTCTCATGAACATAGATGCAAAAATTCTCAACAAAATTCTAGCCAATAGAATTCAGCGTCATATCAAATAATAATAATAATATGCCACAATCAAATGGGATTCATACCAGGTATGCAAGGATGGTTTGACATTAGAAAATCAATCAGTGTAATCCACCACATAAATAGGACAAAAAAAAAAAAAAGAAAAAAAAATCACATGGTCATTTCAATACACGCAGAAAAGGCGTGATATCACTCATTTGTGATAAAAACTCTCAATAAAATAGGAATAGAAGGGCAATTCCTCAACATAATAAAGGGCATGTGTACAAGTCCAACAGCCAACATCATTCTCAACAGAGAGAGGCTGAAAACAGGAAACAGACAAGGATGCCAGTTATCACCTATTTAACATTGTGCTGGAAGTCCTGGCTAGAGCAATAAGGCAAGAAAAAGAAATAAAGGGCATCCAAATTGGAAAGGAAAAAGTAAAACTATCCCTATTCACAGATATTATTGTATATATAGAGAACTCCAAAGATTCCACAAGAAAACTACTGGAACTAATAGAAAGATTCAACAGAGTAGCAGGATACACAGTCAACTACAAAAATCAGTTGGATTCCTATACACCAACAAAGAGAATTTTGAAAAGGGAATCGGATAAGCAATATTGTTTTAATAGCCTCTAAAATACTTAGGAATAAATGTAACCAGGGATGTAAAAGACCTATACAAAGAAAACTACAAGACACTATTGCAAGAAACTAAACGAGGCCTACATAAATGGGAAAACATACCATGCTCATGGATAGGAAGACTCAACATTGAAAATGTCAGTTTTACTCAAAGCGATCTGCAGATATTATGCAATCCTGATCCAAATAGCAGCAGCATTCTTTAATGAGGTGGTAAAACTAATCATCAGCTTTACATGGAAAGGAATGAGGCCCTGGATAAGCAAAGCATTATTGAAAAAGAGAACAAACTAGGAGGCCTCACACTACGTGATCTGAGAATCTACTATACAGACATGGTAGTCAAAACATCCTGGTACTGGTACAATGACAGATACATAGACCAATGGAACAGAACTGAGAACCCAGACATAAATCCATTTACCTATAGTCAGCTGATCTTTGAGAAAGGACCAAAGTTCTTTAAATAAGGAAAAGACAGTCTTTTTAGCAAATGGTGCTGGCAAAACTGGATGTCTATCTGTAAAAAAATGAAACAGGACCCATATCTCACACCATACACAAAAACTAGCTCAAAATGGATCAAAGACTTAAATATAAAACCTAAAACAATAAAGATTATGGAAGAAAAATAGGGACAAAGCTAGGGGCAAAACCTAACAATGCACAAACACCAGAAGATAAACTAGATAACCGGGAGCTCCTAAAAAATGAAACATTTATGCTCATCAAAAGGTTTCACCAAAAGAGTAAAAAGAGAACCTATGGATTGGGAAAAAAATTTTGGATATGATGACATGTCTAACAAGGGTCTAATCTCTAAAATCCATTGAATACTTCAACAACTCAACATCAGAAACACAAATAATTCCATTTAAAAAATGGGCAAAGGATATGAACAGAAACTTCACTAAAGAAGACATTCAGTTGGCTAACAGACACATGAGGAAGTGCTTGTGATCATTAGCCATTAGAGAAATGCAAATCAAAACTACGACCAGACACCATCTCACTCAGACATTACTGGCATGAATCAAAAAAAAATGTTGGAGAGGTTGTGGAGAGACTGGAACTCTTACGCAGTGCTGGTGGGAATGTAAAGTGGTACAACCACTATGGAGAACCATATGGCACTTCCTTAAAAAGCTAGAAATAGAAATACCATATGATCCAGCAATCCCATTCCTAGGAACATATCCTAGAGAAATAAGAACTGTCACACAAACAGACACATGCACACCATGTTCCCTGCAGCATTATTTGCAATAGAAAAAGATGAAAACAACCTAAGTGCCCATCAGCAGATGAATGGATAAACAAGTAATGGTACATACACACAATGGAATATTACACTAAGATAAAGAACAACGATGACTCCACGAAACGTCTCACAACATGGATGGATCTGGGCAGCATTATGCTGAGTGAAATAAGTAAATCACAGAAGGGCAAATATTATATGAGATCACTATTATAAAAACCCAAGAAAAGATTTCCACACAGAAAAAACAATCTTTGATGGTTACCAGGGAAGGGAGGGGTGGGGAGAAGAAATCACTAACTAGACAGTAGACAAATGTTAACTTTGGTGACGGGAAAGACAGCATACAATGTAGAGGAAGTCAGCACAACCTGAACAAGGCAAGTCATATAAGTTTCCTAGACACATTCAAACACCTTGAGGGAGCAAGTTACTGGGGCTTAGGGCTGGGGACCATTGTCTCGGGGGACATCTAGGTCAACTGGCATAACACAATTCATAAAGAAAATATTCTACATTTGTATTTTGGTGAGTAGCGTCTGGGATCTTAAAAGCTTGAGAGTGGCCATCTAAGATACACCGATTGGTCCCGTCACATCTGGAGAATGAAGAAAACTAAAGACACAAAGACAATATTAGTCCAAAAAAACTAACGGACCACATGAACCACAGCCTTTACCAGCCTAAGCTTGGAAGAACTAAATCGCTCTGACAGGGATCGCAATAGAGGGTCCCAGACATAGTAGGAGAAAAATGTAGAACAAAATTCAAATTCACACACAAAAAAGGCCAGACTTAGTGGTCTGACAGAGTAGAGAGGAATCCTCAAGACTATGGCCCCTGGACACCCTGCCAACGCAGAACTAAAGCTACTCCCAAAGTCCATCTGTCAGCCAAACATTAGACAGGCTTATAAAACAAAGAATAACCCACGTGAGGAATATGCTTCTTAGTTCAATCAAGTATACGAGACCAAATGGGCAACATCTGCCCAAAACCAAAGGCGAGAGGGCAAGAAGAGACAGGAAAACTGGGCGAATGGACACGGGAAAGCCAGAGTGGAAAGGGAAAGGGGGAGAGTGCTGACACGATGCAGGGATTGCAACCAATGTCATAAAACAGAAGTTGGAAAATACGGCCTTGGTGATAGAAACAATGCCAGAGATTGAATGATAGAATTTTGCAAGACCAACGACTTCTTCATTGCAAGTACCTTCTTTCACCAACATAAACGACGACTATACACATGGACCTCGCCAGGTGGAACACGCAGAAATCAAATTGACTACATCTGCGGAAAGAGATGATGGAACAGCTCAATATCATCAGTCAGAACAAGGCAAGGGGCCGACTGTGGAACAGACCATTGATTGCTCATATGCAAGTTCAAGCTGAAACTGAAGAAAATCGGAGCAAGTCCACGAGAGCCAAAATATGACCTTGAGGGTTGTATTCTTTAATCATACCTATTCAATCTGTATGCTGAGCAAATAATATGAGAAGTCGGACTATATGAAGAAGAACCGGGCATCGGGATTGGAGGAAGACTCATTAACAGCATGTGTTATGCATTACTGAATATACCATGGACTGCCAAAAGGACAAACAAATCTGTCTTAGAAGTAATACAACCAGAATGCTCCTTAGAAGCAAGGCTGGGGAGGCTGCGTCTGACATACTTTGGACATGTTGTCAGGAGGGATCAGCCCCTGGAGAAGGACATCACGCTTGGCAGAGTACAGGGTCAGCGGAAAAGAGGAGGACCCTCAAGGAGGTGGCTTGACACAGCGGCTGCAACACTGAGCTCAAGCATAACAACGATTGTGAGGATGTCGCAGGACCGGGCAGTGTTTCGTTCCGTAGTGCATAGGGTCGCTATGCGTCGGAACTGACTCGACAGCACCTAACAACAACTTATAATTTTTTTAATCAGAAACTCATTTGCACTGTAAATTTTCACCTAAGGAAAAAAAAAAAAGCACGGTAAAACTAAAAAATAAAAATATCATGCCGTTAAAATATCTCAAGAAACAGGAATATGTTCAGAATATCCTGGTAAGCCAAAATGGAAAGCTATAAATCAGCATATAAAATATCGTTAAAATATATAAATATTTATATATTCAGAGAAAAATACTGGAAGGACACACACCACAAAATGGATGATGATCATCTCCGGGTTATGGATGACTTTTAGTTTCTTCTCTGTGATTCTCTGTTATATCTATGCCCTTCCCCATTTTTAGGCTCTATGTAAACAGGAAAAAAAAAGTTTTGTAAAAAATAACAGCACTAGAAACAGAGGTCTGGAGTTTAGATTTTGTAAAGATCTCTTTCTGGACACCTTAAGAAGCAGCCTTTGGCTTTTGGGTGTCGAATCTGTGTATCCGACTATAATACACCTTGTTTGTTTCATGGTCAGTGATACTCGCTAAACTTGTTTTGTGTGCTGAATTTAGCCTTTCACAGGTTAAAGATACTAAAGACCATTTTGGATAATCACATTTTCACTCTCTGGGAAGGGAATTTGCCTGGTAAGATGTTAGTCTATTATCTGACCTTGGCACGTTTGATTCCTTACTTACTTTGAGGAACAAAATGTGTTTGAAAGTAGGGGACTCTCTGCGCCTCTTACCTCTTTTTAGAGTCTGATATAATTCAGGGTCTTTTGTTCTGCTTCTTTAGAAAGGGGAGGAAAGCCGAGTAACTGCTAGCAGTTACTTCCACGCATATGATGATTTGAAATTTGCTTATTCACAGGAGCCTTCTTTTTAGGCTAAAGACATCTCTTCAGTTTAATGTGCGAGCTCTGAAAAAAGGGGCAGGTTTTCTGGAAAGTATACTGGCTCAAACCAGAATCTTCTCCTAGCTGATGTTTCAGTGGTAAGGGGTGGTGGTATATTTAACTGTCATCAGGACTAGACTGAAGGCGAGGAGCGTTTTGCCTGAGGATGGCGATCACAGAGTTATAGTGGCATAATCACATCATTAATGGTCATCTGATATTATTGAAAACAAAGTCATTATTATGATACTTTAACAGTCTCAAGCCTGAAAACCACTCACATTCTAATTCAATAAAGCTACTTAAGTATAGACAGTCACAAGGAAGAACAGATTTTATGTCATATTAGCAAATCTGATTTTCATTAATGAAAGATGAATGTCTTCTATGAAACACTTTCATATCATATTAATGACATGATAGCAAACAGCATTCACAGGTTGCTAGGCAACACGAGGACCCTCTAATGATCTCCTCTGTAGTCAAGAGGCCACAGAGGGAAATGCCAGAGGTCTGAGAATATTTCCCATTTCTTGGCAACTGTTTCTGCTTGAAGACCCCCATGGGGGCTGGGAGGAAAGGGAATCAAAGAAACCATCTACCGTGACAAATATATACCTTTTCTCTCTTCTCTCATTTTCATTGTCTTACATGTAGGAGAGCAAGAATTGAGGGTTGGATTTAAATAGGAGAGGTCAAGAGTTCTCAATCCATACATCCTTCCCTCTGCGTAGGTAGGCGATGGCTGCTGTGAACCCGGATGGGCAGTGGACAACATGAGGGATGTCTGCCAAGTCATGTTGTTGTTGTTGTTAGGTGCTGTTGAGTTGGTTCCGGCTCATAGTCACCCTACGTACCATAGAACGAAAAACTGCCTGGTCCTGCACCATCTTTATAATCCTTGTCATGCTTGAGCCCATTGTTGCAGCCACTGTGTCAATCTCTCTCATTGAAGGTTTTCCTCTTTTTTGCTGACCCTCTACTTTACTAGCATGATGTCTTTCTCCAAGGACTGATCCCTTCTGACAACATGTCCAAAGTATGTAAGACGCAGTCTCTCCATCCTTGCTTCTAAGGAGCATTCTGGTTGTACTTCTTCCAAGACAAATTTGATCGTTCTTTTGGCAGTCCATGCTATGAATAATTCTTCGCCAACACTACAATTCAAAAGTGTCAATTCTTCCGTCTTCCTTATTCATTGTCCAGCTTTCACATGCATATGACGCCATTGAAAATACCATGGCTTGGGTCAGGTACACCTTAGTCTTCAAGGTGACATCTTTGCTCTTCAACACTTTAAAGAGGTCCTTTGCAGCAGATTTACCCAATGCAATGGGTCTTTTGATTTCTTGACTGCTGCTTCCATGGCTGTTGATTGTGGATCCAAGTAAAATGAAATCTTTGACAACTTCAACCTTTTCTCCGTTTATCATGATGTTGCTCATTGGTCCAGTTGTGAGGATTTTTGTTTTCTTTATAGTTGAGGTGTAGTCCATACTGAAGGCTGTGGTCTTCGATCTTCATCAGTAAGTGCTTCAAGTCCTCTTCACTTTCAGCAAGCAAGGTTATGTCATCTGCATAATGCAGGCTGTTAATGAGTCTTCCTCCAATCCCGATGCCCCGTCCTTCTTCATATAGTCTGACTTCTCATATTATTTGCTCAGCATACAGATCGAATAGGTATGGTGAGAGGCTACAACTTTGACGCACACCTTTCCTGACTTTAAACCACACAGTATCCCCTTGTTCTGTCCAAACAACTGCCTCTTGATCTGTGTACAGGTTCTTCATGAGCACAATTAAGTGTTCTGGAATTCCCATTCTTTGCAATGTTATCCATAATTTGTTATGATCCACACAGTCAAATGCTTTTGACAAGCTGTAGTTTGCTGGAATCCACTACCTTGTTGGTATCTGTTCCCTTCCTTGTTATCCCTACCTCCTTTTTTGCCTTGTTAGGAGTAGGACCCCAACAAACATGTTGTAACTTCATGATTCCATTCCCTGTTCATGGCTGGCTGAGCAGGGTCAGCCCTCTGAGCCAGGTGTCCAGTTATGTATAGATCTGCAACAACTACCCCAAAATTTAGCGATGTGGAACAGTAGCCACTTAATTATGCTCATGATGACTTGACTCTGCTTCATGGTGTCTGGGGCTTTAGATGGAAAGATGAATGGTTGGGGTCACTCGGATGGCTGTGGATGAAATCATCTGGAGGATTCTTTCATGCACATGTCTGGCATCTGGGCTGGGATGACTTGAAAGGTTGCCTCAGCTGGGACTTTCGCTGAGAGCCGGGGCTGGGACCTTTCCACATGGCTTGGGCTTCCTCACAGCATGGTAACCTCAGGATTGCTGAATTTCTTATATGAGAGTTCGGGACTTCAAGAGTGACTGTTCCAGCAAATAAGAAGAAAGATGTGTGGCTTTCTATAAGTTAGCCTCTCAGAAGTCACATGACCCCACTTTTGAAATATTCTGTTGGTCAAAATAGTCAAAGTCTCGCCTAGATTCAAGAGAAGGGGACATAGACCCTACTCTCTATATGGGAAAAGTATAAAATAATTTTCAGCCATGATTTGAAGCTGCCCCCTCATTTATACAAAATATTCATTATAGGTAAATCCATTGAGAAAGAAAGATTAGTGGTTGCCAGGGGCTAGGGAGAGCAGGGAATGGGAGGCATGGCTTAATGGGTGCAGGGTTTTGTTTTGGGGTGGTAAAGATGTTCTGGAACTAGATGGTGATAATGGTTGCACAACATTGAATTGAATATTTTAAAACAGTAATTTTTGTTATGTGCATTTTAACACACACACACACACACACAAATGACCCAATTATATGCTGTCTACAAGAAACTTAAGTACTTCAAATATAATGGCATAGGTAGGTAGGTTGAACATATAAGGCTGAGATACACTAGTCAAATATTAATCAAAAATAAGAAGAGGCAGCTGTCTTAATTTCAGATAAAGTAGACTTCAGAGCTAAGAAAATTATCAGGGACAGAGGAGGGACATTATATAATAATACAGTCACTGTAGAAAATAATTGTCAGTTTCTTTAAAAAACTAAACATACACTTTACCATATAACCCAGCAATCTAACTCCTGAGCATTTGTCCCAGAGAAATGAAAACTTATGTTCACACAAATACTTGTACATGAGTTTATTACAGCTTTATTTGTAATAACCCTGTCTTAGGCTGAGTGCTCCAGAGAAGCAAAACCAGTAAAGTATATATATATAGAGAGAGAGAGAGAGAGAGAGAAATTTATATTAAGGAAATGCCTCACATGATTGGAGAGGCTGGAACACCCCAAGTCTGTGGATCAGCGTAGAGGCTTCTCCTGCTTCATACAGCTGTAGAGGCCAGCGAATCTATGATTGGCAGATTGGAGAGCAGGGTTCTTGCTCACAGGCTGTGAAGCTCAACGAATTCCAAGATAGGCAGATAAGCTGCTAGCTCAAGTCCCAAGAACCAGAGGTTAGATGAACAGAAGGCAGCTGCAGGACCCAGAGCAGGCAAAAGCCAGAATGTCCACTTATATTCAGATTCAGGCTACATGTCCAAGGAAACTCGCTTTCAACTGATTGGCTACTCACAGTAGATCCCATTGTGGGGGTGACCACATATAAACACTGAGAATCACGGCCCATCCAAGTTGACACACAATCTTAACCAACACAACCCCACACTAAAAATACTGAATTGTACACTTTAAAATGGATAAAATGATAAAATTTATGTTACATGTATTTTACCATAACAATGAAAATATATAAAAGTGGAAGAATAGTATAATGAATCCCCTTCACCTATCACCAGGTTCAACAGTTATCAAATCTTGGCCAATCTTGTGTCATCTCTTGCCCCATGTATTATTTTGATTATTTGGAAGTAAATTCCAAGCATTTCAGTATGTATCTCTGTGATCATTAAGGGTGTGTGTCACCTTGGCTGGGCCATAATTCTCAGTGGTTTGGCAGTTATGATGTAGTAAGGCAGTCATATAATGTGATCACTTCCATGATGGGAGTTTCCTTGGGGATGCAGCCTGCATATGGGGGGACTTTCTGGCAAGGCTCATGGGCTTTTGCTTGCTCTGGATACTACAGCTGGCTCCTGTTCATCTGACCTGTGGCTCTTGGGCTTGAGCTAGCAGCTTGCCTGCCGATGTTGGGATCTGCCAGTCTCTGCAGATCAGTCTGGATCTTGGGTTCACCAGCCCCTGCAGTTAAGTGAGTTGGGAGAAGCTTCTAGCCTGACCCACAGACTTGGGACTTTTCAGCCTCTATAACAACATGAATCGTTTCCTTGATAAAAATCTCTTTATATACATATATTTACATATATGTATATAGAGACACTTGGCTGGTTTTGCTTCTTTCGAGAGCCCAGCCTAAGACAATCTCTAAAAGACAAAGATTCTTTTGTTAAGAAACTACATAACCCAATACTATTTTCATACTTAAAAAATTAATAGTAATTCCTAAATATTACCAAATTATCCACTCAAGTTTCCAATAATCTCACAAATGCTTTTTTTTTTTTTTTTTACAAATTTAAATCAGGATCCAAGTAAGTTGATACATTTTTAAAATTTATGTTAAAACACAGGATCCCTTCCACCTCTGTTTCATTTCTTGGAATTTATTTGCTGCAGGAACTGTTGGCTCCTAATTTTCCTGCACTCAGAATTCTGGGAACTGCAGTCCTGTGGTGCTGTTTGACATATTTCTGTATCTCTTCTATTTCTTGAAAATTGCTAGTAGATCTAAATCCTGATCAGATTCAGGTTCAATCTGTTTTTTTTTTTTTTTGCAAGACTCTTGCAGAGTCCTGGTTGTGCAATGGTTAAGCACTTGGATGCTAACCAAAAGGTCCATGGTTTGAACCCACCAGCAACTCCACAGAAGAAAAGACCTGGTGATCTCTCCTGTAAAGATTATAGCCTAGAAAACCCTAGGTGGCAGTTCTGCTCTGTCCTGTGGAGTCGCCATGAGTTGGAATTAACTCCGCGGCACACAACGACAGTCTGTTTTTCTAACAGGGAGCGCACAATGTCTGGTTGTCTCTTTCTGTGACGTCAGCAGCCTCTGACGCTCAGCGTCTGTCAGTTCACTAGGTGTTGCAAACTGGTGATATTCTAATCTTACCATCGTTTCTTCATTTATGAACTGCAATAATCCTATTCCTTTGGTTTTTAATTGATCAGTGTTCAAAGAACTCCAGTCTGAAGTGATTTCTTCCAGAACGTTGAAGACACTGCCCCAGTGTCTCTCAGGTTCCAAGGTTGCTATTGAAAAATCTGATGGTATTTTAGTTCTAGTTTCTTTTTATGCGACCTGTTTTGCTCTCTGAGATCTTTTGGGAGCTTCTCATTAGCCCTGCTGTTCTGCAGTTTCGTGACAGGGGCCGTGGTGTTGGCTGATTTTCACAGATTACACGTGGCCTTCTTGGGTACTTCATTCAACCTGGAGATTGCTGTCTGTGAGTTTGGGGAGTTCCCCTCCCCCCTGCCCCATTCCCTCTGTTCTCTGTTTGAGGAATTTCAAGAAGATATAGGGCCTTATCTTTTTTCATGAAATTTCCATGACTTTATCTCCCAATACTTCCATTCTTGGTCACTGCTGTTCTGGGGACAGAGCAGGAGGAAGGGGCTGGGGGCTCACCAGTCAGTATTTGGACTTTCATCTAATTCTCTTTTCAGCCCCATGCCTCATGCTCTTCCATTGCTGGGTCTGGCATCCCCCAGTCTGGAGACTCTCCAGTTCCAATTTTCCAGAGAACAAAGCTCCAGTCCCCTATGGGAAGGTGAGTGGGAAAGGTAGTTGCTCAGTTGTGCAGGAAGGGGAGGACTGGGAGGTCTATTTCCCTTTAACCAGCTCCCTTTCTTCAGTTCTATGCCTCACCACATCTTCCATGACAATTGGTATCTCCCAATGTTCCTCTTCAGGCTCTCAAATTTCAGCTTTCTCTGCTCTACTAAGTCAGGCACCCTAGTGCATATTGTCATCACTCATCTCCCATTGTCTCCTCTCCAGTTTCTTTCTCTTTACAGGGAGGTTTACACCTTTTTCTCTTGTTTTATGCCATTTTATGGGGGTTTCAGGAGGGAGAGGAGGTAGACTTGTATGTTCAATCCACCATATTTAACCAGAAGCCCCTAAATTATTTTTCAGTGTAATCATAAGCAGCAAGTCTTTTCACTATACTTTGATCTAAATTTAGTCCCATGAAATCTGAATTCTGGGACAGAACTGTACTGAAAAACTCTCTCTAGATCAGCCTGAGCTCTTTGTTCCCATGGATTTGGGGATGTTTGGTATAGTAAAAAAGCTGTTAGTGATATTTTCATCATTCTTGTTATTACATTGTGTTCCTGGACTCCCTAGAAAACAGATCCTGAGGCAAGTATTAAATGTTCATGTTTTATCTGGGAGGAAGAATACCAGGATAGCCAGAGTGAAAGAAAAGGAAATGAGCCAGGGAAAGGCAGGGTGCAATACAGTGTTACGCATTACCATGCGGACCACTGCTTCGCGCTAGGGACACTCATTCAAAGAATATCTCTGGAGAGGCTATCTGGAGAAACTGAGCCTTGGAATACTCCATCAGAGGCAGGGAGATAGGGGGTTGTCTTGTGTGCTCCCTCCTGGCACCGAGGAATTAAAGGAAACCCTGGTGGCGTAGTAGTTAAGTGCTATGGCTGCTAACCAAAAGGTCTGCAGTTTGAATCCACCAGGCACTCCTTGGAAACTTTATGGGGCAGTTCTACTCTGTCCTATAGGGTCGCTATGAGTCAGAATTCACTTGACGCAAGGAATTAAGGGCCCTGCAATTCCCCATAGATGATAATCTAGCTTCTTTGGGTGTAGGGTTTTATCTAAGTCCAAAGGTGGGAGGAAGAGTAGAAACATTCAAGTTAACAATGAGGCTGAGGGAGTCCGAGGACATGCACAGTATGTATGATGTATACTGCACAGTATGCACGTATAATGTATATACTATGATGCACAACGAATATGTTTTTTTGTTTGCCCGAGATCTCTCCCCAAGCAGCCTTGCCCCTCTGACCTCAGGGGTGGAACATGGCCATGCTGATGGTATAAATGGCTGGGCACATTATGGAAACTAGGCCATTCTGAGTCCTTCACCAGGAATTTTTCAAAGTGGGGCTGGGAGAGAGGTCCATCCATTCTCTCAACACAAAGCTGTAAGGTGTGTGAGCTGGGGTTCCCTGTGACTTCCTCCATTAGGGAAAACCAATTTGAGAGAAGGAAGCCAACATGCAGAGACAGGAGGCTGAATTCCAACGGTGTTTCAAACCCTGAGCCTCTAGTTTCTGTACCACACCTGTCCCGTCCCTGTCTCGGTCCTGAGAGACATTAAAGTCTCTTTTGGGGTCTCAGTTAGTTTGACTGAGCTCCTGTTACTTGCAGACAGAGGGTCCCAACTATTGCTTATGACTGTGTCATAACTTCCATATTCTTGACCAGAAAGAGTATCAACAAAGCCTATTTTACCTTTTATCCAGTAGAATCTTGAAATGAATGAATCTTAAAAAAAAAGAAACCTTAAAATGAAAAATGGTTCTCTACTTTAGATCTCTTCCTACTTGGCATGCTACAGGCTGGCCTGTTGCAGTAAAGGCCTAGGTTAGCACATTGGTCCAGTACCTAATTGGAAAACTCAGGGTGAGGTCACATTAATTCCTATACCAAATCCTTGCCAGGACCAAAGCAGCTTCTGACCCTGCATTCAGGAAGGTCCAGTTGCAGATCTGTCCTGATAGCAATAACAGAACAGATGGACACCCTTCTTGGTGCGCTGGAGAGGGTTCAATCTAGGGGCCTGAAAAACCCAGCAGATTACTGGCAGTTAGTCCAAGCTAATATCTTGAAAAAGTTCTCTCTTTGTTCAATTATCACATGCAGAAAGCCTACAGCTCACAGGCATATTTGTCAGCTGGGGCTGCCAGTAGCTGGGAATAATCATTAAGCCTACCAAGGAACAGAGAAGCCTTCTCCCAGCAGCCTCACGGCCTCCAGCATAGTGTATATTTTCCTATTTCACTTGGATTTGTTCTTAGTGATTGAACTATAGATTATTAATGACGAGAGCCTCCAGGACCCCGGTGTGATTGTGCTGGGCTCTATTCTGCCCTCAGAGCCTTCAGCACGTATCCTGGCCTGGCTGACAGTGTTCTGGCAGCTGTTGGAGCCCCTGGGGCCAAAAGGGTACTGTGGGATTCAAACAGAGGCTCCTATTAGCAGCTGCAGGGGCTTTGTTGGTGGCATTAGGTGCTCTCTTCTCCCCAAATTACCAGATAGAGTGAATAATAAGTCATGAGAACACAGCTCAAAGTTTTCTAGATAGGCGACAAAAAGTACTTTTAGGAGAGAAGGAAAAGTGGCTGATGCCACACTGAGGCTTTGCCATCTGTCACTTTGCAAAGTCACCCAGGGCATGTGCAGGGACCCATCACCAAGTAGCATGCACAGAGCCAGGCTAGGGATGCACAGAGGCCTGCAGCAGTGTACTCCCAGAGTTAGTGGAGTAAGAGTGCAGCACAGCAACCATGGCTGAACAGTTCCTCCAGAGTAGGCTCTTAGATGAATATTGTTTTTGTGTATCATCTTGTTTAGCCTTCGTAGTAACCCAGGAAGTAGTTATAAGCTTCCTTTTACAGATAAGGAAACCAAGGCTTAGCAGGATTGAGTAACTGGCTTAAGACAACACCACCGGATAAGGGCTGAAGGATCCCCAAGGTATGTTTTCTTAGCCAGTGCACTGTCCTTTTGCATAGGTTATCACCATCAGGTGAAAACCAGTAGACTGCCTTTATACCAAAATGGGAACTTGAGGCTGGTAGAATGTCAGAAGCAGGGTTTCAATCCAGTATTAGCTGACATGGAGGTCATTCCCAGGGGATACCACTTGCCTTGGACACTGGGTTCCAGAACTACTGGAAGCAGAAAAATACCCTCTATCTGGATGCATGGCAGTCTAGTGAATTGTGAGACAGGCTTCTCTTCCTGCAAACAGCACAAAACTTGGGGAATCTCGGGTCATAAGGGTTATCAGTTGGAGGAAAGAGAATAAATGGATAAATAAACACGGTAATGGGATGGATAATAACTCAGAGAAGTTGGGATATTGGTTAGGGGTGGTAGGGTGGTCTACATAATATTGGGGGGGACTCCATATAATATGCCATGTAATAGGCTAGAGACATTATGTAATATGTAATAAATGCATTCTAAAATTTGAAAAAAATTTCAGTACTTTAAAGGTGCTCCACTGTCTTCTCACTTGCATTGTTTCTGATAGGGAATCTGTTGTCATTCTTATTTTTATTCCTCTGTACATAACGTGCCTTTTTTCCTCTGGCAACTTCTAAGATTTTTTATTACTGGTTTTGAGAAATTAGATTATGATATGATTTGTGTGTGTGTGTGTGTGTGTGTGTGCACGCGCTTGGGACTCATTGAACTTCTTGGATCTGTGGGCTCATAGTTTCCATCACATTTGGAAAATCTTTGTTCATTTTGTTTCTTCAAATATTTTTCTGTTCCCCTTTCTTTATCCTCTCCCATAGGGACTCCAATTACATGTATATTAGGCTGCTTGAAGTTGTCCCATAGCTCACTGATCCTCTCTCATTGTTTTAAATTCTTTTCTTCCTCTGTGTTTCACTTTGGATAGTTTCAGTTGCTATGTCTTCAAGTTCACTAATCTTTCCTTCTGCAATGTTGAATCTGCCATTAATTACATACATTGCATTTTTCATCTTCAGAAGTTATATTTGGATCTTTCTTATACCTTACATTTCTCTACTAACTTTTTGATCATGTGCAATACAGTTGGGATAACTTTCAATATGTTTGTCTGCTAATTCTAACATCTGTGTCAGCTCTGAGTCCATTTAAATCAACGGATTTTTCTCCTCATTATGTGTTATATTTTCCAGCTTCTTTTCATGCCTGGTAATTTTCTTGATTGGATGCCAAACATTGTGAATTTTACCTTGTTCGGTATTGACCCTGGTGGCTTAGTGGTTAAGTGCTATGGCTGCTAACCAAAGGGTTGGCAGTTTGAATCCGCCAGGTGCTCCTTGGAAACTCTATGGGGCAGTTCTACTCTGTCCTACAGGGTTGCTATGAGTTGGAATCGATTCGACAGCACTGGGTTTGGTTTTTTGGTTTTTTTAGGTATGGGATATTTTAGCATTGCTATAAACATTCTTGAGCATGTTTTGGAATGTGGTTAGTTGCTTGGGAACAGTTTGACCCTTTCAGATCTTGCTTTCAAGATTTGTCATGCAGGACTATAAGCAGTGTTAAGTTTAGGGCTGAGTATTCCCTTACTGAGGTTAAGACCCTTCTGTGTACTTTACCCAGTGCCCCACAAATCTTGAGGTTTTCCCATCTGGCTCGTGAGGAAAGGTGCTGTTACCCCCAATCCTTTTGAGTGGTTCTTTCCCTAGATTCAGGTAGTTTCCTCACACTTCATGTGCTGATCAAGACTTGGCAGAATATTCGAGGAGAGCCCTCTTCAGCTCTCCAGAGTTCTTTCTCAGTGGAGCTTTCTACTCTACAGTGTTCTGTTTGGTGACTTTCTTCTGCCTCGGTTTCCCTGGATTCTCAGCTCCATCTCCTCAACTCAGGGAGCTGGCTCTGCCTGGGTTCTACTTCCCTTTACCATGTCCTAGAAACCCTCTCAAGGAAACAAGCTGGGTCAGTTGTAGGATTAATTTTTGTTGTTTCCTGATTCTCAGGGGTCACTGTTCTTCATTAAAAAAAAAATTTTTTTTTCATTACCTGATGTTAAATATCTTTTAAAAAACATCGTGTTTCTCAAATTTTGTACAGCGTTTTAGTTGTTTCAGATGAGAGGATAAATCCATTTCCCTAAAAATTGAAAAAAAAATTAAATTCCACAAAAACTCTTGTAGGATTTTGAATAAGGTTTTGTTGATCTGTAAATAATTAGGGCAAGGTTCATCCTTATTGATAATAGATATAAACTGAAATTTCAAATTGTCTTCTTGATAGCTTTGCAAGTTTTTGGCTGACTTCTGATCAAGTTTAATTAGACACTTATGGGAGATATTCTTGACTGGTTCAATCATCTGCATTCTTCACTTTTGTAGCATGATTTACCAAATACCACAAGTAGGAAAGTGAAAGTTTACACTCTCCAGATTCACATACATTGTGGGTTATACACAGGAATGGGCTTCCTCCAAAGAGATACCCCTATGCAAGGCTTGGAAGGTGGACATGAACACCATGAGGTGGGGACTGTGCTCCTGCTGTATTTCTTGCTTTTGCTGGCAGCATGGTCATGGAGATGTTTGGCATCAACTGTAGTAGAATCCCATGGTTGGCAAGACACAGGACTTAGTGTGTCCCTTTTGCTGGTGTGGATTTTGGCAGAGAAGGAGTGGCTCTGGAACTGACAGTTGTTGTAGCAGTTTCCAGATTCTACAAATTCCTCACTGTGGCAGAGGCTTGCTAGAACTGCAGAGCCATTTAATGATTTTTTTTCTGGAAGCCAGACTAAAGTCTACTCCTCCAGCCCATCTAAGGAATTTTGTAAACCACCCATAACTGGCAGTAAATCTCTTTCTATTCAAACTATCCAGGATTCTGTTGTCTGCAACTGAACTCTGACGATAGTTCAATCATTGTACTTAGTCTTAACACAGCTGATGAAGAGCTTGACTGAGGAATAGTAGACAGGTTGGGTTTGCCATTCCTGGTTCATTGGTGCATCCTTTACAAACTGTAGCTTTTTGGAGGAGTCGTTTAAATCCTTTTATCTATTTCGAGGAGGTTAGTTAAAACTAGATGGTGTCTATAAATTCACAGAACCAGCTACACAAAACTATAAAACTGTTCCAAAGTAAACTAACAAGGTTGACACCTCTAAGCTGTGACATCCTCCTTGAATGTGTTGTCATCTGGCCCACAAGAGCACCAGTATTTGTGCTGCAAGTCCTAGTAAGGCTTGATTCCTTTCTTTCTTTCTTTTTTTTTTAAGATAAAAGTACAAACAGAAGTTCTAATATTTTCTTCCTCCACACAAGATTTATCCTGTGTATACTCTGAGGCATTTTGTCAGAGAAGCAAAACAATTTTCATGTACCAGGTATAAGTTGTATTTATTGTTGATTTTTTTTTGGTGACAGGTAAGTAATGAGTCCAATACAACACTACTTTATTTAAATAATGGTCACAGCATAATAGAAAATTCACTTCCCTTGTCCCATAAGAGAGAATGAGATGGAGAGTCAGGGGACTCTGGTTATGGTTCCATTATCATCACTGGCTTGGTTGTGACCCATGGTAAACTCTGCCACTTTGGTTTTCTTATCTAAGAGGTAAGTGTGCTGGGTGGCAATTAAGGTCCTTCCTAGCACCTAGATTCTAAGAGAGGTAAGTTGTACTGTCCAAGAGCTTGTTGTAGGTCTTAATTCTAGGAGCAAGCAGCAGTTGCCTTTAACCTTTCTCATTTCACATAGCTTAATCACCTAAACATGTTCCGGGTGGTGGGGTTAGGTATGGGTTTTATATTCTACTTGGTTTTTAAAAATATGTTTCTGAATTTCCTACAATAAACGTATACTATTTTTATCAAGGGAAGATATTAAAAAGTATGCAAATATGTATAAAAAAAATTCCCCAAAAGACACTTAAAAAGGTCCAGGCCTAGGAGGAAAGGAATGAGAAAGTTGCATGCATGATAACTTTCTGCTGCCCAGTTGGTTCAAAGCATCTCATTTCAATTGTTAGTTTGCTATAAAAAATCTAGGCAGTCAGGCCAATTCCTTCTCATGGTTCAGTACACTGAGAACATTACTTCTGAAATGTATTTATTTTAATCAATACAATAACAATAGGACAACTAAGTTGTTTCTTCGTGTTTGGTAAAGAGGTATTTATAACCATTGACTCATCTGCTATTGTTTTAAACTCATAAATAATAACCTTCTGCCTGCGTGTTGCCAGATGGGTGTGTAACAAAAAAAAGGAAGAAAATCTATAAAGGACTTTGACTCCTACAGCAAAGGTTTGAAAGTAGAAGTGTTATTACCAAGCTATTGAAAAGAAAAGTGAAATCACAAAGGGAATGAAAGGAAAAGTACTATTACAAAGATGCTCAGAAGAGACAGAAGTCAGTTCTAAACACACAAGTGAGGTCTCTTGAGCCTCAGATCAACGGGGGTTAGGTCAGATACCACAAGTTAAAAGGACATCATCCTTCAGACCACCAAATATACAGATACCACCACAAGTTTGGGCCCACACAATACCCCCAAATTTTCACCTGTTGGCTACAGATTTGAGGTTTTCCCACTACCCCTTTAAGATGCCAGCCGTAAGTCTGGGGGCCTCCCCTGAGCTCCCTCACTTTCACCTGCTGGCTCCCCCTACTCCTATGGGTCCAATAATTCACTGGAATGATTGACACAATCCACAGAAAATACTAAGCTTATGATTACATTACTATAGCAAAAGTATACAAATTAGGACCATCATAAAGAAATGTATGGGCAAGGTCTGGGAGGGTTTCCAATATGAAGATTTTATGTTCCAAAGATGGCACATCACCCTCCCTCTGCCAGCCAGGAAGCTCTCTGAGCCTTCGCATTCAGAGCTTTTATCAGCCAGTCATGACTGAACCCTCACTGCACATGCATCATAGACTAAATCATACTTCCTGACGTTAGCTGACATCAGCCTACCAAGCGAGCCTTTTCTGGTCTGGCCAGTCCCCACTCATTAGCACAAATCCTCAGGTGTGGTCTGGAGGTTTTAGACAAACCTGTTTTTTTTTCACAGGAACCAAGGACAAAGGCCAAAATTGTTTTCCATTACCACACACTGGTCCAGCAGCACTGACAGAACTTTCTGCAATGATGGAAATGCTCTATCCTGTGCTGTCCCATATGGTAGTTCCTAGTCACGTATGGCTGTTGAGCACGTGAAATGAGGCTAGTACAACTGAGCAACTGGATTTTAAATTTTATTTAGTGTTAGTTAAAATTTCAATAGTCACATGTGGTAATTGTTATCATATTAGACTGCACAGGTCTAAAGTGTTTGCAGCTCTTGACAGTGCTTGAAACAATTTTCCAAAGGAATTTTTAAAACTGTATTAGAATCTAGATACACCATATATCTCAGCTCATAATTTCAAATTTTGAACGGTATTCAAAATTTACTTGGTTGCTTTCAGTGCCCAGTAGTTGGAAATTAATCTTCTTTAAATGTAGCTTATATAGAAACATTTGATCCATCCCTTTGCCATAAAATGCCCCAGGAATTTAGTGCATTATCCCTTTAAATAAAGCACCTGACCCCTCATTTGTTTAATTCTTGACAATGACAGCCTCCTAAGCGATTTTATTTTCCTCAGAAGACGAGTCTACAAAAAACATATTAAATGTCATGGGAACTGTCATGGATTGAATTGTGTCCCCCTAAAAATATGTGTCAACTTGGTTAGGCCATGATTCCGAGTATTGTGTGGGTGTCCTCCATTTTGTGACTGTAATTTTATGTTGAGAGGATTAGGGTGGGATTGTAACACCACTCTTACTCAGGCCACCTCTCTGATTCAACGTAAAGGGAGTTTCCCTGGGGTGTGGCCTATACCACCTTTTATCTCTTAAGAGATAAAAGGAAAGAAAAGCAGAGAGTTGGGGACCTCATACCACCAAGAAAGCAGCACCAGGAGCAGAGTGTGTCCTTTGGACACCCGGTCACTGCACTTGAGAAGCTCCTGGACCAGGGGAAGATTAATGACAAGGACCTTTCTCCAGAGATAGAGAAAGCCTTCCCCTGGGGCGGACGCCCTGAATTTGGACTTGTAACCTACTACAGTGTGAGAAAATAAATTTCTCTTTGTTAAAGCCACCCACTTGTGGTATTTCTGTCATGGCAGCACTAGACGACTAAGACAGGTACCCCCCAAATGTAGTTGTTGTGTGCCGTCGAGTCAATTCCAACTCATAGTGACCCTATAGGACAGAGCAGAACTGCCCCATAGGGTTTCCAGAGAGCGACTGGTGGATTCAAACTGCCAATCGTTTTTTTTGGTTAGCAGCCTGAGCTCTTAACTACTTCGCCACTAGGGCTCCAACCCACCCACCCCCCCCCCCCGGCAAAGACAATTCTAAAATCAGATATAGCAATGACATCACCAAAACTATTTAAAAATAGTTATTTGTTCACTTGAATTTTTAAAGAAAGCACTGCACTGTATTTCTCTAAATTTGCATTAATTTTGGAGGAAAAAGGAACATTGCATAAAGGGCTGAAAGAGTCTTTGCCTCTCCATTAAGGCTCATAATGACTTGCAGTGATCATGAACACGTGAGAGAAAGCAACGACAGAACTCTGCATTTGTACAGCACCTTACATTTTTAAAGTTCTTCCCATAATCATCTGCTTTTATTCTGTGATGTGTCCACAGTTATCACATATTACAGCTCCATTTGATAAATGAGGAAACTGATGCTCCGTGAGGTGAAATGACTTGCCCTCGGTCACAAAGCTAATAAGCAACAGTGCAGGAATTTGAACCATCTGGCTGACTTAGTCTAGTGTACTTTCTACTCTAAGGGAAAGGACATAATGATTAGATTTTATATACCGTAGAGGTTTCAAACCAAATTCTGTCGGATTCTATACCAAGAGTGCATAGGTGTAGCATGGAAAAGATGGTGGTCGGGGTGGCAGCTATGGAGGTAGAGTGACTGTGGATAACTCAGACAAGGCAGTGGTGGTCTCACCACAAGCTACTCCTTTGCTTTGATCAAGCTTGGTGAAACGTTTGAATTTTTAAATAATGTTGTAGAACAGACGAGTTTGTGACTTAGGTTCCATGCTCTATGTGATTTGTCCCATGTATTTTATTTTATTATGCTAAAATATATGTAACAAAAAATTCGTTTTGACCAGTTTAAGTGTACAATTCAGTGACATTAATTACTTCCACCAGGTTGTGCTACCATCACCACTATCTATTTCCAAAAGTTTTATATCACCCCAAACAGAAAAGTGCCCCTTCAGCAGTTATGCTCATTTTCTCCTGCCTCCAGGCCCTGGAAATTGCTAATATACTTTTTCTCTATGCATTTGCCTAATCCAGATATTTCAAATAAATGGGGTCATACAATATTTGGCCTTTTGTATCTGACTTATTTCACTCAGCATAATGTTTTCAAGGTTCATCCATGTCATAGCATGAATCAGAAGTTCATTTCTCTTTAAGGTTGAACAATATTCCATTGTATGGAGAGACCACATTTTATTTAGTTATTGGTCTGTTGATGGGGACGTGGGTTGTTTCCGCCTTTTGGCTATTGTGAATAATGCTGTATGCACATTGGTGTACACGTTGTCCTACGTATTCTGAAACTTTACATCCCAACATTTTTCCAACAGATTTTCTTCTGGAATGCAGGGCCATCTCTGTACTGAAATCATCTCCCTAAGTATTAATATATGATTAAAACATAAACATTCTCTTTCAGATGATGAAATCACTAGTTTTCTTAATAGTAGGGAGAATGCTGACACATTCCTCTGTTTTGAGAGATAGTAATGCCACTTGGAAGGGCTGACCTAAGGATGAAGAGAGTTAAGACTGAACAAGGTGGCCGGGGAGACACTGGAGAAGAGCAATCAGTTAATAAACATGGCTCCCGCCCCTCATGTGAAGTGCACTGGTACCAAATTTGCTTGTTCATACTTTACATTCTCATTTTAAAAAGCCTCTAACACTCCAAGGAACCTTGGCTGTTAGGAGGAATACTCATTTTTCTTTCATTCATTCATGAGCACTATCCTCAAGGCAAAGATTCTTACTAACACTAATGAGACTGAGGTACTTGAAATACGAATCTCTACCTTCCTGATACCTTGAAACTATGGAAAAATCAATCCAGGCTTTCTGGCAAATACTAACATGATATACCAAATAATATTCTCATGACAAACGAGGCAAATTATTCAAACACATGGGAGAAGGACCTGTCGGTCTGCTTCTGTAAAGATTAAAAAAAACAAAAACAATGAAAGCAGTTGCCGTCGATTCCAACTCACAGCAACCCTACAGGACAGAGCAGAACTGCCCCATGTGGTTTCCAAGGAGTGCCTGGTGGATTCGAACTGCCGACCTTTTGGTTAGCAGCTGTAGCTCTTAACCACTATACCACCAGGGTTTCTCTGTAAAGATTACAGCCTTGGAAACCCTATGGAGCAGTTCTAGTCTGTCCTATAGGGTTGCTGAGTCAGGATTGACTTGACAGCAAAGCCTTTGGTTTGATTTCATTGGAACACATTGGATAACAAGAGATTAAAAAAATAAAAACTCTATCCTTTATGCAGAGATTCATGTGTTCACTATTTTTATTAAATTCATTTACAACTCTATGAATGGGTGAAGTTTTTTCCTTTTTCTACCATAATCTTTGGCCGAAGGAACATGTGCAGATAATTTGAGAAAGGATTCTTTATAAGGCTACCAAATAGAACTAGCATTATCTGAAATGAAAATACATGAGCAAGAATACTTTAAAGAGTCTACAGAAAGACAGGTCAGTGGCTGGGTAAATGGCTAAGAGAAACTTGTGAGGGATAAGAGTAACGGGGAGAAATATATCCAACAACTTTTAGATTAAAAAAAAAAAGCACAAAGAAATTGAGAAGTTGGGGTGGGCAGATTTCGATCAGTCTGGAAAAATGAGCACCTGGAATTTCATGTGCAATTCACCACTGGATACAACACAAGGCCAATGATTACAGGGGGACAGAAGACTTTCAAGTTGTGATTTAATGACTCCAACCGGACATAACAAATAAATTAGGAGACAACGCTGGGCTGCCAGGGTCCTGGTTTGCAGCCCTGAGAACAGAGATGGCGCAGGGGTGCTTTCCTAAGGGAATAACTTCTGAAGCTTTAGAGTTCTAACAGGTAATGGCAGACTTCTAAAGGGTCTGCTCCATCCCATTAGAATATTGTGCAGGGCAGCACTTACCCACTAAAAATAGGCCATTGGAGTGTGTGGGAAAGCGTGGAGGAGGACAGCGGTGCTTGGAGGAGGAGAGGGGTGTACAAGGACAGTCTTTGAGAGCTGAGCACGTGGAGATGTGAGAAGAGGTGATTCAATCAAGGTTTACGAGTATCTGATGGGCTCACACAAAGACACTGGGGCGAGGCCTATTCAAGTCTTGAGGATTAAGGATGCTATAGACTTAATTAAGGCTAAAGCTGGAGATTCAGGATGCAAGACCTTTTCTTTTCAGGGTCATCGGTAAGTGGGGGGTAGAAGAAGCTGAGGCAGAGTTAAGAAAGCAGAGAAGACATGGGATGAGACTTGTTAACATCCCTGATGAGTGCTATCTCTGGTGGCTGCCTGGGCCTTCCTGTCCTCTTCATCCAAGTTCCCATTTTCTGACTTCCTGGAACCCTCACTGGAGTTCCTTTCCCCCAGTGTCCTGAAGGGAGGCACAATCAGCAGGCAGAAGGTGCTGCTCACTCCCAGTGGTGGCAAAGGCCTTGGTAGGCAAGGGGAATTGCAATGGCTGTGACAGGTGCGTGTGTGTGTGTGGGGGGGGGGTGCATGCGTTTGGAGTGTGTGCACATGCGTGTGTGTGCCTGCATGTGTGACACCTGCGGGACACTTAGATGGAAGATAGAAATTTTATTAACATGTTTGTTACATGACTTGAAATGCTGGTTATATCTGAAAGGAACAAATGATAAAAATTGGCTCTGTTCTTTTTCTAAAGTGGCAAATCTCTCTCTTTCACACACACACACACACGCACGCACACACACACACTCACCAGTGGTGAATTAGTTCTCTCCCTCTTCAGCGCCAACGGTTTGTACTGGCACTCCAAGGTGAAAACAAAGAATAAAACAGAGACGGAGCCCACGCCAGCCTCCGCCCCAGACCCGTAGCTGCTCTGCCATGCTGTGACAGCTGCGTGACTGTGTATCTCAGTGACTGACTGCTTGGCCACCACCTCTCGCTCCCCATATGTCTCCACACAAACCCCTCCACGGGCAGTCATAGCAACATCTGACACCCTGTGGCTGTCACCGTTCCCACTGGCACGGCCACTGCCTGCCCTGCTCCGGGCCCGTGATGGAGTCAGGATAAATTATGGGATGGAGAGAAAGGATACAGAGGGCTTCTTTGAACTCAGAAAGGAACTTTATCTTGAAATCATGCCTGACTTGCAAAGCAACTGAATGGTTGGTTAACAGCATAGAGGCAGAGGCCCCAGATCAGTGGACGCCAGGCTAAGGAAAAGCATTCCGATTTGAACATGAGGTTGCTGGTGCTGCCAAGGTCAGGAAAACAATTGTTCATCATATTGCAGCCAAAATCAGCTAAACCATTCGCCCTGCTAGGAAAAGTCTCGCCAGCTTGCCTGACAACAACAGACAGGGCAAGCAACGCCGGGCCAAGAACCAGCACTGGGACCTGGCAGTACTCTGTGGCACTCGAAAGAATGTGGCTGTGGCTCCATGAACACACTAATACACACACGCACACATGCAAAAACACACATGCTAACACACACATGCAAGCAAACACGCACACATAAACATACACAGGCACACACACATGCACGCACAGGCACACACGCACAGGCACACGCACACACACACGGATGCACAGGCACACACACATGCACGCACAGGCACACACATGCATGCACACACACACGGATGCACAGGCACACACACATGCACGCACAGGCACACACATGCATGCACACACACACGGATGCACAGGCACACACACATGCACGCACAGAAACACACACACATGCATGCACAGGCACAGACACATATGCATGCACAGGCACACACACGCACACACACACGGATGCACAGGCACACACACATGCGTGCACAGGCACACACATGCACGCACACACATGGACGCACAGGCACACACATGCATGCAGACACACATGTGCATGCAGACACACACACATGCACACACAGGCACAGACACATGCATGCACAGGCACACAAGGCACAGACACATGCATGCACAGGCACACACATATGCACACACATGCACACACATGCACACACAGGTACACATGCACACACATGCACACAGAGGCACACATGCATGCAGAGGCACACACAGGCACACACGCATGCACAGGCACACACATATGCACACACATGCACACACATGCATGCAGAGGCACACACGCACACATGCACACATATATGCATGCACAGGCACACACAAGTACACAGGCATGCATGGGCACACAGGCACACACACTCACGGGCACACACATGCACACAAGCATACACAGGCACATCCACACATGCACGCACACACACATGCACGTACAGGCACGCACACACATGCACACATGCACTCATAGGCACACACATGCACGCACACATACATGCACGCACAGGCACACACACACACGCACCCATGCACTCATAGGCACACACAGGCACACACGGAAGTGACTGACCAGGTGTGGTGAGACCCTCAGTGCTGCACTTCAAAATTATCAATGACCCTTTGACAGTCAGCTACCATCTTCCTTTCTCACAGATGCCATTCAGCGTGTCCTAATATCCAGTGCCATCCCATTCTGCCATCCCAAATAGTCACTCCTAGTAAGTCAAATAAACTCCTAAAATCGTTATTGTCACCAGTTAACAGCTGTGCCCCAACCAGTGGTCCCATGCTCACCACGTCTGCTTCAACACCACCTTCTTCTCAGGGAAAAACAAAGCAAGTAGAACTTTTGAATTTCGTCCAACTAAAGACTTTTTCTTCTATAAAGAGGATTCTTAGCATATCATTCACTATCAAGTAAATTCTTCTGTAAGAACTGATTCTACTCTAACTCAAATATTTTCAATAAGGCTGATACCCGTAAAAAAAATAGGGATGATAAAATCCTAGGTACTTGCTAAGGAAAAAATGAATTCATTTTCTAAATACCTGTGTTTTTATTTAAGATAAATACTGGAGTCAAGACTACAAAGATTTGAGGATGAACAGTTCCTGGTTAAAGAATTCGACAGAGTTCTTTAAATAGAGTTTAAAATGGAAAGCATTAAGAAGATATCCTCATACATAAAAGGTTTCAGAAACCAAGTAAACTTTTTGGAATAAAAATTAAAAAATCCATTCATGATAAAATACTTAGCAAACCAGTAATGGAAAGGAACATTCTTAATCTAATAAAGGGTATCTACAAAAATATCTATGGCAAATATCGAACACGTTCCCTTGAAGACAAGGAATAAGACAAAGATAGCATCCCTCACTACCAGCTGCCATCAAGTCGATTCTGACTCATAGCAACCCTATAGGACAGAGTAGAACTGCCCTATAGGGTTTACAAGGAGTGGCTAGTAGATTCCAACTGCTGACCTTTTGATTAGCAGCCAAGCTCTTAACCACTGTGCCACCAGGGCTCCATATCCCTTGCTACTCCTATCTTTTTCTGGAAATCTTAGCCAGTGTAGTAAGATAGGAGAAAGAAACAAATGTTATAAAGATTGAAAAGAAGAAACAAAACTGTTATTATTTGCAGAGGATATAATTTTCTATAAGGAAAATCTAAAAGAATCTACAGATAAATTATTAGAATGAAGGTAGGAATTTAGCAAACTTGCTGGATACAAAGTCATACAAAAAGTTGGTATATTTCTACACAACTGCAGCAATCAATAAGAAAAGGAAATTTACAATAGTAATAAAAAATAAAGTACCTTGGATCATATCAAATAAAAGTGTGCAAGCCATTTATGGAGGAAACTATAAGCTTTTATTGAAAGGCATTAGAGAAGACCTAAATAAACGGAGACACATACTCTATAGTTGGCCCTCTGTATCCACAGGCTCTGTATCCACAAATTCAACCAACTATGGATTGAAAATATTCAGGAAAAAAACCCGACTTTTTTTCTCATCATCTTTCCCTAAACAAACAGTGCGACAACTATTTACATAGCATTTACATTGTATTAGGTACTATAGGAAATGATTTAAGGCACACGGGGTAATGCACATAGGTTATATGCAGATACTAGGCCATTATATATACGGGACTTGAGCATCCTCAGATTCGAGCATCTACAGGGGGTTCTGGAACCAATACCCCATGGATACCAAGGGAAGACTGTATTATAACATTGGACTCAATATCAAAACGTCAGTTTTCACCAAATTGATCTAAGATTTAATGTACCTCCCATAGAATCCAATGGGGGCTCTTCGCAGAGCTTAACAAGTTGGTGATAAAATTTATTGAAAGAGCAAAGATATAAAAATGCCTAAGACACCCTTGAAGAGAATGAACAGGTTACATTAAACTTAAGAACATGTGTTAATCAATACCATAAAGAAAGTGAAAAGAGAAGCCACGAAGTGGGAGAAGATACATTAAAAATATGTAACCAAGAGAAGCTTAATATTCTGAGTCTATAAATAACTATAAGAAAAAGATAACCCAAAAGAAAAATGGACAAATGTCATAAGCAGGCATTTCTCAGAAAACTAACACAAATGGCCCGTAAGTGTATGAAAAGACATGCAACTGCATTACTAACCAGGAAAAGGCAAATTAAAACATCAAGAAGATACCTTTTCACACCACAGAACTGGCCAAATTTTTAAAGTCAAACAGTACCAAAGTATGACAGGGTGTGGAACAAATGTAGCTCTCCTTCACAGATGAGAGAGTTTAAATAGATGCAGCTATGTTGGGAAGCACGTTGTACCATGGTATAAAAGTTGAAGATGGGCATGCCCTGTGCTGGGCATTTCCTAAAATTCTTGCACATGAGTTATGTCCCCAGTGTTCACAATATTGTTTGTAATGGCCTCAAACTGGAAACAATCAAAACATCAATCAACATGAAAATAAATGAATGAATTGTGGCACAGTCTTATAACAGAATACTAAGCAGTGGGGTAAACAAATGAATATCATACATACACACATCACGATGGGGGTTTTCACAAACATAATGCTAAACAAAATCTGACCATTTCTGTAAGTCACAGTATCCATTAAAAAGTGGGAAAAATAATATATTGTTTAGGAAATCATATATAGGTGGTAAAACTTTAAAACAGGGATTGGCAAATTACGGCCTGTGGACCAAATCTGGCCTGCTGACTGTTTCGGTAAACAAAGCTTTACAGGAATGCAGTCATATCTATTTGTTTACCTGTTGTCTCTGGAAACCCTGGCGGCATAGTAGGTAAGAGCTACAGCTGCTAACCAAAAGGTCAGCAGTTTGAATCCACCAGGCGCTCCTTGGAAACTCTGTGGGGCCGTTCTACTCTGTCCTATACAGTCATTATGAGTCATAATCGACTCTACGGCAAGGTTTTTTTTTTTTAATGGTGCTTTAGTGCTACAATGGTAGAGTTGAGTAGTTGTGACAAACATAATATGGCCCAGAAAACTGAAAACATTCACTATATGGCCTTTTACAGAAAAAGTTTGCTGACTCCTACTTTACTGGAAAGAAAAAGAATAATTAACACAAGCTTCAGGATAGTGATTGCCTCCAAGGAGACAGAGGTGGGTGTGGTTGGAAAGGGGCTTCTAAGGTCCTGGGGTATAAATTTATTTCTTAAGGTAGGTTTGGGTACGTAGATTTTCATTATTATCCTTCAAAGTGTACACACATCTTATATACTTTTTTGTTTGTGTGATATACTCCATAATTTAACATTTTTCTTGAAGTGCGGCAAGAGAGATAGACTCTGATCCTGACAGCCACTCTTACGTGGGTCAGTGACACTGGAATTCTACAATTCACATCCTACATCTGCATCTGATACTGGCTCTGCCACCTTCTCGTTTTGTAGATAGAGGGAAATTCCCCTGGCCTTTCTAGATTAGATCATTCACCCTAACCAACCGCCCTGTGTAGGAATCCGTCAACAATATCTTAGACAAATGGCTGACCTCCTAACACCCTGCTGGGATCACAAACAACCTGTCCTGTGGTTGTAGAGTTCCCAGCAAGATCAGATTCTTCCAAAATCTACTTCTTAAGTTTCTGACCATTGCTCTAAGCAGCCCTATCTCAAAAGGGACTTGAATATTCATCTTATCCAGGCCCATGTGTGATCATGGAGCCCGCGTGTTTATGTATCCAGAGTGCATGCACTTCCCACACGACCCTTCACTCTGGGCTACGCTTGTGGTCAGATATTCTTTCTTATTAGAAAGAAATCTCTGCCACTGTAGCTTCTCCCCATGGATTCCTGGTTTGCTCTCTAGGGCATAACAAAACAAGTCCCTCATTCATTAAGATGCACATTTCCCCTTTGTGAGATGTAACTTCCAGCTTACCTGTAGAGGTCTGTGATCAGCATGTCCTCGTACCGAGCACACAGGTTGTTGAGGACTTGCTCGTGCTGGCCAAACAAGCGGATGTAGTTGGAGGCAGGGAAAGGTTCCTTAGAAAGGCAGGTGATGGTTTCTACCATCTTATACTTGTTAATATGAATTCTGAAGTAATTCCCATTTTTTGCATTACCTGTAACTATTTCTAAGCCCTAGTGGGCAGAGGGTGTAGGAATCAGAAAAACAACGTTAACATTTCTGTACTTTGAGAACTTTATCATAGCGATTTATTTTTCAAATCTAACAGATAGGTTATATCTTATCACTGGTTGCAAATAACAGTCATGGATACTGACTAAACTCAATAGAAGATAACAGTGTGTCAGAAACCACATACTTGGACTTAATAATTAAATGTTCCTCAGGATATTTTAAACTGTGATTATGTTGTTTCATGCTTCTAAATTAGTTGCTAGGTTACAGCCAGACACAGCCTCCATTACTCAATACCTCACACAGCTAATGCACAGCCTGGGCGTATGCGCTTCTGTGCGCTGTTTAAAGATTGTTCATTTTCTTAGTTTGTCACAGCATCTTTTTTGAGAAAAACTTCCTAATCAAAAGTGATCAGAAATAATTTCAGTCGTTGTAAAGATTATGTAAATAAGAGAAACAAGTAACACAAGTGAATCCCTGGTTGCTGGGCTTGGACAGGCTCAGGTATTTGGTGAGGTCTGCTCCCAGGTAGAAGGTTCACATCTATGGGAAAGGCACATACACGGTTTGCGGGTGACTTTTTAGGTTGTAACTTGTCAAGGGTGTAGACTCCTGGCTTTATGCCCCTTGGGAATCCTGGCTAGAATTGCCACATGACCCAGATGGAATGGAAAGATGCTGCCGCAATCCTAATTACCATCCTTTTCCAGGCCAGCCCCTGCTGGCCACCACCGAGCAGACACAATCCTTGTTGGCTCAGGACAAGCATGGTGGACAAGCATGGATGTTGTTGCTGTTGTTTGAACCTTCACTGTAAACCCTTAGACTCCGAACTGAGCACACAGTAATGCATATACATTTAAGCATTTACTCTTAACTTGAATGTGGCATTCAGAAACCCAAGGCAAGTTGGACTGCACTGAATTCCAACATATATTTAGTCCTGGAAATCACCTGAGGATTTTTGTCTAATCAAAGACACATTGTTTTGCTGAATTTTTAAATACATTGACGCCACTGGTGGGTGTTTGGGCATCACATGGCCAAGGCCCCCTGAGGAGGAACCAGCACACTGGTAAGGCCCAAGGTGGGATCTACAGGATGCAGTCAGGTAAGTCTTAGGTCAACCCCATGTATGTGTGGGAAAGTGGGTATGCGGGGGTGGGGAGAGGACAAGTCCAGTTAGGAAAGGGGTCACGGATAGAGCCTCGAGAGTCCATCATTCATAGTGTCGGATGGATACAGAGAAGAAATCTATCTCGAAGCAAAGTGCTTAGAAAAACACACACACGGTAAGGCATCATTTCACAAAACGATGGTACACCCACACAATGGAATGAAATGTATTCAACAATAATGGTAAAATGTATTTCGTAACTAAGGAATAGATTCACAGCAAATTTAATGATAAAAGTAGCTTATAAAATGCACAGTATCATTCCTTTTTTTTTTTTTTGGTATCAACATTTTAACAAAATGTCCATGATCATTTTATGTTGTTTGCCTTTCTGTTCATCTGACTATCTCTAGTTTCTAATTTTTAGCAATGAATACCTATTATTTCTCAAATGAGAAAAATTTATTGTTAAATATGCTGGCTGTGCTGGGCAAGCAGCAGACTTTTGAAAAAATTGAGAGATAAAAAGAAACAGAAACCAGAGAAAGGAAGGGAGAAGAAAAAAGGAAGCAAGGAAGGAGGGAGGGAGAATAGGAGGAGGGAGGAAGAAGGGAGGCAGATCCTGGGTAGGAGTCTCACGTGGAAGGGTGGGCTTGTTGGGAGAGGAGGACAGTCAAGCCTGAGCCACAGGTGGGCATCTGATCTTCTTATCTGATCGTTCAATTGCCCTTTGCTTCTCACTACAACTATTCTTTTTTAAATGATGACTTAAGGTCCGGCCACCCCATAAGAGATTATAGGGTAACTATCACCACTTCACACATATCCCAATTTTGTGGCTTGTATGGCATCTTTATTTTAAGCATCTAAAGAAATTATTAGGAAATTTGGATCTTGAATTTCAGATTTTGATAGAGCGGCTGATTCTGGGTTTTGTTTTCCTGAATACAACTACCCTATGAGATCCTTTCTGATTTTGACAAAGGTTGGAAAATGGCTCTGAAATTCATGCCAAATGGAAGCCACAGGATTAGTCAGGCTTGGCGTTAAAGAAATCAAGTTGCCAGTCCTCACCATGGACATGCAATTTCAAATTTAATGGCATCCAAGGCAGAATTTGTTGTGACAAATTTCTTTATTCCTTGGTGTGTAAGCCAACAAAGCATGTGGACTAAAAAAAAAAAAAAAAAAACAACAAAAAAAAAAACCATGTGGACTAGAATCTGTAAATCTGTTTATTATGTAGACTATTTGGGGTCCCCTTTCTTCCTTCTGTCAGGTTACTTCTCAAAGAGATCATGAATCACCAGTGTCTTCTTAAACATGCGTCTGTACTACATTTATAGTAAAACAGTAATTTAGTTTTTCCAGAAGAATATTATCCAATGGCCTCTATTCTTGATCAATTAGATATATTTACGTGATAAAGCAATGAACTGATAACTGAAATGTGGGCGGTTCAAAACCACCGGCAGCCCTGAGGCGGAAAGATGTGGCAGTCGGCTTCTGTAGAGATTTACAGCCTCTGAAACCCTTCGGGGTTGCTATGAGTCAGAATCAACTTGATGGCAGTGGGTTTGGTTTTTGTTTTTGGCCTATTTTGGCAACAATTTTACATGATCAAATTAATTCCAACCCCAAAGATTGCCATGGAAAAAATCCTACATTTTTTTTTTTTCTTGAAGAATAAAATGTAAAAAAAATCTGTTTAGACCTTCTGTATAATTAAAAAGGAGGACCACCTGCAAAATGGTTAATTAAAGTCAGCGGATCTGTTCAAATACCATCATAGCACCAGCCAAAGAATCTATTTAAGTTGCATCCCTATTAAAACTTTCATTATCTAAAACATCCCTTTTGGCTCCACCTCTGACTTTATTCGCAGAAAGAACCAGTGGTTCACAATAAATGGCACTGCAAGTATGAGATCATACAGTGTCCTCGAAGAAGCTGGTTCTGCCTGAAATCAAGCTCAGTATTTTCTAGCTCTTCTCCATGTTAAGCTCAGGTCATTTATCTGTGATGATGAAAGCATTCAGCCTATCAGCACATCATCTGAGCTTTATTCTGTTTGACTTTACAGGCTGCTGAGGTGGAACACTTAAGGCCCCACCTCATTAGTGGCAGACTGCATTTTCCAGAGATGGTGACAATATGCTCCATCCACATACTCTTTTACAATACGGCCTTGACAGTAGTTCCACTGATCTTGACACTCTTTCCATTGAAAGATGGGCTGTACGTCTCCACCCCCTGAATTTGGGCCACTGGTAACTGCTCCAACAAATAGAGTGTGGAGGAAGTGATAAGGTGTGACTTCTAAGGCTGGGTCAGAAAAGGCTAGTGAGAATACTCAGACTTAGAACCCACAGTTGTCACGTAAGAACTCTGACTACTCTGAGGCCACCATGCTGTGAGGAGGGCCAGGCCACATGGAGAGCCCAGGTGTGGATGTTCTGGTCAACACTCTCTGTCTCTGAGTCATCCCAGCCCAGGTGCTTTATACAGGAGTAAATGAATCTTCGGGGGATCCAGACCACTGAGTCACACCTAGCCTTCTCATCTTCCCAGCTGAGGTTCCTGATACTGTGGAGCACAGACAAGCCGTATTTGAGCTGTGCCCTGTCTGAGTTCCAGGAGCAGAATCAAGTTGTTATTTTCTGCCAATAAGTTTTGTACACATCATTCACTATGATCCTGTGGTTTTCTTTGTTAAGACCATGTGCACGGGACACCTAAAAGAATCTGGAAAAGACCTAAGGGGAATAGTATCTGTCTTTTCCTTGGAAGAGCCAGGTTTCATCATTTATCTGGAACTATGATTAAACCACAACACAGCCACCATTGACTGGCCACCTGTTTTGTGCCTGGCAGTGTTACTTTCTATGTCATTCCTAATAATCCCAGAAGCGCAGAGAAGTTAAATAACTTGCTCAAGGTCACGTGGTAATGAAATGGAAGAGCTAGGATTCAGATTTTCAGAGGGAGAAAAGTGAGGAGTCAAACGGCCTGTGCCATTTTGAGTCTGTCCCCTTATAAGGAATTTCCCTGAAACCTTATCCAACAACTTCTACTTATATCTCATTGGTCAGAGCGTGCTATATGGCCAACGCTATCTTCAAGGAGACCTAGGAAATGTTTTTACTTTAAGTAGGTCACATTGTTGACCCTCAAAAATATTCAGGGGTCACTGACTAAAAAGCAAACATGACCCATCAGAAAGGAAAGCCCTAGGTGATTAAAAAAACACCAGTTTGGGACTGTCTCTCAAGGAATCTTACTTGAGGAACTCTCCAACTGACCAGCTATGTGTATCCTTTCTGGTTGCTGTTAACACAGGTGAAGTCCCACCTCCATAGTTTCTGCTTTTCCAAGATCACTCTTTTGGTGAAATTCAGAGAGAGCAGGAAAACAGCAGGGCCTGGACAGCCATTTCAGACCCTAAGCAGTTTACCTGCTGCATTGCCACAAAGGTGGCTATTTTAGTTATCTACTGATACATTTTTTTACTGAGATACCACAAATCACCTCAAAATTTAGTGGCTTAAAACAACAATAAACTTTTATAATCTAACAGACTTTGGGGGTCAGGAATTGGGATTATCTTAGATGCAGAATTCTGGCTCAAGGTATCTCATAAACTTGAAGTCAAGACGTCAGCTGGGGTTGCAGCCGTCTGAAGGGTTGGCTGGGGCTGGAGGATCTACTTCTAAGGTGGCTCACACACATGACTAGCAAATTGATAACAGCTGTTCCCAGGAAGTCTCAATTCCTTACTGCAAGAACTTCTCCAAAGAGCTGCTTCAGTGACCTCAGATCACAGCAGCAAGTAATCCAAGAAAGAGAAAGTTGGGAGTTATAATATCTTTCATGATCTAGTCTTGGAGATCATACTATTGTTTCTGCAATATCCTTTCAGCTACACAGTTCAGCCCTATTCATTGGGGAAGGGGCCACACAAGGACATAAATCCTAGGGGGAGAGAACCATTAGAGGACATCCTGGAGGCTGGCTACCAAAATGACTTCCTGATGCATGAACCAACACATTACACTAGAGACTTTGAATAAAGAACTTCACCCTCCTGTAAACAAAGTGCTATGTTTTAAAGTAAAATGAAATTCAAGAATAATACTTACAAAATCAGGCTGAGCCATTTGTACCTCCAAGGGAGTTGGAATAGCAGGCTTGGCAATGTGCAGATAATGGTAAGACCCAGGAAGAATGCCTCCTAGAGGAAGCAACATGTTTTCCACATTTTAAAGTACTTGTCAGTTAAGTGGGTAACAATCCTTATATTTTCACCACAATACAAAGAGAGACGGTTACAGTGGCGTGTATGCCTCAAATTTTCACACTAAAATACTGCTAATAGAAGGTAACTTGTTGGGATGGTTAGACTTTATTTAAAATCCATATGAATGTCCCACTATGCCCCATAATATAGCCACTGATGCTCCAGGAAGATGTGCCAAGCTGACCCAATGTATTCTGTGATTTCCCTAACTCCCGGCACCCTAACCTATACCTGCCAAAGCCAGATCAAGACCTTTAGAAGTCTTAAATGTTGCAGTGGTGTTCCCATTCCCCAACACTCCGCTAATATGTAACCAAAATATTAAAAAATTGAGCTTTATAAGAAAAATCAACAAAGTTCTTCATTCTTGCTTTTCAAAAGCATTATCAAGTTCTTAATATTTTTTAGCTTGTCTCCAAAGTATAAGCCTCATCCAACTCTGGCACCTGTCCTTCCTCTTCCTTCCCCATGGCACCACCTTTCTTGAGGTTTCATCCAGTGTAAGAAGCAGGGGAGGACCTCTGTGTGGCCATTTAGTTGGGTCAAGAAAGAAGGGCTGGAGGTACTTCTTTTGTCTCTGTGCCTGATGTTCCATTTACTCTGTTAAGACCCAGGGATAACTTGGAGGTCTATGGATGGCTTTGGCAGTTGGTTCATGAGCCTTCTGGGAGTAGACATACAATTTGGTAAATGTGTGCATTTTTCTGGTATAGGAAGTCCAAATATTCAAAGACACTAGTTTTAAAGGTATCTCTCACCACCCCCCAAAGTGAAGAAACTCTGTGCTACTTATAAAATGATCTCTTTAGGGGTCAACCAGGCTTAGGGGATGAAAATGTTTTACATCTGCAAAAGGCTTAGCTTATCCACTCAGATAGCTGACCTTGAAATGATCTCCTTACCTCTGAATTTATGGTGTAAATGGAGGTTTTGGGTAAGATATCAGGACATATTGTTATTCCTCCCCTACTCTCAGTTTCCTTACCTATAAAATGGGAACCGTGGTTATAACATGGGCCATAATAAGTGCTTAAAGTGCAAAAGGCCATAATAATAATGCCACATCCATAATAAATGCTTAAAAAATAAGACAGACCCCCTCCTCTGTCTTCAGCTAAGAGCCTGAAGAGCCTCCTCACCAAATCTAAAGAGAAACAGGAAAGGCTGGTCTAAATGCTGACCCAGATTCAACTAGAGGCTTCATCTGGGGGAGAGGGTGGCCTATTCACGTACCTTGGATCTTGGCTCCCTTGTACATGGGAATGAGTCGATCAAGATCAGCCGGTGGCTCGGTCACAGGTTCAAGGGTTGGATCGAAGAGATTGAGCATAGCTGCTGCAAGCTGAAAGCCAATTTCTTTGGAATTGAAGTTGCTGTGAGTCCACTCGTTGGAATAATATCTATTGGAGAACTTGGTGAGGGACCCAGCAGCTCTTATGGCCATGTCATTGGTGTGGAAGTTGGCATCAATCACGAGTCGGCCGTCATAGACAAGACATGCATCATTGAGTGCTTTAAAAGTTTCAAATTCCACATTTTTTTCACAGAAGCTGAGGAACATCTTAAAAAAATGAACAATCATATTATACTTGGCTATCCCCCTTCATTTTACTTTCCCAAGAGTGTAAATAGTCTCCAGGGTATTTTAGTATCTGGGAAACAAAAAAATCTACTAAAAGTTTGTCATTATGTTGTATATGTATGTGTGTGTGTGTGTGTCAGAGATAGAGAGAGACTGATTTTGATTGCCTTTGGTATGAAGAGAAACTGAAGATCACCTGATGTCACTGTTATCACTCAATCTAGACATCCCATGCAGAGAAGGACAGCAAGTGATGGAATACTTACCACAAGAATAAATATTTTTTTCCTTGTGGAGTCCCTAGGTGGTGCAAATTTTTAATGTGCTCAGCTGCTAACTGAAAGGTTGGAGGTTCAAGTTCACCTTGAGGAACACTCTGCTGAGATGAAAGACCTCATGACTCCCAGAAAAAATCAGCCCTTGAAAACCCTATGGAACACAGTTCTACTCTGAACCACATGGGGTCACTGTGAGTCAGGACTGACTAGATGGCAAATAGACTGGACCTCTTCCCAGCATCCTCTTTCTGTGTCTGAAACTTAGGTCTCTCTATGTTCCTTCTTGGGGTTACCTCATCCAGTCTTGAGGCTTCAGATTGCCCCATTCCTGCTGGATGTCACAGACAGGATGACAGAACCATCAGCCTCAGGTAGCTCCCAGGTCTGAATTCCTGACTTGGTGCCTTATGCCCTGGTAGGGTAACCATTCATTCAATAAACATTTATGGAGTACTGGCCATATGCCAGGTACTGTGCTATAGAGGGGCCACAAACCCCTCTGCATGTAACTTAGAAGTTGTCTGTATGCACTTCTGTATGCACTCCTCTATTCTCTGCCCAAATTTCAGTACATTTTTGTGCTCTTGTTCTTCCGGACATCTTCTTCCATACTAACATTGAAAGTTACTGAAACAGTTCAAGTTAGCTATGTTTAAGTCTTCAGTTGTTATTGGAGTAGTTAAGATAAGCTCAATTATTTTTATCTTTACCTAAATAGAACTCTGTGGGGCAGTTCTACTCTGTCCTACAGGGTCGCTATGAGTTGGAATCGACTCGACGGCAGTGGGTTTTTTTAAACCTATATATAGTTGGCCACCTTATTAAAAGCATGCTAAAAAATGAATATATGCCATGGGTCCTAAACATACCAATGGCTGCCTCCCCACTTCCTCCACATGTCTGCTTTACATACCTCACTGCCCCTGTCTGTATAGCCATTAGCTGTTCGGGGCCAGAGGCACTGCCTTTCCATATCCCCCACATACCCATGACTGGTACAGGGAGTCCTCTGATCCTATACTGTCCAATACTGTCAAATGTGACTACATGATTTTAAATCTAAATTAATTAAAATTACATAAATTCAAAATTCAGTTCCTCAGTCACAGTAGCCCATTTCGAATGCTCAATAGCCATGAGTGGCAAGGAGTCTAGCATATAGGACAGAGCAGATCTACAACACTTTTATAATCACAGAAAGTTTTATTGAACAGTGCTGGATTCAGATTCATCATCTCTGTGGTCTTTTTTCTTCCTTAGGGAGAATCAGTGTGGCTGTCTCCCTTTTCCCAGCCTTAATTCACCCAATTATTTTATCCCACCCCAGATAACCTCTTTTCTAATCTCTTCAAAATTCCATCTTATAACTCTTACCCAATTACCACGGGAAGATATATTTCTCTGAGTCTCTCTCTGACCCTGAATCTTTCAGTCTCCTCACCTACCTTTTTTTCCTTCCCATCTTTCATCCTTGATTCAACTAAAAATTAACCTATGTTATACAATTACTACACATATGTAAAAATATGGAAAGCCGTTTGATCTGAACTGAAATTATGCATAAAAAACAGTGCCATCAACCTCTTGAAACCTTGCAAATTCCCAGACGTTCCTTTCAGTATAACCTCAAAAGTTACTTTTAACTATCAATGTTTTTTCTAATTAAACCTACTTTTCCTTAAGTAGCATATTAAATATACAGTAAAACCTGCAAAAGCTGGAACCTGTGTAAGGCAGAAACCTATCAGAGAAGGAAAATTCCAAGATTTACCACTAGTAGAGAGCAATAGAAAAGTGGTAAGAATGTGCCCTGTCAAAGGCGAAAAACTCACGAGACCTGGAAAAACAAGGCAATCCCATCAAGTTCCGGCTCTCACAGGTTTCACTGTACTAGTTTGTGTTTTACTGACTTTTCAAGATCACTAGCATTATAGTAGTGTTATTTTATACTGTTGTGGTGTAGACATTCACAACTTTGACTACATTTGGGGCTTCCTAGGAGTTTGTGGACTAGACTGAAAACCAATTACGCACCCAAGGTTGTTAATGGGAACATATATTCTAAGTTATAGAACTCTCAAACACAACCCATGTGGCTCTGTAATGTTAACTGAATATTACATACTGAATAAAAACATGAAGTAGAAAACTCTGGCCACAGTGGTGTTGTTCTGAATAAATATTTCAAGACCGCTTATTTTTTTTATACTGATAGCTCTGATTAGGGAGAGCAAAACTCCCTGGGTTAGCTGGGGAGAAGGCTGAAAGTCAGTGATCTGATAAACCTCACCCATTCACTCACGCCTTCAGACAGACAGTTGTTGTGCCCCAAGAACATGGTGGTGAAAAGGATAAGCACATAGCTCAACATCTAGAGAGATGGGTGCTAAAGAAGTCAAACCACAGATATGCACATGGTTTGAGACTGTGATGAGTGCTCTGTAGGAAAGGTAATGGCTGCCTCAAGAGCAAGTGTGACTGGGAGCCAAACTTGGTGTAGTGTTATAATTGCCCTCAGACTAACCTTCTCACGGATAACAACTATAAACCCTGGTTAAAATACAAAAACAAAACAAACAAAAACCCAACTACATGAGGGTTCTGATGAGTATTTAAAATCAGGTAGATTGTGCAGGGGAGCAAAAATTTGGAGCAATGATCAGCATAGGGGTAATTTCCTTTTTAACTGAACTTTAGATGAAGGTTTACAGAACACACTAGTTTCTCATGAAACAGTACACACATTATCGTATGACATTGGTTAACAACCCCATGACATGTCAACACTCTCCCTTCTCAACCTTGGGTTCCCTATTACCAGCTTTCCTGTTCCCTCCTGTCTTTCGGTCCCTGCCCCAGGGCTTGTGTGCCCCTTCAGTCTTGTTTTCCTCCATGGTCCTATTTAATCTTCAGCTGAAGGGTAAACCTCAGGGGGTGACCTCATTATTGAGCTGAAACGGTGTCTGGGGGCCATACTCTCAGGGTTTCTCCAGTCTCTGTCAGGCCAGCAAGTATGGTCTTTCATTTTGAGTTAGAATTTTGTTCTACATTTTTCCCCAGCTCTGTCCAGGAGCTGTCAGAGCAGTCAGTGGTGGTAGCCGGGCGCCCTCTTGTTGTACTGGACTCAGTCTGGTGGAGGCCATGGTAGATGTGGTCCATCAGTCCTTTGGACTAATCTTTCCCTCGTATTTTTAGTTTTCTTCATTTATCCTTGCTGCCGAAAGGGTAAGACCAGTGGAGTATCCCAAGATGTCCACTCACAGGCTTTTAAGGCTCCAGGCACTACTCACCAAAGTAGAATGTAGAACATTTTCTGTATAAACTATGTTATTCCAATTGAGCTAGATGTTCCCGGAGACCATGGTCCCCACAGCCCTCAGCCCAGCAATTTGGTCCTTCAGGGAGTTTGGATGTGTCCATGGAGCTACCATGACCTTGCCTTGTACAAGTTCTGCTGGCTTCCCCAGTATCATGTACTGTCTTCCCCTTCAACAAAGTTACCACTTATCTATGTCTATTAAGTGTTTTTCCACCCCCACCCCTCCCCTCCCTCTTGACCATCAAAGATTATTTCTTTTTGTATATAAATCATTTCATGAGTTTTTACAATAGTGGTCTCATACAATATTTGTGCTTTTGTGATAGACTTATTTCACTCAGCATAATGTCCTCCAGATTCATCCATGTTATGAGATGCTTCACGGATTCATCCTTGTTCTTTATCATTGTGTAATACTGCATTGTGTATACATACCACAGTTTGTTTATTCCTCTGTTGATGGGCATCTAGGTTGTTTCCATCTTTTTGCTATTTTGTACAATGCTGCAGTGAACATGGGTGTACATATATCTATTCACGTGACAACTCTTATTTCTCTAGGATATATTCCTAGAAGTGGGATTGCTGGATCATATGGTATTTCTATTTCTAGCTTTCTAAGGAAGTGCCGTATCATTTTCCAAAATGGTTGTATCATTTTGCATTCCCACCAGCAGTGCATAAGAGTTCTGATCTCCCCACAGCCTCTCCAGCATTTGTTATTTTTGGTTTTATTGATTCATGCCAGTAATGCTGGAGTGAGATGGTATCTCATTGTGGTTTTGATTTGCATTTCTCTGATGGCTAGAGATTGTGAGCATTTCCTCATGTGTCTGTTGGCCACTTAAATATCTTCTTTGGTAAAGTGTCTGTTCACTTCCTTTGCCCATTTTTTAATTAGATTGTTTGTCTTTTTGTTGTAGAAGTGTTGGATTTTCTTGTAAATTAGACCTTTATCTGATTTGTAATAGCCAAAATCTTTTTCCAGTCTGTAGGTTCTCTTTTTACTCTTTTGAGGAACATCAGTGTTTAATTTTGAGAAGATCCCAGTAAACTAGCTTATCTTTTGGTGGATTTTTTTAATGAAAGTGGCCTGTAGTCACTTTATGGACTTAATAGAAGAGTAGAGATGACAGAGAAAAGAGTCAGTGAACTTGAAGTTATAGCAATAAAAATTATCCAATTTGGAAAACAGTAAGAGAGAGAAAAGAGATTGAAACAAATTAACAGAGACATAAAGACCCGTGGGACAATATCAAAAAGTCTAACAGATAAGTAATTGGAGTCCCAGGAGGAGAATGGGGGAGAAAAAATTTCAAATAAACAATGGCCAATAACTTTCTAAATCTAGTGAATGATATAAATTTATAGATTCAAGAAGCTCAGTGAACCCAAACAAGATAAATTAAATGAAAGCCTGCCTACAGATATAATAATCACATAACCCCCCAAAGCATCAAACTGCTAAAGACCAAAGATAGAGAAAATTTTAAAGGCAGCCATGGGGAAATGACACACCATATCATTATATACAGGAGAAAAATGATTTGAATGACACTACAATTTTTCTCAAAACTCACAGATATCAGAATATGGTAGAACGATATCTTCAAAGTACTGAAAGGAAAAAAAAAAAAAACTGTCAACCCAGAATTCTAGATCCAGTGAAAATATCTTTCAAGAATAAAGGTGAAATAAAGATATTTTTGGATAGAGGAGAACTAAGAGAATTTGCTTCTAGCAGGTCTTCAATACAAGGAATGGTACAGAAAGTTCTTCACTCTAAAGAGAAATTATATCAGAGGGAAACATGGACCATCAGAAGAGAAGAAAGCAAGAGGAGAAAAAAAAAAAAAGAAAAATACCTTGGTAAATATAAAAGATGATTTTTCGTAAGTTTTTAAAAATATACATGACCATTTAAAACAAAAATTACAATATCGTCTTGTTGGTTTTTCAGTGTTTGTAGATATAATACATATGAAAACCACGGAGAGGATTTCTGAGGCAGAGTCAACATGGCACTATAGATAGAAGCACCACACTGTTCCTCTGAAGCAAAGACCTGAAAAACTAAGTAAAACAGATACAAATATTCCTGGAACCCCAGGCATCAAATGAAGGGATAAAGAACTCAACAAAGTACTGAATGGAATAACACAGAACAGAGAATGAAGAGAGATATGGAGTGGAGGTCCACTACCAGCTAACGTGCCACAGATTCTCCATTTTGGACCTCACCCACCAAGAATGGTGGACAGAGTATGGGAAGGCAACTTCACAGAGCTCCCAGCAGGAGAAAGATGAAAAGCTAACCATCCAAGAAGCTCAACGAATCCCACATAGGACAGACCCCAAAAGAATATCACCAAGATATATCATAATCACCCTCACTAAAACCAAAGACAAAGAAAGAATCCTGAGAGCAGCTTGAGAAAAACAAAAAGTCACACACAAAGGGAAACAATAAGACTAAGCTCTGATTACTCGACAGAAACCATGCAGGCAAGAAGGCATTAAAGATGACATATATAAAACCTTGAAAGAAAAAAAATGCCAACCAAGAATAATAAAAAAAAAAAAAATTTTTTTTTCTTTTTTTTTTTTTTTAATATCCTGCAAAATTCTCTCTCAAATCTGATGGCAAAATTAGGACACTTCCAGATAAACAGAAATTAAGGGAATATGTAAAAATCAAATCAAACTTAGAAGAATTATTAAAGTGAATCCTTCAATTAGAGAATCAACAACATCAGATAACAGACTGAATCTAGGACACAAGCCAGCATCAGTCAGATACCAACCCAGGTAATGAAATCTCAAAGATAAAACAAAACTAAAAGATTTACAACAGGGAACAAGAGAGGTCAATCTGTAAAGGACAGCAACATCAGAACAATAAAATAGAAAATACATGCTGTAGGTGTAGAATTTTCAAATGGAGAGAAAGTCAAGATGATATCAGGTAATAAAAGACTGGTTTAAACTTAGGAAGATACGGGTAAATTTCAAGGTAACCACAAAGAAAGTTAACAAACCTGCTCATCAAAATAAAGAAGAAAAACATAAAGTCCCAGTAAACACAAAATCTACAAAAATGAAAGAAATTTAAAAAAAAATCCACAAACAAAAAGAATTCAGCACATGAGAGTAAGAGGAACGAAGAAAACATTAGCATCATAAAAAAAGCACCACAAAATGACAGCAATAAACTCACACCTATCAATAATCATACTGAATGAAAATGGCTTAAATATACCCACAAAGAGACAGAGACTGACAGAATGGATAAAAAAAACAGGACCCATCAATATGCTGTCTACAAGAGACACACCTTAGAAACAAAAACATAAACATATTAAATATCAAAGGATGGGAAAAAATATATCAAGCAAACAGCAACCAAAAAAGACCAATACTAACCTCAGATAAAATAGACTTTAAAACAAAATCCACCATAAAACACAAGAAATGACACTATATAATAATAAAAGGGACAATCCACAATGAGGACATAACCATAATAAATATCTATGCACCCAATGACAGGGCTCCAAAATACATAAAACAAACTCTAACAGCACCATAAAGAGAAATTGACAGTTCCATAATAATGGTAGGAGGTTTCAACACACCACTCTTGGTAAAGGAGAACATCTAGAAAGAAACTCAACAAAGATACAGAAGATCTAAAGGCCATAATCAACCAACTTGACCTCATAGACATATATAGAACATTCTATCCAAGAGCAGCAGAGTACACATTCTTTTCCAATGCACATGGAACGTTTTCCAGAATAGACCATATCTTAGTCCAGAAAACAGTCCACAACAAAATCCAAAACACTGAGATAATACAAAGCATCTTCTCTGATCACAATGCCATGAAAGCAGACATTAGTAACAGGAAGAGCAAGGAAAAAAATCAAATGCATGCAAACTGAATAACACCCTGCTTAAAAACCACTGGGTAATAGAAGAAACCAAAGATGGAATAAAAAAACTCCTAGAATCAAATGAGAATGAAAACACATCATACCAAAACCTTTGGGACACAGCGAAGGCAGTGTTCAGAGGTCAATTTATGGCAGTAGACACATCAAAAAAGAAGAAAGCAACAAAATCAAAACATTAGTTATACAACTTGAACAAATAGAGAGCAGCAAAAGAAGCCCACAGCCACCAGAAGAAAGGAAATAATAAAGATCAGAGATGAAATAGAAAAATAATAGAAAGAACAAACAAAACCAAAAGTTGGTTCTTTGAAAGGATAAAAAAAAAAGGACAAACCACCGGCAAAACTGACAAAAGAAAAACAGGACAGGATGCAAATAAATAAGAAACGAAATGGATGATATTACAACAGACCCAACCGAAATAAAAAGGATTAGAACAGAGTACTATGAAAAACCATACTCCCCAAAATTTGAGAACCTAGAGAAAATGGACAAATTTCTAGAAACACACTACCTATCTAAACTAACACAAACTGACGCAGATAATCTGCACAGATCGATAAAAGAGAAGAGAATAAAAAGGTAATAAAAAACAAATTCCCAACAACAACAACAATAACAGCCCTGGCCCAGAAGGCTTCACTGGAGAGTTCTACAAAACATTCAGAGAAGAGCTTGCACCAATACTACTCAAAATATTTCAGAACATAGAAAAGGAAGGGATACTTCTGAATTCATTCTATAAAGCCAGCATAACCCTGATACCAAAAACAGGAAAGACACCACACAAAAAAAGAAAATTACAGACTAATATCTCTTATGAATATAGATTCAAAAATTCTCAAAAAAATTCTAGCCAATAGAATTCAGCATCATATCAAAAAAAATAACACACCACAACCAAGTGGAATTCATACCAGGTATGCAAGGATGGTTCAACTTGAGAAAATTAATCAATGTAGTCCACCATATAAATAAAAGAATCACATGATCATCTTGATCTATGCAGAAAAGGCATTCAACAAAGTCCTGAAAAAAACTGTCAATAAAATAGACAGAGGAGGGAAATTCCTCAACATAAAAAAGGGCACCTATACAAAACCAAAGCCAACATCATTCTTAGTGCAGAGAGGCTGAAAACATTCCCCTTGAGAACATGAACAAGACAAGGATGCCCTTTATCACCACTCCTATTTAACATTGTGCTGGAAGTCCTAGCAACAGCAATAAGGCAAGAAAAAGAAATTGGTAAGGAAGAAGCAAAACTGTCCTATTTGCAGATGATATGATACATAAAGAACCCAAAAGACTACACAAGAAAACTACTGGAATTAATAGACAGACTCAGCAGAGTGGCAGCATACAAGATAAACATAAAAATCAGTTGGTGTCCTATACACCAATAAAGAGAACAATGAAAAGGAAATCAGGAAAGCAGTATCATTTATAACAGCACCTAAAAAAAAAAAAAAATGAATAAATCTAACTAGGGAGGTAACAGACCTATACAAAGAAAATTACAAAACACTACTGCAAGAAACCAAAAGAGACTTATATAAGTGGAAAAACATACCATGTTCATGGATAGGTAGACTCAACATTGTGAAAATGTCAATTCTACTCAAAGCGATCTACAAATATAATACAATCTTGACCCAAATGTCAACAGCATTCTTTAACGAGATAGAAAAAATAATCATTAACTTTATACAGAAAGCGAAGAGGCCCAGATAAGTAAAGCACTACTGAAGAAGAAGAATTAAAGTAGGAGGACTTGCACTATCTGACCTCAGAACCTACTATACAGCTATGACAGTCAAAACAGCCTGCTACTGGTAAAATGGCGTCTGAGAACCCAGATGTAAATCCATCCATCTACAGTCCTGATCTTCAACGAAGGCCCAAAGTCCATTAAATGAGGGAAAAGACAGTCTTTTTAACAAATGGTGCTGGCAAAACTGGATGACCATCTGCAAAAAAATGAGACAGGATCCACACCTCACACCATACACAAAAACTAATGGATCAAAGATCAAAATATAAAATGAAAAGCTATAAAGATCATAGAAGAAAAAAAAGGTCAATGCTAGAGGCCTCAATACATGGCATTAACAGGATACAAACCATAACTGACAACACACAAACACCAGAAGATAAGCTAGATAACTGGGATCTTCTAAAAATTAAACACTTATGCTTACCAAAAGACTTCACCGAAAGAATAAAAACAGAATCTACAGACTGAGTAAAAACTTTTGTCTATGACAAATCTAAAGGTCTAATCTCTAAAGTCTAAAGGAAAATCCAACACCTCTACAATGAAAAGACAAATGATCCAATTAAAAAATGGGCAAAGGATATGAACAGGCACTTCACCAAAGAAGACATTCAGGTGGTTAACAGACACATGAGGAAATGCTCATGATCACTAGCCATTAGAGAAATGTAAACCAAAACTACAGTGAGATACCATCTCACCCCTACATCACTGGCATGAATCAAAAAAACAGAAAATATCAAATGCTGGAGAGGCTCAGGAACTCTTATGCACTGCTGGTGGGAATGCAAAAATGGTACAACCATTTTGGAAATTGATATAGTGCTTCCTTAAAAAGCTAGAAATAGAAATACCATACAATCTAGCAATCCCACTCCTAGGAATATATCCTAGAGAATAACAGCCATCATGTGAATAGACATATGCACACCCATGTTCACTGCAGCATTATTCACAATAGCAAAAAGATGGAAATAACCTAAGTGCCCATCAACAGATGAATGGATAAACAAGCTGTGGTACATATATACCATGGAATACTATGCAATGATAAAGAACAATGATGAATCTGTGAAGGATCTCACAACATGAATGAATCTGGAGGGCATTATGCTAAATGAAATGTCAGTCACAAAAGGACCAATATTGTATGAGACCACTATTATAAAAACTCATAAAAGGGTTTACATACAAAAAGAAACAATCTTTGATGGTTACAAGGGAGGAGACGGGTGGGGATAGAAAAACACTAACTAGACCATAGATAAGTGGTAACTTTGGTGAAGGGTAAGACAGTACACAATACTGGGGAATCCAGGACAACTTGACCAAGGCAAGGTCATGGAAGTTTCACAAACACATCCAAATTCCTGGAGGGACTGAATTACCAGGCTGAGGGCTGGGGTCCATGATCTAGGGGGACATCTAGCTCAATTGGCATAACACAGTTTATAAAGAAAATGTCCCACAACCTACTTTGGGGAGTAGCACCTGAGGTCTTAAAAGCTTGTGAGTGGCCATCTAAGGTAAGTTCACAGGTTTCACCCCATCTGGAGCAAGGGCAAATGATGAAAACTAAAAACAAAAGGGAAAAATTAGTCCAAAGAACTAACCGACCACAACTACCACAGCCTACACCAGACTGAGTCCTGCACAACCAGACGGTACCACCACCACCACTGGCCGCTCTGACAGGAATCACAATAGAGGGTCTTGGACAGAGCTGGAGATAAATGTAGAAAAAATTCAAACTGACCAAAAAAAAAAAAAAAGACGAGAATTACTAGTCTGATAGAGGCTGGAGAAACCCCGAGAATATGGCCCCTGGACATTTTTAACTCAGTACTGAAGTCACTGCTGAGGTTCACCCTTCAGCCAAAGATTAGACAGGCCTCTAAAACAAAACGAGATTAAATGGGCACACCAACCCAGGGGCATGGACAAGAAGGCTGGAGCGTACAGGAAAGCTGAAAATGGGAAACCCCAGGTTGAGAAGGGGAGAGTGTTGACATGTTGTGGGGTTGGCAACCAATGTCACAAAACAATATGTATATTAATTGTTTAATGAGAAACTAATTTGCTCTGTAAACCTTCATCTAAAGCACCACACACACACACACACACACACACACACACACACACACACACACAGGTTTTCCAGGGTGTGGGGAGAAGGGACATGTTTGGTTGCAAGACTTCTACATTTCATGTGACATGGTATAATAAACTAACTCTAAATAGAACATGAATGATTACTAATGTATATTGTAAGCCAGAGAGTAATCACTAAAATCTAAAATAAGATACAACTAAAAATCCAAGAGAGAAATTGAAATGGTACCCCCAAAAATATTCTAGTAATCCAAAGACAACAGAAACAGAGGAATGAAAAGCAAGGAGGACAAATAGAAAACAAATAATAAAATGGTAGACCTAAATCTAACCATATCATTAATTGTATTAAACATTAATGGTCAAAACACTTCAATTAAAAGGCAGAGATAGTAAGAAAGGATAAAAAACCATGACTCTATGTGGTCAGTAGAATTCTAAGAGGCTGCCAAGATTCTCACCTTTCACCTTGAGTGTGGGCATGAAGCATGAATACGAGGAGATAGTTATTCCCAAGATTAGGCTATGTTGTATGGCAGAGTTGACTTTAAAAAAGAGAAATTATCCTCCATGAGTCTGACCTAATCAGGGACTAGGCTTTCCTAAAGAGGGAGATTCAAAGAATGAGGAGGATTCAACATGAGGGAAATTCTCCATCGTTGGCTTGAAGATGGAGGGGACTGTTTGACAAGGATTATGGATGGCCTCTAGAAGCTAAGAGTGGCTCCTGGATGACAGCCGAAAGGAAACAGGACCTCAGTTGTACAACTGCATGGAACCAAATTGTACCACACCCATATGAGAATGGAAGAGGACTCCATGGACCAGATGAGAATGAAGGATGATTTTAGCCTTGTGAGGCCTTGAGAAGAAAACCAGTCACACCATGCCTGGACTTCTGATGTATAGACTGTGAGCTAATAAAAGGGTGTTGTTTTAGGCTGCCAAGTTCATGGAAATTTGTTATGCAGCATTAAAAATACTAATACAAACTCCTTTATGATACCTATAAGAGACACACTTTAGATAAAAAGACATAGATAAGTAGAAAGCAAACTGATGGGAAAAAATATACAATGTGAACAGTAAACATAATAAAGGTGGAATGACAATATTAATATCATATAAAGTAGATTTTAAGATAAGGGTTATTATCAGAGATAAAGAGGGACATTTCATAATGATAACTGGCACAATTAATCAGGTATAATAATTATAAACGTATGCTTAATAACAGAGCCTGAAGAAAGATCAAGTAAGCAAAAATTGACAGAAGGGAAAAATTGACAATTTTACAATAATAGCAGGAGATGTTAATATCTCTCAGCAACTGAGAGAAGTAGACAAAAAATATCAGTAAAGACACAGAAGATTCAGACATTACTATTAATCACTTTGAGTTAATAGTTATTTATGTAACATTCCACCCATCAACAGAAGGACACATAGTCTTTATATGTTCACAAACACAGTTCATATGCTTGGCCATAAAACAAATCTTAATGAATTTGAAAGAACTGAAATCATAAGGAAGATGTTCTCTGAGGACAAAAGCATTAAATTAGAAATCAATAAAATCTGAGAAGTATCTAAGAAAATAAGAAAACCTCATATATTTGGAAATTAAAGAACACACTTCTAGATAATCCAAGGGTCAAAGAATGAATCACAAGAGAGATTAGAAAATATTTTGAACTGAATGATAATGAAAATTCAACAAACTAAAATTTGTGGAATCCAGCTAAAACATAAAAAGAAATCTTATCGCTTTAAATGTTTATATAATTCAATGCTCTAAAATTCTACCTTAAGAAACTGGAAAAAGAAGAGCAAATAAGTCTAAAACAAGCAGAAGGAAGAAAATAATTAAAAGCAGAAATCAATGAAAGACAAAACTGACAGTAGAGAAAATTAAACAAACCCAAAAGCTGATCCCTTGAAAATATCAACAAAATTGACTAACTTTTAGGTAGACAGAGACAGACAGACAGAAAAAAAGAGAATGAGAGAGAATGAATAAACACAATGCACCAATATCAGAAACAAAAGAGGAATTATTACTACAGATCCTAGACATTAAAGGGATAATGAAAGAAAGTCAACAAATTTGACCAATTTTAATGAAACAGATACATTCGTTGAAAAAGACAATTTTCCAATATTGACATACAAAGAAATGCGCAACTTATTTTATGAGGTCAACATAACCAACATTACCCAAACCCGACAAAGACATTACAAAAACAGAAAATCATAGGTTGATGTCCCTCATATAGTTTCAAAGATACTTAAAACATATTAGCAGATCAAATTTAACAATACGTAGAAGGATAAAATACCATGACCAACTAGGGCTTATTACAAAAATGTAAGGTTGACTGAACATTTAAAAATCAATCAATACTGCATCATATTAATAGAATTAAGGAGAAAAATAACAAAATCTTTTCAATAGATATGGAAAATTCATTTGACAAAATTCAAGATCCATTCATGACAAAACCTCTGAAAAATAGGAATGGAAGATACTGCCTCAGTCTGATAAAAGGCACCAAAAACAAAAATAAAACAAAAAAAAAACCCCACAGCTAGCCTCATGTTTAATGTTGAAAGCCTAAATGTTTTCTCCTGAGATAGGGAACAAGGGAGGGATGTTCATTTTCCCCACTTCTATTCAAAATTGCACTCAAAGTCCTAGCTGAGGGAATAAAGCAAGTAAATGAAATAAAAGGCCTAAAGAACAGAAAAAGAAGTAAAACTGTCCCTATATGTAGATGATATGTTTATATGTCTAAAAGCAACTACTAGAGCTAGTAAGTAATTTAACAATGTCTCAGGTTATAAGGTTTGTATATGAAATCAATTGTATTTTATACACTAGCAGGAAGCAATTGGACAATTTTAAGAATTCATTTACAATAACCCCCCAAAATAAGATCCTTAGGTATATATTTAACAAAAACATTCAAGACCTCTATGCTGAAAACTACAAAGCACTGCTGAGGAAAAATTAAAATGGAGAAGATATACCATATTCATTGGATGGGAGACTCATTATTGTTAAGATGTCAGTTCTTCCCAAATTAATCTATAAATTAAATGTAACTCCTATAAAAATCCAGCATGCTTATTCTTTGGTAAAAATTGACAGTAAAAAAAAACCAAACCTATTGCTCTCAAGTCAATTGCGACTTATAAGTGACCCTTTCAGGACAGAGTAGAACTGTCCCATAGAGTTTCAAGGCTATAAATCTATAGGGAAGCAGATTGCCACATCTTTCTCCCACAGGGTAGCTGGTGGGTTCAGCCTGCCAAACTTTTGGTTAGCAGCTGAGTGCTTTAACCACTTCTCCTTAAAAAATAAAAAATATGATTCGTATAGTAATACTTTAACAGACAAGCTAGTCAAAGCGATTTTTTCAAAAAAGAACAAAGTTGGCAGATTTATCTTAAGACTTACTATAAAGCTATGTTATCAAGACAGTTTAATATTGGCAAAAGGATAGGCATATAGATCAATGGAACAGAAAAGTGAGTCCAGAAATAGACTTATACATACACAGTTAACAGATTTTCAACAAATCAGCCAAGGCAATTCAATGGGAAAGGCAAGTTTTTTAGCTAATGGCGCTTGAACAACTGGATATCCATACAGAAAAAAAAAAAAAACGAGCCTCAACACTCACTTCACACTATATCTAAAAATTAAGTCAAAATTGATCACAAATCTAAATATATAATCTTCCAGAATAAAACACAGGAGAAAATATTTGCAACTTTGTGTAAGAAAAGGATTCTTGGGTAGAAAACAAGAAGTCTTAACCGTAAAAGAAAAATATTGATAAATTATACTTCATCAAAATTAAAAAGTTCTTGCTCTTGTAAGGCACCACTAAGTATATGAAAAGCCAGACACAGACCGAGAGGAAATATTCATAGCACATATATCACATAAAGTATTTGTATTTGGAATATTTAAAGAACTCTTACAACTCACTAATGTGAAAACAAACATCCCTATTTTAAAAATGGGCACAAGATTTAAACAGACACTTTACAACAGAAGTAGATGTGACCAACGAGCACATGAAAAGATACCCAATGTTATTAATTATGAGAGAAGTACAAATTACAAACACAATGGTACACCGTTTCACACACACTAGAATGGTTAACATTAAAAAGATGGACCACGTTAAATGCTGGCAACAATGTGGAGCAACTGGAACTCTCATACGTGGCTGGTAAAAACATAAAATGGTGTAACTACTGAGGAAAGCAGCCTGGTAGCTTCTTAAAATGGTAAACATTCATGCACTGTATGACCTAGCCATCCTCCAGGTATACAGTTAAGAAAAACGAAAATGTATGTTTATACGAAAGTATGTACAAGAACGTTTACATCAGGCGAATGAATAAACAAAACGTGGTATAGCCATACGATGAAATACTAGTCTGCAGTAAAAAGGAATGAACCACTGATACATGGAACAGTAGGGATGGATCTTAACATCATTATGTCAAGTGAAAGAAGACAGATACAAAATAATATATACTGTGATTCCACTTGTATAAAATTCTAATTCTGTCCACCATCACCACAGCTGAATGATGAACATGTTCATCACCACCAACTTTCCTCATGCTCCTTTGCAATTCATCCCCGATAGATATTGCCAAAGCCTTCTCCCTTCTTTCCACTTCTCATCTTCCACAGGGGCCTAACATTGGCCGAACACGGATGAAAGCAGCTGAACCTGGGAAGGTAGTCTTCAGAGGTCATTTCTGTGATGCAGAGGAGGGCACAGCATAGAATGGATATGACAGCAAATAGATCAATGTCCAACCCAGATTTTTTAGGATGAAGTTATAGCAGGGAGGTGTATAGGATCAAGGCAGTTCAGAGTATTTGCAAGGTGTTTTTGCCATGATTCTTATTCTAATCTGAACAGGGAAGTAAAGGTCAGAGAGGGCTGCTAGAGAAGCCGGATTCAGTTAGACATTTGGGGACGTTTGGGTGGTGTGACAGTTAAGTGCTTGGCTGATAACAGAAAGATCGGTAGTTCAAACCCATCCAGCAGCTCTGTGAGAGAAAGACCTGGCGATCTGCTCCCGTAAAGATTCCTGCCTAGAAAACTATATGGGGCAATTCTACTCTCACACGAAGTCATGAGTTGAAAATTGACTTGACGGCACTCGACAACAACTGCTTCCTATACAAGGTATGTGCTCACCTCCAGAGGTTCTTCAGGATACATTTGGCTCATCTTGTGGGACCTAATTTGAGGGGGGGCGGTAATTGGGGTAGAATCATTTTGATTTTTTCTATATTACATAATAAGTGTTGTCATAAACATGTGTAGACAATATACCTTTTATATCAAAATAAAATTGAGGAGGAGGCGGGGCCAAGATGGCGGACTAGGTAGACGCTACCTCGGATCCCTCTTGCAACAAAGACTCGGAAAAACAAGTGAATCGATCACATACATAACAATCTATGAACCCTGAACAACAAACACAGATTTAGAGACGGAGAACGAACAAATATGGGGAAGCAGTGACTGTTTTCAGAGCCTGAAGCCAGCGTCCCAGTCAGGTAACCTTGGCGCCGGGCTTAGGTCTGGGCCCAGGGGAGCTGATCTCAAAATCTTCTGATGCAGCAAACAAGGGGCGCAGCCCTACCCCCCGGAACTAACCCCGGGAGGGGGCCCAGCTGGTCCGTGAGGGCGGTGCGGTGACGTGGCTGGCGGGACGAGAAGTCCCCGGGAGGCAGCGACTGATTTTGGAGCCGGGAGTGCAGCGTCCCAGCAGGGGAACCTTGACGCTGGGCTTTGGACTGGCAGCGGAGGATCTGACCACGCCTTCAGTGGGCCAGACCCCTGGGGGCAATCTCCACACAGCCAGCACACATAGGCGACACGCCCCTCGGGAATCTCAGATAAAATAGTCATTCCAAGCAAGATAAGCAACTTTGGCTACATTCCGAGGTGCTACTCTCCTATTTCTCTGAACCCTCCCCTCCCCTTCCCAGGCGGCTTCATTAACATTGGAATTTCCTGAGCCAGAGGGAGAACGGCTCTGGCTCCGTGGCGGCTTTGCTTCCCCCTCCGCCCTTTTTTTTTTTGGTCTTTTCATAACCCATTCTTCCGGCATGAGAGAAGGAACCACAAAAAACCCAGGGACCAAAAATCCATCCCAAATTGGACTGAAAACACAGAACCAGCTACAGCCAAGCATATATGATCCAAATCTCGGACTTTCATCCTTACAGGGAACAAGGTGGTGGTTATAATCCAAAGGCAGTTCTGATAGGGATCTGACTGCTTTTTTTTTTTAGCGGATTTTCTGGAAAAACAAGTTTCCCAGGTCTGATGTCTCTGCTTATTCAACAGAGCCCCAACTGACCCACAACAGGGAACTGAGGGCTGAAGCTCCCCCCAGACCACCTAGTCTCTTGCCTTAGGGGTCTAAGGAGGGCGACATCTACCAATCAGTAGAGATACTTGCATTGGGGGCCTAAGGTACAGCTGCAGTGCCCTCCCACCAAGGTGCTATAGGAATAGAGACACACCTACCTCACTGACACTTGGGGGAATGCTGTCAGCATCCTGCCCCCCCTAGAGGGTGAACCCCAGCTGCTAATAGAATCTGGTGCACACAACTATCACCACTACTTCTCGAGGTGGATAGGTGTTAGGGAGCAGCACACACTTGATGACCCAAAATCAGATTCTACTCAAGAATAGTGAATAGACTCAGGCATATATATCTGGCAACAGCCCAAAGCAGCTGGTAATAGGTCATAAGTAAGTCAAGGGCTACAACAAACAAGACAGCACAATCTAGTAGCCCATCCATGTATATTGAAAGAAAACAAAACAAGATAAGACTCAGTGAGCAATTACAGAATAAACCACTACTATGGCTCGGAGACAGCAGTCGATATCAAACCACATAAAGAAGCAGACCATGACAGCTTCTCCAACCCCCCAAACAAAAGAATCAAAATCTTTCCCAAATGAAGATACAATCCTGGAATTATCAGATACAGAATATAAAAAACTAATTTACAGAATGCTTCAAGACATCACAAACGAAATAAGGCAAACTGCAGAAAAAGCCAAGGAACACACTGATAAAACTGTTGAAGAACTCAAAAAGATTATTCAAGAACATAGTGGAAAAATTAATAAGTTGCAAGAATCCATAGAGAGACAGCATGTAGAAATCCAAAAGATGAACAATAAAATTACAGAATTAGACAACGCAATAGGAAGTCAGAGGAGCAGACTCGAGCAATTAGAATGCAGACTGGGAAATCTGGAGGACCAGGGAATTAACACCAACATAGCTGAAAAAAAACAGATAAAAGAATTAAAAAAAATGAAGAACCCCTAAGAATCATGTGGGACTCTATCAAGAAGGATAACTTGGGTGTGATTGGAGTCCCAGAACAGGGAGGGAGGACAGAAAACACAGAGAAAACAATTGAAGATCTGCTGGCAGAAAACGTCCCTGACATCATGAAAGATGAAAGGATATCTATCCAAGATGCTAATCGAACCCCATTTAAGATTGATCCAAAAAGAAAAACACCAAGACATATTATCATCAAACTTGCCAAAACCAAAGATAAAGAGAAAATTTTAAAAGCAGCCAGGGAGAAAAGAAAGGTCTCCTTCAAGGGAAAATCAATAAGAATAAGTTCAGACTACTCAGCAGAAACCATGCAGGCAAGAAGGCAATGGGATGACATATATAGAACACTGAAGGAGAAAAAATGCCAGCCAAGGATCATATATCCAGCAAAACTCTCTCTGAAATATGAAGGCGAAATTAAGATATTTACAGATAAACACAAGCTGAGAGAATTTGCAAAAACCAAACCAAAGCTACAAGAAATACTAAAGGATATTGTTTGGTCAGAAAACCAATAATATCAGATACCAGCACAACACAAGGTCACAGAACAGAACGTCCTGATATCAACTCAAATAGGGAAATCACAAAAACAAATTAAGATTAATTAAAAAAAAATGCTCATAACAGGGAATCATTGAAGTCAATATGTAAAAGATCATAACAATCAAAAAGAGGGACTAAATACAGGTGGCATAGAACTGCCATATGGAGAGTGATACAAGGCGACATAGAACAATACAAGTTAGGTTTTTACTTAGAAAAATAGGGGTAAATATTAAGGTAACCACAAGGAGGTATAACAACTCCATAACTCAAGATAAAAGCCAAGAAAAACGTAACAACCCAACAAACATAAAGTCAAACACTACGAAAATGAGGATCTCACAATTTACTAAGAAAAACGTCTCAGCACAAAAAAGTAAGTGGAAAAATGAAATTGTCAACAACACACATAAAAAGGCATCAAAATGACAATACTAAACACTTATTTATCTATAATTACGCCGAATGTAAATGGACTAAATGCACCAATAAAGAGACAGGGAGTCTTGGACTGGATAAAGAAACACGATCCGTCTATATGCTGCCTACAAGAGACACACCTTAGACTTAGAGACATAAGCAAACTAAAACTCAAAGGATGGAAAAAAATATATCAAGCAAACAAGAAGCAAAAAAGAAGACGAGTAGCAATATTAATTTCTGACAAAATAGACTTTAGACTTAAATCTACCACAAAGGATAAAGAAGGACACTACATAATGACAAAAGGGACAATTGATCAGGAAGACATAACCATATTAAATATTTATGCACCCAATGACAGGGCTGCAAGATACATAAATCAAATTTTAACAGAATTGAAAAGTGAGATAGACACCTCCACAATTATAGTAGGAGACTTCAACATACCACTTTCGGAGAAGGACAGGACATCCAGTAAGAAGCTCAATAGAGACACGGAAGACCTACTTACAACAATCAACCAACTTGACCTCATTGACTTATACAGAACTCTCCACCCAACTGCAGCAAAGTATACTTTTTTTTCTAGCTCACATGGAACATTCTCTAGAATAGACCACATATTAGTCATAAAACAAACCTTTGCAGAGTCCAAAACATTGAAATATTACAAAGCATCTTCTCAGACCACAAGGCAATAAAACTAGAAATCAATAACAGAAAAACTAGGGAAAAGAAATCAAATACTTGGAAAATGAACAATACCCTCCTGAAAAAAGACTGGGTTATAGAAGACATCAAAGAGGGAATAAGGAAATTCATAGAATGCAACGAGAATGAAAATACTTCCTATCAAAACCTCTGGGACACAGCAAAAGCAGTGCTCAGAGGCCAATTTATATCCATAAATGCACACATACAAAAAGAAGAAAGAGCCAAAATCAGAGAACTGTCCCTACAACTTGAACAAATAGAAAGTGAGCAACAGAAGAATCCATCAGGCACCAGAAGAAAACAAATAATAAAAATTAGAGCTGAACTAAATGAATTAGAGAACAGAAAAACAATTGAAAGAATTAACAAAGCCAAAAGCTGGTTCTTTGAAAAAATTAACAAAATTGATAAACCACTGGCTAGACTGACTAAAGAAATACAGGAAAGGAAACAAATAACCTGAATAAGAAACGAGAAGGACCACATCACAACAGAACCAAATGAAATTAAAAGAATCATTTCAGATTATTATGAAAAATTGTACTCTAACAAATTTGCAAACCTAGAAGAAATGGATGAATTCCTGGAAAAACACTACCTACCTAAACTAACACATTCAGAAGTAGAACAACTAAATAGACCCATAAGAAAAAAAAGAGATTGAAATGGTAATCAAAAAACTTCCAACAGAAAAAAGCCCTGGCCCGGACGGCTTCACTGCAGAGTTCTACCAAACTTTCAGAGAAGAGTTAACACCACTAATACTGAAGGTATTTCAAAGCATAGAAAATGATGGAATACTACCCAACTCATTCTATGAAGCCACCATCTCCCTGATACCAAAACCAGGTAAAGACATTACAAAAAAAGAAAATTATAGACCTATATCCCTCATGAACATAGATGCAAAAATCCTCAACAAAATTCTAGCCAATAGAATCCAACAACACATCAAAAAAAAATAATTCACCATGATCAAGTGGGATTTATACCAGGTATGCAAGACTGGTTTAACATCAGAAAAACCATTAATGTAATCCATCACATAAATAAAACAAAAGACAAAAACCACATGATCTTATCAATTGATGCAGAAAAGGCATTTGACAAGGTCCAACACCCATTTATGATAAAAACTCTTACCAAAATAGGAATTGAAGGAAAATTCCTCAACATAATAAAGGGCATGCAAAGCCAACAGCCAATATCACTCTAAATGGAGAGAACCTGAAAGCATTTCCCTTGAGAACAGGAACCAGACAAGGATGCCCTTTATCACCGCTCTTATTCAACATTGTGCTAGAGGTCCTAGCCAGAGCAATTAGGCTAGACAAAGATATAAAGGGCATCCGGATTGGCAAGGAGTAAGTAAAATTATCTCTATTTGCAGATGACATGATCTTATACACAGAAAACCCTAAGGAATCCTCCAGAAAACTACTGAAACTAATACAAGAGTTTGGCAGAGTCCCAGGTTATAAGATAAACATACAAAAATCACTTGGATTCCTCTACATCAACAAAAAGAACATCGAAGAGGAAATCACCAAATCAATACCGTTCACAGTAGCCCCCAAGAAGATGAAATACTTAGGAATAAATCTTACCAAGGATGTAAAAGACCTATACAAAGAAAACTACAAAGCTCTACTACAAGAAATTAAAAAGGACATACTTAAGTGGAAAAACATACCTTGCTCATGGATAGGAAGACTTAACATAGTAAAAATGTCTATTCTACCAAAAGCCATCTATACATACAATGCACTTCCGATCCAAATTCCAATGTCATTTTTTAATGTGATGGAGAAACAAATCACCAACTTCATATGGAAGGGAAAGAAGCCTCAGATAAGCAAAGCATTACTGAAAAAGAAGAAAGTGGGAGGCCTCACTCTACCTGATTTCAGAAACTATTATACAGCCACAGTAGTCAAAACAGCCTGGTACTGGTACAACAACAGGCACATAGACCAATGGAACAGAATTGAGAACCCAGATATAAACCCATCCACATGTGAGCAGTTGATATTTGACAAAGGCCCAGTGTCAGTTAACTGGGGAAAAGATAGTCTTTTTAACAAATGGTGCTGGCATAATTGGATATCCATTTGCAAAAAAATGAAACAGGACCCATACCTCACACCATGCACAAAAACTAACTCCAAGTGGATCAAAGACCTAAACATAAAGACTGAAACGATAAAGATCATGGAAGAAAAAATAGGGACAACCCTAGGAGCCCTAATACAAGGCATAAACAGAATACAAAACATTACCAAAAATGACGAAGAGAAACCAGATAACTGGGAACTCCTAAAAATCAAACACCTATGCTCATCTAAAGACTTCACCAAAAGAGTAAAAAGACCACCTACAGACTGGGAAAGAATTTTCAGCTATGACATCTCTGACCAGCGCCTGATCTCTAAAATCTATATGATTCTGTCAAAACTCAACCACAAAAAGACAAACAACTCAATCAAGAAGTGGGCAAAGGATATGAACACACACTTCACTAAAGAAGATATTCAGGCAGCTAACAGATACATGAGAAAATGCTCTCGATCATTAGCCATTAGAGAAATGCAAATTAAAACTACGATGAGATTTCATCTCACTCCAACAAGGCTGGCATTAATCCAAAAAACACAAAATAATAAATGTTGGAGAGGCTGCGGAGAGATTGGAACTCTTATACACTGCTGGTGGGAATGTAAAATGGTACAACCACTTTGGAAATCTATCTGGTGTTATCTTAAACAGTTAGAAATAGAACTACCATAAAAAAAAAAAAAAAAAAAAAACCCAGAAATCCCAGTCCTCGGAATATACCCTAGAGAAACAAGAGCCTTCACACAAACAGATATATGCACACCCATGTTTATTGCAGCTCTGTTTACAATAGCAAAAAGCTGGAAGCAACCAAGGTGTCCACCAACGGATGAATGGGTAAATAAATTGTGGTATATTCACACAATGGAATACTACGCATCGATAAAGAACAGTGACGAATCTGTGAAACATTTCATAACATGGAGGAACCTGGAAGGCATTATGCTGAGCGAAATTAGAGGCAAAAGGACAAATACTGTGTAAGACCACTATTATAAGATCTTGAGAAATAGTATAAACTGAGAAGAACACATATTTTTGTGGTTATGAGGGGGGGAGGGAGGGAGGGTGGGAGAGGGTTTTTTACTGATTAATTAGTAGATAGGAACTGCTTTAGGTGAAGGGAAGGACAACACTCAATACATGGAAGGTCAGCTCAATTGGACCGGACCAAAAGCAAAGAAGTTTCCGGGATAAAATGAATGCTTCAAAGGTCAGCGGAGCAAGGGCAGGGGTTTGGGGACCATGGTTTAAGGGGACTTCTAAGTCAATTGGAAAAATAATTCTATTATGAAAACATTCTGCGTCCCACTTTGAAATGTGGCGTCTGGGGTCTTAAATGCTAACAAGCGGCCATCTAAGATGCATCAATTGGTCTCAACCCACCTGGAGCAAAGGAGAATGAAGAACACCAAGGTCACACGATAACTAAGAGCCCAAGAGACAGAAAGGGCCACATGAACCAGAGACCTACACCATCCTGAGACCAGAAGAACTAGTTGGTGCCCGGCCACAATCGATGACTGCCCTGACAGGGAGCACAACAGAGAACTCCTGAGGGAGCAGGAGATCAGTGGGATGCAGACCCCAAATTCTCATAAAAAGACCATACTTAATAGTCTGACTGAGACTAGGGGAATCCCAGTGGTCATGGTCCCCAAACCTTCTGTTGGCACAGGACGGGAACCATCCCCGAAGACAACTCATCAGACATGAAAGGGACTGGACAGTGGGTAGGAGAGAGATGCTGATGAAGAGCGAGCTAATTATATCAGGTGGACACTTGAGACTGTTGGCATCTCCTGTCTGGAGGGGGGATGGGAGGATAGAGAGAGTTGGAAGCTGGCAAAATTGTCACGAAAGGAGAGACTGGAAGGGCTGACTCATTAGGGGGAGAGCAAGTGGGAGTAGGGAGTAAGATGTATATAAACTTATATGTGACAGTCTGACTTGATTTGTAAACGTTCACTTGAAGCTCAATAAAAGTTAATATAAATAAATAAATAAATAAATAAATAAAATTTATTTCTCTCTTTTCACGGCTATATTCCCAGCAACCCTAGCCTGGGACCTACTTGTACATGCTCAATAAATATCTGTGGAATGAGTCAACAAATGAGCGTATATTCTAAAGAGCAGAATGCAAAATTTCCATCGATATTCAGGATAAAAAGAGACTCCAGAGAAATCTCCCTTGTGGTGGTGATCTGCTTTGAGCCTCTGTCTAGACTCTGGGGGCAGGGAGGTAGAGTATTGTCACCATTCTCTACTCTTAGAGGCACTTGAATTAGAAGCTGTAATTTAGGGTGACCACCTCCTACTCTGAGGTAAGGCGTTGCCCACTAGACAGTAGCTGGCATTCTTTGTAACAACTGGTAACAAACACCCTTGAGCTATACAGCCCCAATCCTCACACTGAGCTTGGCCTCCTTTGGGTCTCTTGCTTCCCAGTTAAATTGATTGGCTGCTTCCCTCTCCCCTTCCTTACGGGTTTCTGCTGATCTTCTGAGCTGGCAACTCTAATGATACAGGCTCTTAGGTTGGCCTGTTAGGCTGGGCTGTTAGGCAACCCAAAAGAGAAGTACTGTCTCTCTATAAATCTTCCAAGGCTCTACTCCATAAGCCTTTCCATTTCCTTTTCCAGTGTCATAGTGTATAAAAGCAGTGTAGACACTGGGACGTGCCTGGAGCCACAATGCTCTCATAAGTAAAATGGGGTTGCTTTCCTTTAGAGCAGTTATAACGACATGAAAGAATGCACTGCAGGCATGTAGCATGGCTCCTGCCACATGACAAGCTCTCAGGAAATGTTACCCACTGCTGTCTACTCGATTCTGACTCGTGGTGACCCTATGGGGCACAGCAGAACCCACGCCCCACTACCCAAGTACTCCCAGGTTGAGCCCAGTCAACTCCTAGAACCAGGAGAGAAAATAATAATAATTTATTGTTTCATGTCCCTAAGTTTGGGGTCGTTTGTTACTCACCAATAGATAGCTGAACAGTTAGAAAACAAAACCCAACATGTGACTATAAATGTACTCCCTGCAATCCTTCAGACCCTTAAAGCCCCCGACAGGTGACTGCTTTCCCCGCTCCCACCTGATGAGCGAAGTTCACAGGCCTACTCACGGAGCACTGAAGTCTGAAGGGCTTGGTGGGTGTGGTGAAACTGGCGCACTTGATGGGGTCCGGGTACTGGCCGTCGTTCCACTGTGCCAGGAGCGCGTCGTGGTAGATGGTCACTCCCGCTGCTGTGAGCGCATCCGCCACTGCGCTTTCCACCGAGTAGTTGTTGATACAGGTGATGGTGGAGGTGGGCGGCGGATGAACGAAGTGGATGCAGCAGCCCCTCACGCCGAGGTTTAAGAGCGCCTCCACTGTGGTGTAAGTGTCGATTGTACTCCCATAGACAATGACATTCCCTAGAAAAGGAGGAAAATACACTAGGCTATACAGTTTTTAAAAAACCTTATTAGCCAAATGCTAATAATAGGGAATTACTCCCTATAACCCTCTTATTTTTCAGCTGCAGGGAAGCCAGTGGGGTTACCTAGCAACGGTGCCCAAGATAATTTAGTAAAGAATTGGCACAAAACATCCCACAAAGTCGTCAAGTACTTCTACCACAGAAGTGGGACATTCATTTCTGTCTCTATAATTTTAAAGTTGAAATTATGCTGAATGTAACTGTCTAGCATAAAACCTTGTATCTGTCTTTTGTTCCCTATTTGCTACATTTATTAAAGAAACAAAATTACTAAAGTTTGCAATCTCTAGAAGTTCTTCCTAAAAGATGAAACAAATCATTAAGAAATATTCATGCACATGTTACTGATGACATTTTCGTATTTAAATATTGAACTGGGTTGATTTTAAGAAAACTTTTCTTTCTGTGATAACTACAGCTGGAATACCCTGCCTATCAACAGATGATTTTATGGAGATTCAAATTCTGGTTTTTAGAATTTAAAGTGTCAAGAGCTACCAAGAGGGACTAACAAAATAATCATGAAAGATATCACCCATATAAGAGTATTTTGATAGTAACAGCCCAAACTATAAAATTACATTTCTTAAGAGGGCTACAGAAATAGTTCAATATGCTAGTCTATAAATTTCATCAGTTTTAAGATCAGAGCATGAAACTATTAAATGCGTGAAAGTATTATATGCTATTTATGTGCGATTGTGCAAGCGGTTAACATGCTCGGTTGCTAACCAAAATGTCAGAAGCTCCAGTTTCACCCAGAGTTGCCTTGGAAAAAAGGCCTGGTGATATACTTCCAAAAAATCAGCCACTGAAAACCCTGTTGGGCACAGTTCTGCTCTGACACACATGGGGTTGCCAGGAGTTGAAGTCGACTCGACAGCTTTTTTTTTTTTTTTTTTAACTTATATGCTATTTATGACATTAAATTGGCATTTCACCTTGTCACAAAGAAACTGCTGTAGATGTACCTTTCCGGCAAGACACAATAATTTTACTGCAAAATGTGTACTTCATTGAATCTATCAACCTATACATTCCTTACTTGTTCATGAAATGGAATGAAAAGGAAGTTTACAAGTCACAATAAATGGCAAGTATATTTATTCAGCTTGGTTTAATAAATTCAGCAGTAGTCTATTGCAATCCAAAATTAAAATGAGGTATGATGGCTTGTCTTACTTGCTCAGGAAAAAATGAACTAAGACAAATTTCAGGTTATTTCTGTGAGAGCAACAGCATCTAGACAGTTCCCCCATATTCCCTGATCCTCAAATATGGGGTGTCAAGAGGGTACTGAAGCCAGGGAGAAGGGCCTTTCCCCCCAGCCCTCACTAGGACGCTGCACTTTTGTGGTCATGATGCCCTCTGTATTCAGATTCGCTAATGCAGCATTCCTCAGTGAGCTGCTTTTTCCTTGGCTGAAAGAGCCAACATTTTGTTTAAATTATTCAGGCTCCCACCTGCTGTCAACCCTGAATCCTGGCTGACTAGCAGAACAAAGGGTCAGTCTGCCAGGAAAAGTTTTGAGGTCTTCACCCTTTTAAAATACACATGCCAAAACAATACTCATTTTCAGTTAAACAAATTTAGGCATTTAAGCCCAACAAGGCTCTCAGTTTAACATTTCTCCAGACTCCTCCACGCTGGCTGCACTGTGAGATGGGTTTTTCCGCACAGACTCACAGAAGACAGGACGCCATCTTGCAACAGGGTCTGGAGGGACTGCCCACGGGGTGCAGGCAGCTGGAGAGGGTGGAGCTTCTCCATTCACACAGCAATACCTTTTATAACATCTCCAATTTTTAATTACTTATTTACTTTTATTGTGCTTTAGGTGAAAATTTACAGAGCAAATTAGCTTCTCATTAAACAATTAATACACATTGTTTTGTGACATTGGCTGCCAACCTGGCGATGTGTCAACACTCTCCCCCTCTTGACCTTGGGTTCCCCATTTAAATTCATCCAGCTCTCCTGTCCCTTCTTGTCTTTGCTTTTGGGCTGATGTGCCCATTTAGTCTTGTATACATAGTTGAACTATGTGTGTTATTATTTGTTTTATAGGTCTGTCTAATCTTTGGCTCAAAGATGAACTTCAAGAGTGACTTCAGTACTGAGTTAAAAGGGTGTCGGGGGCCCATAATCTCTGGGTTTCTCCAGTCTCTGTCAGACCAGTAAGTCTGGTCTTTTTTTTGTGAGTTTGAATTTTGTTCTATATTTTTCTTCTGCTCTGTCCAGGACCCTCTGTTATCTGTTAGAGCAGTCAGTGGTGGTAGCTGGGCACCATCTAGTTGTGCTGGACTCAGTCTGGTGGTGGCTGTGGTAGTTGTGGTCCGTCAGCCCTTTGGACTAATATTTCCCTTGTGTCTTTGATTTTCTTCATTCTCCCTTGTTCCAGACAGGGTGGAACCAATAGACATATCTTAGATGGCTGCTTGCAGACTTTTAAGACCACAGATGCTACTCACCAAAGTAGGATGCAGAACATTTCTTTATAAACTATGTTATGCCACACAAGCTAAATGTTCCCCAAGACCATGGTCCCCAACCCCCAACCCAGTAACTCGGTCACTCAGGGAGTGTGGATGTGTCTATGAAGCTTCCACGACTTTGCCTTGGTCAAGCTGTGCTGACTTCCCAATATTGTGTACTGTCTTACCCTTCACAAAGTTACTAATTATCTATTGTCTAGTTAGTGTTTCCCTCCCCACCCTTTCCCTCCCATTGTTTCTTTCTGTGTGGAAAACTTTTCATGAGTTTTTATAATAGTAGTCTTATACAGCATCTGTCCTGTGAGTGACTTATTTCACTCAGCATAATGCCCTCCAGACTCATTTCTGTTGTGAGATGTTTTGCAGATTCATCATTGTTCTCCATTGTTGCGTATGTACCTTAGCTTGTTTATCCATCCATCTGTTGATGGGCACTTAGGTTATTTTCATCTCTTTGCTATTGTGAATAATGCTGCAATGAACATAGGTGTGCCTATGTCTATTCGTGTGATGGCTCTTATTTCTTTATGTATACTCCTAGAAGTCAGATTGCTGGATTCTATGGTATTTCTATTTCTAGCTTTTTAAGGAAGCGACATATCGACTTCCAAGATGGTTCCCACCAGGAGTGCATAAGAGTTCCAATCTCCCCACAGCCTCTCCAACAATTTTTTAAAATTATTATGAATGCCAGTAATGTCGGGGTGAGATAGACATCTCTAATTTTAAGTTGTGGTACAAATGGTTAATATGCTTTGCTGCAAACTGAAAGGTTGGCTGTTTGAGCCCACCTAGAGGTGCCTGAGAAGAATGGCTTAGTAATGTATCTCTGAAAAATCAATCGCTGCAAACTGTATGGAGTACAGCTCTATTCTGACACACATGGGATCACCATGAGTTGGAACTGACTTGAGGGCATGGTTTTAATTCTTATATTAGAGATTTATTTATAGGTATTCTAATTTTAAAATAGTTCTAGTTAATCTTTAAGTTTCATTTGAAATGAAATTTCCTAACAAAATCACCACAGCAAAATTCCTAATGCTATCATCAGAGAGATGCAAATCAAAACCACTGTGATATACTAGTTCACTCCCACTAAGATTTAAAAAAAAAAAAGGAAAATAACAAATGTTGGTGAAGATATGGGGAAACTGGAATCCTTATCCATTGCTGGTAGGAATGCAACATGGTACAGTCACTGTGAAAAATAGTGTGGTGGTTCCTCAAAACAATTAAAAATATAACTACCATATGACTCAGCAATCCCACCCCTAGGTATATACCCACAGGACTTAAAGGCAGTGATGTGAACAGACCTACGTACACCAGTGTCCACTGAGGCATTATTTACAGTAGCCAAAAGGTGGAAACAACCTAAATGTCCATCAAGGATGAATGGATAAACAAAATGTGGTGCATACATACAACGGAAGCAGCCATAAAGAGAAATGAAGTCCTGATACATGCCATAACAGGGAAGAGCCTTGAAAACACTATGTTGAGTGAATTAAATCAGTCACAAAAGGACAAATATTGTATGATCTCACTTATATGAAATGACTAGAATAGGTAAATGTGTAGAGGACAAAGTTCATTGGTGGTTACCAGGGGTGGGAGGGAGGGGAAGAAATTGTTTGAGAAGCAGTAAGTTTCTGTCTATGGTGATGGGAAATTTGGCATTGATTAAGGGTATTGGCTGTACAAAATGATTAATGTAATTGATATCACTGATTTGTACACCTGAGAAAGGTTGAATTTGCAAAAGCTGTATTATATGTATTTTTACAACAACAAAAAGTAGCTCCTGATGCTGGATATGTATGCACAACCAAAGACATTATGGGATTTATTCCTTGGTTTGGAGGTTTGATGTCATGGTGTCTTAGTCATCGAGTGCTGCTATAACAGAAATACCACAAGTGGATGGCTTTAACAAAGAGAAACTTATTCCCTCACAGTCTAGTAGGCTACAAGTCCAAATTCAGGGCCCTGGCTCCAGGGGAAGGCTTTCTTCTGTCAGTTCCGGAGGAAGGTCCTTGTCATCAGTCTTCCCTTGGTCTGGGAGCATCTCAGCACAAGAACCTCAGGTCCAAAGGACACACTCTGCTCCCGGTGCTGCTTTCTTGGTGGTTTGAGGTCCCCATGTCTCTCTGCTCACTTCTCTTGTATATCTCTAAAGAGATTGGCTTAAGACACTATCTAATCTTGTAGATCTCATCCATATAACTGACACTAATCCATCACATTACATCATAGTGATAGGATTTACAACATATGGGGAAATCACATCAGATGACAAAATGGTAGACAATCATACAATACTGGGAATCATGACCTAGCCAAGTTGATAGATGTTTTTTGGGAACACAATTCAATATATGACACATGGCTTCATGGGACATCCCAGTCAAGTGGCCTAATATTGTTTTTAGTATTTCTGTTCTATCTCCTAGTTCATTGCATAGTGCCTGGGGTCTTAAAAGCTGGTGAGCAGCCATCCAAGATACAACAATTGATCTCTATTCATCTGGAGCAGCAGAGGAAGAAGGAGTCAGGCATAGGAGAAGAAAATGAAATGTGTGTCTAATTGCCTCCATGAACAACTGCCTCCTTTGCCATCAGGCCAGAAGAACTGGATGGTGCCTGGCTACCATTACTAAACATTTTGATCAAAGATTCTATAGAAGAATCCTGATCAAAGGTGGTAAAAATGTGGAACAGAAGCTATTCTTCTCTGGAGCATTGAGGCTGAAACTGCTGCCCTGAGGGAATCTTTAAACCTAAAACTGAAACTATCACCTGAAATCATCTTGAAACCAAACAATAAAAAATAAAAAAAACAATAGTTTAGCTTAATTAATAAGGAATGTCTGCCTTGAGCTCTTTTAAAGAATTATCTATATGTGATCAAATGTCAACACCAACTTGAAGGGTTAGATGAGAAACTTACAGGGCAGTCAATTTATGTTAAGAACGGTGGAATAATTTGGGAAAGGATGGAAAGAATTCCTACACAACTTGAAGAATCTAATCAATGTCGCTGAAGTATACACATAAAAATTGTTGAATTGCTGTGTATATTTTCATTTGAAAAAATTCCTGACAAAAATATGAAACTTTGCTTACTTAAAAAACTAAACTCACACTTACTACACAACCCAGCTATCATACTCCTGGGCATTTGTTCCAGAAAAACAAAACCACGTGTCCACACAAAAACCTGTATACAAATTTTTGTAGCAGCTTTATTTGTAATAGCCAAAAATGAGAAGCAATCGAAGTGTCCTTCCATAGAGGAATGGTCAAACGAGCTGTAGTACATCTGTAGCACGGAATACTGTTTTTGTTAAATGCCATAGAGTGGATTCCAACTCACAGCCACCCCGTGTGACAGAGTAGAACTGCCCCAACATATCAGTCAGCTATTGCTACAATAATGATGCCTAACAAACAACCCTGAAACTCAACATCAAACAACATTAACAAACAACCCCAAACTCAATATCAAACGACAATAAGCCTGTGTTTCTCACTCGTGTATTTGTGGGTTGATGCCAGTTGATCTGGGTTAGGCTTGCCTACAAGCTGAGGTTGGGTTTGCATTTAGGCCACACACCTTTTGTCCTCCTTGGACTTGCGTATTATATTTATGGGAAAAGGCAGAAGCTCGGGAAGGTGAGCCCAACTGCTGAAGTACATCTCAAGCCCCTGCCTGTCTCACATCCACTCACATTCCACTGGCCAAAACAAGTCATTGGATCACACCCACGCCAAGGTGGGGGTGGGAGATGAATATTTGCTGAACAATAGACCATACCATCACAGCAATATTAGACATGTATTAAATAAATGCCTAACTGATTTTATGTATATAAATTTTTAAATTTAAATGTGCTTTATATGATTATTTATGGAATCCCTGGGTGGCACAAAGGGTTGAGCACTTGAAGTCAGTGTAGAATGGTAGGAGTAGTAGTAGTAGTAGCATTAGAACCTGTAGTGACCAGGATCAGCCCAAAGCTGATTCCCATGAGGTGGGGGTCAGACATACCTCCACTTTCCCAACTTTTTTTTTTTTTTACCAATTCTGATACCAGTTGTCCTCCATGGTACTCTACTTCTCTGCTGGGTTTGATAATCTATTGCAATACCACACAGAACTCACAGACCATACTTATAGTTAAGTGGTTTATTAAAGAAGAACAGGGTACAACTTGGGACCAGGATCAACAGGCTACAACTCAGGATCAGGATCAGCACACAGCAAAGTCTTCCTTCTTCAGTGCAGTGCAGCTCACTCAGCTTTTCTCAGCTGTGCGGGCCTTCTCTCAGCCCCCTGAGGACAGGCTCCTCTCAGCCCGCTGAGAATGGAGTCCTCTCAGGCCCCTCAGAACGGGCTCCTCTCAGCCCCCTGAGGACACGCCTCACTGGGCCCCCTGAGGACTGGCCCCCCTCAGCCGCCTGAGAATAGGCTCCTCTTAGCCCCCTGAGAATGGGCTTCTCTCAGCCCCCTCAGAATGGGCTCCTCTCAGCCCCCTGAGGACAGGCCCCTCTCAGCCCCCTGAGGACAGGTTCCTCTCAGCCCTCTGAGAACGGGCGCCTCTATGCCCCCTCAGAACGGGCTCCTCTCTGCCCCCTGAGGGCTGGCCCCTCTCAGCCCCCTGAGGACAGGCTCCTCTCGGCTCCCTGAGGACAAGCTCCTCAGCCTCCTCAGGAGAGGCTTCTTCTCAGCACTCTCATGACAGGCCTGTCTGCCTTTGGCCTTCCTGCCCTCAGCTCTGCTGCTGGGCCTCTTCTGGGCCTGTCACCACCTTCAGCGTTAGAGCCCTTTACCCACACAGCAGCTGTTTAAGAGGTTCCCTGCCTCCACTCTCTCTCTGTTTCTTCTGCCTTCTTGCTTCTTCTTCTTTCTGCTTCTTCCTGCTTCTTTTTATCTCTAAAAAAGTCCTTTGGGGTTGGCTGCTTATATACACAACTCCTTGTCAATTTCAAGGCATGACCCCTCCCACCAGGGGGAGCATAAACTGACCAATCCCCTCTCCATAGGCCTGAAACACTTAATTTGCACAGTCTATTGACCAATCTCTGCAAGGTGCATACCAATCACAGGGCAGGCTGCAGCCCAGGGTCAGACAAAAAATATCAAACCACGTTGTTTACAGCTTGCCCAGGAAATGTCAATCAACCTATACAAAAGTAACAAACCTTCTGGGGTAGAAAATTAGGGCAAAAATAATTCTACAAGGCTTAGGAGAAAATTTTCTTAGACTGTTTTTCCAAAGAACCAAGGCAAAAGGCCACACAAAGGAACTCACTTCACTACAGTTGGCGATTCAGACCTACCCAGAGGTGCCTCAAAAGACAGGCCTGGCAATCTGCTTCTGAAAGGTCAAAACCTTGAAACCCCCTATGAAGCTCAGTCCTACTCTGCATACATGGGAGCACGATGAATTGGAATCGACTCAATGGCAACTAGAAATACGATTATTTAACCACATTTCCTTAAACCAAAAAAACCAAACCCAGTGCCATTGAGTCGATTCCGACTCATAGCAGCCCTATAGGACAGAGTAGAACTGCCCCATAGAGTTTCCAAGGAGCACCTGGCGGATTTGAACTGCTGACCCTTTGGTTAGTAGCCGTAGCACTTAACTACTATGCCACCAGGGTTTCTCATATTTCCTAACTGTCTATAATATATAGTGGAATATGATTTGTTAACAAATGAGAATATATTACAAGTCAAATCACATTCCTTCACAAATATAACAAAACAAGTGGTGCAAACAATTAACAAGCCCGGCTGCTAACCAAAAGGTTGGAGGTTCGAGTCTAGCCAGAGGTATCTTGGGAGAAATGGCTCACAACCTATTTCCAAAAAATCAGCCATTGAAAACCCTATGGAGCACAGTTCTACTCTGACACACATGGGGTTGCCATGAGTCAGAGTCACCTCGATGGCAATTGGTGGTTGTGGATAAAAACCCAATGTATCGAATTTGGCCTACTGCTCTTTGCTAGGTCACTCTCTTGCTTTTAAATGTTTTCACTCTGTGGAGGGTTGTGAGTTCTCTCCACATCATTTTTCACTTTTATGAAGAATTTTTAGGTTCAATTCATGCTTATTGAGTGAGTCCTATATGCCAGACATGAGGCTAGGCATTTTTACACAAAACCCCTTAGTATTACTATTCTTAACAATAACATTTAGAGCTGAAACAAACTTGGCTGTACTCAAATGCTCATAAATAATTTTTTCATCAACTGATGATAGCAAAAGCATAGGCATGGGGATTATTTATTTTTTTAATTTTTGGTCCCTAGACAAAGACTCCCCCACATGTCTGCCAGTTTGTCATACTGTGGGGACTTGTGTGTTGCTGTGATGCTGGAAGCTATGCCACTGGTATTCAGATACCAGCAGGGTCACCCGTGGAAGACGGGTTTCAGCTGAGCTTCCAGACTAAGACAGACTAGGAAGAAGGACCCGGCAGTCTACTTCTGAAAAGCATTAGCCAGTGAAAACCTTATGAATAGCAGCGGAACATTGTCTGATATAGTGCTGGAAGATGAGCCCCCAGATTGGAAGGCACTCAAAAGATGACTGGGGAAGAGCTGCCTCCTCAAAGTAGAGTCGACCCTAATGATGTGGATGGAATAAAGCTTTCGGGACCTTTATTTGCTGATGTGGCATGACTCAAAATGAGAAGAAACAGCTGCAAACATCCATTAATAATTGGAACCTGGAATGTACGAAGTATGAATCTAGGAAAATCGGAAATCATCATAAATGAAATGGAACACATAAACATCAATATCCTAGCCATTAATAAGCTGAAATGGACTCATATTGGCCATTTTGAATTGGGCAATCATATAGTCTACTACACGGGGAATGACAACTTGAAGAGGAATGGTGTTGCATTCATCATCAAAAAGAACATTTCATGATCTATCCTGAAGTACAATGCTGTCTGTGATAGGAAAATATCTATATGCCCACAAGAAAGACCAGTTAATACAACTATTATTCAAATTTATTCACCACCCACTAGGGCCAAAGATGAATAGAAGATTTTTATCAGCTGCTACAGTCTGAAATTGATTGAACATGCAATCAAGATGCATTGATAGCCTGAAACTGATTGAACATGCAATCAAGATGCATTGATAAGGAGGCAGAGGCAAGAAGGCCAAATAGACAGATGCTTCCGGCAAGCCCTCTTTACAATAAAGACCCGAAAAAACAAGTGAAATGAGTATATTTGTGACAAGCTGGGAGCCCTCAGCTTCAAAGGCAAGCTTAGAAAATGAACTGAGGGGCAGGGGAAGGAAGAGACCGTCCAGAAGTGGAGAGGAGTTACTGGACCTGAATTGCAGGGAGCCCTCAGGTACCATTCCCCGAGCACTGGTGGCAGAGGGCTAGTACTAGCGTTCGGCCACAGTTTCCTCAGGAAGAAGCAGCCAGCCACACGGCCTACTCACACCTCCGGAACCTGAGACGAATGGCGCTGTCAGCAAAAGCTAAGTACTTGCGTATATTTTACTGTGCCCCCCCACCCCCAAGCTGGCTTCAGCGGCTGAATCCCCTGGGCCTGAGATAGGCACTATTGAGCACCTAGAGCCATCCTCCCAGCCTTGGGGAAGGAAAAAATTTGCAAATGGGGGGAAAAGATAATTTGTTAGCTCCACTAACCTGGGGAGCTCAGGACAGAAGTGGCTCCTGTCCAGGCATAAACCGTCCATGGACTTTGAGCACCTTTCCCTTCTGGGTGGACCGTTTCAGCTGTGTGGTGGAGAAGTGGATGTTTGATGTTTGACACTGCTTTGCCTATTAAAAAAGGTTCTCACATACTCACATCAGGGACCTAAGGACTGGTAGCTCCACTCAGGTCACCCAGCCACCTGCGACAGGGGTCCAAAGATAACTGGTACCTCCCAGTCCTTACAACCAAAAACTTTGGGTGCCCATGGTCCCTCTGCATATCCCACCCACCTGCATGCTCTAGGAAACAGGCATGCACTTTCCTCAGAAACACTTGGGGGTCGGTTCTCAGGCCCCTGCCTTGTTCAGAGCATGACTCCCTGCTGCAATCAGATACCAGTATATACACCAATCACCACTGCCCCTCTAAGGCTGTAGGACAGAGCCTGTACCACACACTTGATGATCAGCTACCTGAAAACCTGAGCTGAATTCAGACAAGAAAACTGAATGGACTCCTAGACTGATATACCAGATAACAGCTCTAGCCATCTGGGGACAGAACATCAGCGCTCCAAAGGTGAAAAAAAATCAAGCTAGCTCACTCAAGCAACCCACAGGGGTATACCAAAAGAAAACAAAGCAAGGAGCTACCACACAGTAAGCAAGCATAAACTAATACAATAACTTATAGATGGCTTGGAGACAACAGTCAATATCAAGTCGCATAAAGAAACAGACCATGGTCACCTCAACAGGCTCTCAGAACAAAGAATCCAGGGACCTTCTAGATGAAAGTGCCTTCCTGGAATTACCAGATGCAGAATACAAAAGTTTAATATACAGAACCCTTCCAGACATCGGGAAGGAAACGAGGCAATATGCAGAACAAGCCAAGGAACACAGAGATAAAGCAACTGAAGAAATTTGAAAGATTATTCAGGGATATAATGAAAAATTTAATAAGCTGGAAAAATCCATAGATGGACAGCAATCAGAAATTCAGAAGGTTAACAATAAAATTACAGAAGTAGACAACTCAATAGAAAATCAGAGGAGCAGAATTGAGCAAGTAGAAGCTAGAATTTCTGAACTCGAAGGTAAATCACTTGGCACTAATATATTTGAAGAAAAATCAGATAAAAGAATTAAAAAAAATGAAGAAACCTTAAGAATCATGTGGGACTCTATCAAGAAAAATAACCCATGAGTGATTGGAGTACCAGAACAGGGAGGGATAACAGAAAATACAGAGAAAATTGTTGAAGATTTGTTGGCAGAAAACTTCCCTGATATTGTGAAAGATGACAAAATATCTATCTGAGATGCTCATTGAACTCCACATAAGGTAGATCTTAAAAGAAAGTCATCAAGACATATTATAATCAAGCTTGCCAAAACCAAAGATAAAGAGACAATTATAAGAGCAGCGAGGGATAAATGAAAAGTCACCTACAAAGGAGAGCCAATAAGATTAAGCCCGGACTACTTGGCAGAAACCATGCAGGCAAGAAGGCAATGGGATGACATATTTAAAAAATTGAAGGAAAAAAATTGCCTGCCAAGAATCACCTATCCAGCAAAGCTGTCTCTTAAATATGAAGGTGAAATTAAGACATTTCCAAATAAACACAAGTTTAGGGAATTCATAAAAACCAAACCAAAACTACAAGAAATACTAAAGGGAGTTCTTTGGTTAGAAAATCAAATAATATCTTTTTATCAACCCAAGACTAGAACACTGGGCAGAGCAACCAGAAGTCAACCCAGAGAGGGAAATCCAAAAAAAAAAAAAAAAAAAGCTCAAAACAGGGTAACAGCGATGTTATTATATAAAAGAAGACAACATTAAAATAATAAAGAGGGACTAAGAAATGTAACCATACACCTTCCATATGGAGAGAAAGATACGGCAATACAAAGAAATAAAAGTTAGGTTTAAATTTAGAAAAATAGGGGTAAATAATAAGGTAACCACAAAGGAGACAAACTATCCTGTGCATCAAAATAAAATACAAGAAAAAAATAGAGACTCAGCAGAAACAAAATCAACAACAAATATGAGGAAAGGACAATATATAAAGATAATCTACTTAGCACATAAAATTAAGTGGGAAAAAGAAACTGTCAACAACACACAAAAAAAGACATCAAAATGATAGCACTAAATTCATACCTATCCATAATTACCCTGAATGTAAATGGACTAAATGCACCAATAAAGAGACAGAGAGTGGCAGAATGGATTAAAAAACAAGATCTGTCTATATGCTGCCTACAAGAGACACACCTTAGACTTAGAGACACAAACTAAAACTCAAAGGATGGAAAAAAATATACCAAGCAAACAACGATCAAAAAAGAGCAGGAGTGGCAATATTAATTTCTGACAAAATAGACTTTAAAGTTAAATTCATCATAAAATGTAAGGAAGGACACTACGTAATGATTAAAGGGACAATACACCAAGAAGATATAACCATATTAAATATTTATGCACCCAATGACAGGGCTGCAAGACACATACAACAAACTCTATCAGCATTGAAAAGTGAGAAAGTTCCACAATAATAACAGGAGACTTCAACACACCACTTTCGGTGAAGGACGGGACATCCAGAAAGAAGCTCAATAAAGACACGCAAGATCTAAACGCCACGATCAACCAACTTGACCTCATAGACATATACAGAACACTCCACCCAAGAGCAACCAAGTATACTTTCTTTTCTAGTGCACATGGAAGATTCTTTAGAATAGACCACATATTAGATCATAAAGCAAGCCTTAGCAGAATCCAAAACACTGAACTATTACAAAGCATCTTCTCTGACCATAAGGCCAAAAAAGTGGAAATCAATAACAGAAAAAGCAGGGAAACTGAACAATACCCTGCTCAAAGAAGACTGGATTATAGAAGACATTAAGGATGGATTAAAGAAATTCATAGATTCCAATGAGAATGAAAACACTTCCTATCAGAACTTTTGGGACACAGTGAAAGCAGTGCTCAGAGGTCAATTTATATCAATAAATGCACACATCCAAAAAGAAGAAAGGGCCAAAATCAAAGAATTATCCCTACAACTTGAACAAATAGAAAGAGAGCAACAAAAGAAACCCATAGGCACCAGAAGAAAACAAATAATAAAAATTAGAGCTGAACTAAATGAAATAGAAAACAGAAAAAAAAAAAAATGAAAGAATTAACAAGACCAAAAGCTGTTGTATTGAAAAACTCAACAAAATTGATAAACCACTGGCTAAACTGACAAAAGAAAAACAGGAGAGGAAGCAAATAACCCAAATAAGAAATGAGATGGACGATATTACAACAGACCCAACTGAAATTAAAAGAATCATATCAGATTACTATGAAAAATTGTACTCTAACAAATTTGAAAACCTAGAAGAAATGGATGAATTCCCAGAAACACACTACCTACCTAAACTAACACACACAGAGGTAGAACAACTAAATAGACCCATAACAAAAGAAGAGATTGAAAAGGTAATCAAAAATCTCCCAACAAAAAAAAAGCCCTGCCCCAGACGGCTTCACTGCAGAGTTCTACCAAACTTTCAGAGAAGAGCTAACACCACTACTACTAAAGGTATTTCAGAGCATAGAAAAGGATGGAATACTACCAAACTCATTCTATGAAGCCACCATAATCCTGATACTAAAACCAGGTAAAGACACCACAAGAAAAGAAACTTATAGACCTATAGCCCTCATGAATGTAGATGCAAAAATCCTCAACAAAATTCTGGCCAGCAGAATTCAACAATATATCAAAAAAATAATTCACCATGACCAAGTGGGATTCATACCAGGTATGCAGGGATGGTTCAACATTAGAAAAGCAATTAATGAAATATACCACATAAAATAAAAGACAAGAATCACATGATTTTATCAATTGATGCAGAAAAGGCATTTGACAAAGTTCAACACCCATTCATGACAAAAACTCTCCGCAAAATAGGAATAGAAGGAAAATTCCTCAACACAATAAAGGGCACTTATACAAAGCCAACAGCCAACATCACCCTAAATGGAGAGAGCCTGAAAACATTCCCACTGAGATCGGGAACCAGATAAGGATGCCCTTTATCACCACTCTTATTCAACATTGTGTTGGAAGTCCTAGCCAGAACAATTAGGCTAGATAAAGAAATAAAGGGCATCCAGATTGACAAGGAAGAAGTAAAAGTATCTGTATTTGCAGATGACACGATCTTATGCACAGAAAACCCTAAAGAATCCTCCAGAAAACTACTGAAACTAATAGAAGAGTTCAGCAGAGTATTGAGATACAAGATAAACATACAAAAATCAGTTGGATTCCTCTACGCCAACAAAAAGAACATCCAAGAAGAAATCACCAAATCAATGCCATTTACAGTAGCCCCCAAGAAGATAAAATAAAAAATACTTAGGAATAAATCTTACCAGAGATGTAAAAGACTTATACAAAGAAAACTACAGTACACTTCTGCAAGAAACCAGAAGAGACTTACATAAGTGGAAGAACATACCTTGCTCGTGGGTAGGAAGACTTAACATTATAAAAATGTCTATTCTACCAAAAGCGATCTATACATTTAATGCAATTCCAATCCAAATCCTGGTGATATTCTTTAATGAGATGGAGAAACAAATCACCAACTTCATATGGAAGGGAAAGAGGCCCCAGATAAGTAAAGCATTACTGAAAAAGAAGAACAAAGTGGGAGGCCTCACTCTACCTGATTTTAGAATTTATTATACTGCCACAGTAGTCAAAACAGCCTGGTACTGGCACAACAACAGATACATAGACCAATGGAACAGAATTGAGAATCTAGACACAAATCCATCCACATATGAGCAGTTGGTATTTGACGAAGGCCCCAAAACAGTTAAATGGGGAAAAGACAGTCTTTTTAACAAATGGTCCTGGCATAACTGGATATCCATCTGCAAAAAATGAAACAAGACCCATACCTCACTCCATGCACAAAAACACGCTCAAAATGGATCAAAAACCGAAATATAAAATCTAAAACGATAAACATCATGGAAGAAAAAATAAGGACAACATTAGGAGCCCTAACACATGGCATAAACAGTATACAAAATATTATTAAGAATGCAGAAGAAAAATTACATAACTGGGAGCTCCTAAAAATCAAACACCTATGCTCATCCAAAGACTTCACCAAAAGAGTAAAAAGATTACCTACAGACTGGGAAAAAGTTTTTAGCTATGACATTTCCAATCAGCTCCTGATCTCTAAAATCTACATGAAACTGCAAAAACTCAACTACAAAAAACAAATAACCCAATTAAAAAATGGGCAAGAGATATAAATAGACACTTCACTAAAGAAGACATTCACGTAGATAACAGATACATGAGGGAATGCTCACGATCATTAGCCATTAGAGAAGTGCAGATCAAAATTACAAGGAGATTTCATCTCACTCCAACAAAGCTGGCATTAATCAAAAAAAATAATAATAATAAATGTTGGAGAGGCTGTGGAGAGATTGGAACACTTACACTCTGCTAGTGGGAATGTAAAATGGTACAACCACTTTGGAAATCCATTTGGGGTTTCCTCAAAAGCTAGAAATAGAACAACCATATGATCCAGCAATCCCACTCCTCGGAATACATCCTAGAGAGATAAGAGCCTTTACATGAACAAATATATGCACACCCATGTTCACTGCAGTACTGTTTACAATAGCAAAAAGATGGAAGCGACCAAGGTGCCCACCAATGGATGAATGGATAAATAAATTATGGTATATTCACATAACAGAATACTACGCATCGATAAAGAACAGTGAGGAATCTGTGAAACATTTCATAACATGGAGGAACATGGAAGGCATTATGCTGAGTGAAATTAGTCAGTTGCAAAAGGACAAATACTGTATAAGACCACTATTATAAGAACTTGAGAAATAGTTTAAACTGAGAAGAAAACATTCTTTTGTGGTTACGACACGGGGGAGGACAGAACAAGGGGATACTGATTGCTTTAAAGTCAGGAAAGGTGTGTGCCAGGGTTGTATCCTTTCACCATGCCTATTCAATCTGCATGCTGAGCAAATAATCCGAGAAGCTGGACTATATGAAGAAGAATGGGGCATCAGGATTGGAGGAAGACTCAGTAACAACCTGTGTTACGCAGATGACACAACCTTGCTTGCTGAAAGTGAAGAGGACTTGAAGCACTTACTGATGAAGATCAAAGACCACAGCCTTCAGTACGGATTGCACCTCAACATAAAGAAAACAAAAATCCTCACAACTGGACCAATGAGCAACATCGTGATAAACAGAGAAAAGACCGAAGTTGTCAAGGGTTTCATTTTACTTGGATCCACAATCAACAGCCATGGAAGCAGCAGTCGAGAAATTAAAAGACTGATTGCTTTGGGTAAATCTGCTGCAAAGGACTTCTTTAAAGTGTCGAAGAGCAAAGATGTCACCCTGAAGACTAAGGTGCACCTGACCCAAGCCACGGTATTTTCAATTGCATCATATGCATGTGAAAGCTGGACAACGAATAAGGAAGATGGAAGAAGAACTGATGCCTTTGAATTGTGGTGTTGGCGAAGAATATTGAATATAGCATGGACTGCCAAAAGAACGAACAAATCTACCTTAGAAGAAGTACAACCAGAATGCTCCTTAGAAGCAAGGATGGCGAGACTGCGTCTTACATACTTTGGACATGTTGTCAGGAGGGATCAGCTTCCGGAGAAGGACATCATGCTTGGCAGAGTACAGGGTCAGTGGAAAAGGGGAATACCCTCAACAAGGTGGATTGACACAGTGGCTGCAACAATGAGCTCAAGCATAAAAACAATTGTAAGGATGGCGCAGGACCGGGCAGTGTTTCATTCTGTTGTGTACAGGGTCGCTATGAGTTGGAACCGACTCCACGGCACCTGACAACAACTACAAAGATTTTGATTATTCATTTGGGGACAAAGGAACCTAGGCCTGAAGATGTGATAAGTTACATTTATCAGAGTAATTTTGTTCCCATGGATGCATTGAAACGAGTGCTTTTAAACCCTCATGTCAGCGCCTCATGACTGCCTGCTCTGCAGTCATGCCTGGCCCCAGAAGGTGGTCCCGCCTCCCACCTGATGAGGTCCCACCATGGGCCCTATGCAGGGTCTACCTGCCCTAACCCCCAGGTTTGTCTGTGAAGTGACTTCTTTGGGCTGTAAGCTCCAGACTCGCCCTTTCCACCGGGATCTCCCTGGAGCCTGACACAGTGCCTAGTCTACAGTAGGTACGAGAATGTGTTTACCAACTGGATACCTGGAAGAACGTTTGAGGCTTATCAGATTGCAGACACTAAGCCCTTTTCCTTGGTAACTGGGTCATACCTTTATGCTCTCTAAGTGTTTACCACAGAATGACCTCCCTACGGCCATGTTTTCCTACTTGACATTAACTGTGGAGTGGGCAACTACAGGAAATATCCAACCACGAGATGGGCGTACACCTGAGATCTGTGAGACAAAAACAAGTTTCCCTAAACCATGTTTCTGGTTATTAGGGCTCTAGTCTAGCTCACAAAATCCTACACAACCTGAAATGTCACCAAATTCTGAGTATGTACAACACACAGTATAAAACAGTTTTCCTGCCATATCGCTGGTATGGAAGCTGAAGTAAATGAGAAATTGCTTCTTTAATGTCCTATTTAAGGAAAGGAAGAAGTCAAGTAGGAAGAAGGACACATTTGTGAACCCGCTGAAGGGAACTTTTGGGAGTTTTTATGAGTCTGAGAGGCTTATTCACTGATGTAAATTTGAGTTCACATGATGTTGCATTCCTGTTTTCTATATGGTGGTTAGCAGTTGTATACCTATCATGTTGCTATGATTAGGTCAAATTTTGGCTGAGTCACGGAGGGACGATAGGGAAGGAAATGGAGAGAGAAAAAAGAGGAACAGAGAGATAGAAGGGCAGGGAGTCAGAGAAATAGGTTTTCCTTGATCCCTGGGTCAGAATTAGACAGAAGAAAGAGTTTAAAGGGAGGTGAGAGAAAGTGGCTGCTGGGGGTGCGTTTACTGTGTGGTAAGTGAATAATGACAGTGAAAATGGAGACGCCGCATTGGCTTTGCTTAAGGGGGGTGTTGGATATGACAACTCTGTGCCAGCCAGGGTGTGCACAGTAGGGTGGGTGGGTGCCATTGGTGCAGGATGGCCTGATGGCTTACAGACGGGTGAGGAGCCCCCAGGTTATATGGGACTCGCGTCATATGTTCATCTTTAGCATGCTTTTAATAAGCCAGCAAACATCATTTAGTTAAAGATGGATTTAATCGATGTATTTACCCACTTTGATGCTTTATAACTATGATGCTGGAAGGTATGCCACTGGCATTTCATATATCAGCAGGGTCGCCCATGGTGAACAGGTTTCAGTAGAGCTTCCAAACCAAGATCGACTAGGAAGAAAGGCCTGGCAATCTATTTCTGAAAATCAAGTAATAAAAACTCTACATATTACAACAGAATATTGTTGGATACAGTGCTGGAAGATGAGCCTCCTAGGCTGGAAGGCACTCAAAATACACCGTGGCCACAGCAATGGATTCAATCAAGCATAGCAATGATCATGAAGATGGTATGGGACCGGGCAAACATTTCATTTTGTTTTATTTGGGATTACCATGACTCAGAATCAGCTCGACAACTAACAAGAACGACAAACACACCGTAAGGACTTCCTTCACATAATCAGGTATCAAACATTCTTTCGAAGTTTCTGTGGGAGCCCTGGTGGTGGAACGGTTAAGCTCTCAGCTACTAACCGAAAGGTCAGTGGTTCAAACCCGCCAGCAGCTCCACGGAAGAAAAGACCTGGCGATCTGCTCCTGTAAAGATTACAGCCTAGGAGACCCTATGGGGCAGGTCTACTCTGTCACATGGGGTTGCTATGAGTCAGAATCAACTCGACAGCACCTCACAAGAACAACAGCATCCATATATGGAAGAGTTAGGGCAGAGAAGGTGAGGATTTTCCAGGGATATCAGTTTTGTGATAAAAGATCTGGTCAATGTCTTCTTTCTAGCTCAGCTTACTAAACCAGTAAGAAACTACCAGTGTTTGCACTTTACCTAACAGCTGGCAGAGGTAAAACGGTGGACTGCCCTGATTTGAAATGGCAAATGACAACTGACCTTTTGATAAAGAATAATGGAATATAGCCAGCAGTTTTCATAGAACATCAATCCTGTAGCTCCTTTCAGGGAATAAATTATTCTTTACTAAGATTACAGATCTGAAATGTGAAGCAGTGTCCGGAGACAGCACCATTAAAAAGTCCACCCTGTGAAATTTAAGGTGACAAGAAGGAGTACTACGTCATTATCTCACTTCTGAACTGCAGCCAAAAAACCTAAACCTGTTGCTGTCGTGTCGATCCTGACTTAATAGGGATCCTATAGGACAGAGTAGAACTGCCCCATAGGGTTTGCAAGGAGCGGCTGGTGGATTCCAACTGCCACCTTTTAATTAGCAGATGAACTTTTAATCACTGTGCCACCAGTAGTCTTTGAAAAAATGTGCAAGGCTGCTTCCTAGAGGAAAGAGAAACTTCAGTGTGGACAGCTTGGGTGGAGAGGATGAGGGGAAAATGATAATTCAAATCAATATCTAGGGAATGATCAATTCCACACTTCAGGCTAAAAATGCATTAAGGGTTGCCATTTTAAAGTCTGCTGTAAATATAAAGGTGATCTTTCTGCTTTTTCATACAGACTTGTTGAAAATGTAAATGAACACACTCACAGCCTTGATGTCGTTAGGTGTTGTCGAGTTGGTTCCGACTCACAGTGACCCTACGTGCTACAAAACAAAACTCTACCTTGTCCTTTGCCATACTCACACTCGTTGTTTTGCAACTTTGACAGTGACCATCAAAGACAGACGGGGCTACATCTTGGAACAATCTTATAAAGATTATTTGCAGTGGGTGCTAAAAAGGCACTTTATTCTGTTGAACCGAGCACTTTAATTTTAAGGACCTGAAAGTACGCCTTGTGCTCAGTACTGTGAAGATGAAGAAGGGTCCTCCACAAAGAAAACATGACGCAAAAGGAAGACAAGGCAAGGATTTTCTGATCTGGTCTTCTGGCTCCCAAGTCAGATCTCAAGAATATAAGAAATAAATTCAGAAATTATACACACAGAAAATAACATGATTTTTCCTGGATAGTCATTACATATTTAAGGCCAAAGAAAACAAGAGTTAGATACTACACTCTGCATATTCTGTATTTTTCATTGTCTCCGTGTAAATTGTTTCTATTCCATTGTACTTTAATGGAGAATTATGTTTCTTTGAAAAGAGACATCTAGTGGTTATATGTCACGTGTCACATGTCCAGACATCCATGGAACAGGCCCGTAAGATAGGTGTTATCTTACCTTCTGGAAGCTAAGCACAGAGAGGGTATGCACTGAGCTCCAGGACACAGAGTGGGTAGCTCCATGGGACAAAGTCCCGGTGGGTCTGTTTCTGAACCAGCGCTCATGTTGCTAGGCTACAGTTGGCCTATAGATATGTAACATGTTGCTAAAAAATACACTCCAACTGGTCTTTTATTTGGATAAATATGTTCCATGAATAACCTGACAAGAAAAGAATTTTCTAAATAGACAGAACATTAATAAATTATGAAAGAAACCCTCTCTTCAAAGCATATCATGCCCACATGGAGACCAGAGAATGCTGGCTTTGTTTGTTATAAGTCAAAGCCTAAGACTGCTAGGATTCAAGCCTGGCCTGTTTCATTTCACTCTGCTGGTAAAAAGGGAAGAAAATATTAGCTATAACAAAACAAAGGCTTTGTTGGGTGATCCATGCACTGGAATGTTAATGTTATACTTTCGCTATGAAGATGCTTTTAATAACCGTATTTAGCTGAAGACGAAAATAATTGATCCATTTCAGGCCATTAAGGCAGTTTTATTTTTTACTTTACTTCCATCCTACTTTTCATTTTCATGGAAAGTACAGAGGTAATATCAAATGAATTTCAATTAGTTTCAATTAATGCCTTCAACGGTTAGAATGTATTCCGCTGCGGGTCCGTCAGAGCCCCCAGCCGAACGCTCAAGTTTTGTCCCCAGTTGAAAGCAGGTCTGAGCCCCTGACGACAGCTGTTCTCCGCGCCAAGCAGGTCTAACCGTTTAGGTGACTTCTATCCACAAACCCATTCGAAATGGAAACAATTTTACCACCTGATTCCACCACAAAAGGCCTGTTTCCTCCCTCGAAAGCAGAGGAAGGTATGAGAAAACAGTGACTGTGGCGGGCCTTACATGTTGCAGCGGCACCTGTGGGTAGAAATTCAGAGGAGAGGCAGCCTCCTCCTGGTCTCTGTTACCCAGCATCCACTTGTCCTTCTAGAACAATTCCTGACTGTCCTCAGGGAACAAGCCCCCCCCCCCCACCACCACACTCATGTCCATGGAGCCTTGGTGGTGCAACCGTTAGGCCCAGGCCTACTAACCGTAATGTCAGTGGTTCAAACTCACCCAGCAGCTCCATAGAAGAAACACCTGGCGATCTGTTCCCGTAAAGATCATAGCCTAGGAAACCCTATGGGGCAGATGAACTCTTTCACACGGGGTCACTACGAGTTGGAGTCGACCCCACGGCACACAACCACAACCACCTCACCTCCAGGTGGTCCTGTAAAGCCAGCCAGACCTGGGCCCCGGGCCTGGCCCACGGCAGCATAGCGTCTCCCAGGATTCAGGCTGTGGTTGAGGGTGTGGGGGATGTGCAACCCCATCAGAGCCAATGAAGGACACTGAGACTTTCCCCAGACTTTGGGAAGAAGGGCACTGTCCTCAACGACCCTCTTGCACAGCCTCAACGCCAACTACTTAGAAAGGGAACAGCACCGAGGATGCAGAAGGAAACTGCTTTGCAGGATGTCCATGTTCCTTCTGGAGTTACTAAGGTGATGTGAAGATGAAGGAAGGGCGGAAGGTCGTGCAGTGGCAACGGACAGCCCAGCCCACCTTTCCCAAGGGCAGAACGCGGCCCTGCTCCTTGGTTTTCACGACTTACCAGACTTCTCGTTTCTGGTGTCAAATACCAAATCCCACAGCTGACCTGGAAATAAGCTAGCGGTGGCTGTGCCAGCGGGACCACCAGGATGGAGTGTCACCTGCGCCCAGGCGGCCCCACTCTCACTGGCTACTGCGTCCTCTCCTGCCCATTCTTCCTCCCATTCTTTCTTGCTTAGTTGCATCTCTCTGCTGGAGTCAATACTGTAGATGGAAGGGTCCCCTTCCTGGAGTGTGGTTTGTGCACTCACCACCCTGACAATCTACCTTCACTGCTTCCCCATGTTCAGTAGCCAGCTGGACTCTGGACTTGGCTTGACACTTGAGGTCCTCCTCAGTGTCACCCACCTGCTCCTCCACCTTCCTCTCTCACAGCTACCCTTCATAAACCCTTTGCCCAGCTGAAGTTGTTGGCCCACTGTCCTTTGCACACACTCCAATGTTCCCAGTTTCTGTCCTTTTGTTTGCCCTGACCTTCTTTAAAGCTGAGCTCAAACCCTCCTTTCCAGGAGAGCCTTTTCCAAACTTCACAGCCCATAGGCTTTTCACTGAGCCTACAGTGTGTCTCCTGGTCTACACGGTTCCCCATCTTTTGTATAGAGACTTTTATCCACAGCGATGACAGGGCTGACCCACTCTGGGGATGTTCAGGGTGCACCACAATGCCTCGTGTGTAGTAAGAGTGATAAAACCCGTTGCCATCAAGTCAATTCCGACTCATAGCAACTCCATTGGACAGAGTAGAACTGCCCCATAGAGTTTCCAAGGAGTGCCTGGTGGATTTAACTGCCAACCTTTTGATTAGCAGCTATAGCTCTTAACCACTGTGCCACCAGGGTTTCCAGTAGCAGTGATACTGCTGCTGCTAACAGCCAATGCTTACTGAGCACTTACTATCTCAGGCATTCTCCTGAGTATGACATGTGAGATCTCATTTAATCCTCATAGCAACCCACATGAGGAAGACATTACCCAACTCTGAGGCACAGAGGGGTCCAGAAACTTGCCCAGGGAAAGGGCAGATCGAGGGTTTTAACCCAGGCGTCTGACTTTAGAACCTGGGCTGACTGCCTCAATAAATGTCTGCTATTCACTATTCACAATGAAGGCCTCAGTATGTTATTACTATTCAGCCAGTATGTTAATACTCTCATAAATGCAAAGGAACTTTTAAAAAAATGCTATCAATTTCACTCACGGCTCTTCCTGTCTTCATCTCAACTGGCCATCAACTGCCCAGTTAGGTTGAACACAAAAAGTTTTGAAAAGACTCTCTGTGGGGGAGGGGTGGGAGTTACATTCTGAACTGTTTTCATTTACATTCACAAAAGTGTTCACTGAGCATCTACTAAATACCAGGCACTGTGCTGGACACAAGTGACATGGAGATAAGTCAAAGCTGTCATTCTCAAGGAAGTGGCCTGGGGTTTAACAAAGTATGGTACCCTAGATGTCTCAGAAACTACATTGCAACAACCATTTTCTTTCCGAAAATGCAGTTCTGGAAAGGTGGCTAAATTTTTCACTGTTAGAAAGGATCTTGAAAGCACAGTAAGGAAACTCAAGTATCTCACCCAAAGACTCAGTTAAGACAGAGGTCACAGATGTGACCCAAGTAGTTGTGTAAGACTGTGAGTTTCCACGTGAACCCCGTTCCCTGTTCTATATTGGCAGCTGCCAGGGAAGCTCAGGAAGTGTCTGGGAGGGCCCTGGCAGGCTCTGCTTGTGCTGCCTTCCCCTGAAAGTCCCTGGAGGTAATAATGCTGTCTGTTGTTGTTTCTTGGCTTTTGGGTATGGAACGGCTTTCTACAGCCTGGTGAGGCGAGTATCCTCTGGGATACGTGGACTGTGATCCAGTGACTCTGCGTTGAGGGGCTGGAGAGGGGAGGAAGGACCAGAGATATGGAGAAAAGGACAAGAAAATCATGGCAAGAATAAGATCTGAGTGAGACTAATTAAATTCATGTCAGAATACGACTCTAAGTATAGAAAAGCTACAGGGAGAAAGCAGTTCCCTAAGACAGGAGGTTAGCGTTTTTCTTCCTAACTTTTCTTGCATGAGAAGTCATTTGGAAAGGGCCACCACAGAGAGGGAAATTAACCTGGCCACAGGGGCTTGGCAGATGGCTCTTGAGCCCTGCCCCAGTGGCCTGAGTGTGAGGGCATAGATGCTCCGAGGTACCCTGGAGAGTATCATTGAGCACTGGGTCCCATACTTAAGACACTAATTCTTTCATCCTTCTTATCCTGGCTGCTCAGTGGACAAAAGCAGGCACCAGAAGGGCTTGTATGCCATGGCTTATGGGAGTCTTCCTTAAATCTCAAGAAGGCATATCCCTTTAAATGGGCATCAGAGCGTGATCATCTGTGAGAGCTAGTCAAGTCAGCCAGATAGCACTGATGCTCTCCCACGTCTGAAAACCAAGAGGATGAAAAAGAACACACCCTGAGGAGACTACCATGCTTCATGCATTGGGATTCTACATTCCCTGTCATCAATATTCAACCTTAAGAACTTGCATTGCCATCTTCAAAGGCCCTTTTCTTGGTCAAAATGCTCCTCAGTCCTAACACCCAAGATAGCCAACAGATCAGCATTAAGATGCTGCTCTCTAACATGGCTTGGCACACTCTTAAGACAAACTGTGTGTTTTGTATGGAACCAGAGGCTTTCATGCTTCCAGGGAGCTTAGCGCTTAGCTGCTAACGGAAAGGTCGGTGGTTCGAGCCCACCAGCAACTCTGCGGGAGAAAGATGTGGCAGTTTGCTTCCATAAAGATTACAGCCTTGGAAACCCTACAGGACAGTTCTACTTTGTCCTCCAGTGTTGCTAGGGATCAGAATCAACTTGATGGCAATGAGTCTTTAAGTTACATTTTGAGCTTTGGGCTTGACAAAATGAAAACGATTTGTCACAATTCTATGGATAAAAGCAGGGTTCTACAAACTACAGTTCATCACCTATTTTTATAACTAAAGTTTTACTGGAACACAGCCATACCTGTTTGTTTATGTGTTGCTTGCTTGCTACAGTGGCAGAGTTGAGTAGTCACAACAGACATCATATGGCCCGAAGGTCTGAAGTATTTACTATCTGGCCCTTTACAGATAAAAGTTTGTCAAATCCTAGATTAGAAAATTCCCTAAGTCTAGGTAGGACATTGGAAACCCCGGTGGTATAGTGGTTAAGTGCCACAGCTGCTAACCAAAAAGGTTGGCAGTTCGAATCTACCAGGCACTCCTTAGAAACTCTATGGGGTAGCTCTGCTCTGTCCTATGGGTCTCTATGAGTCGGAATTGATTCGACAGCAATGGGCAATGGGTAGGTAGGACATTGGGCGGTGATTGAAGAATGACTGTAGCGTTGGCACGGATTTAAACATTGTTAGGTGCTGTCTAGTCAGTTCTGACTCGTATTGGTCCCATGCACAATAGAATGAAACACTGTTTGGTCCTGCACCGTCCTCACAATCGTTGCTATGATTGAGCTCACTGTTCCAGCTACTGCGTCAATCCCTCTTGTTGAGGGTCTTCCTCTTTTTCGCTTGACCCTTTACTTTACCAAGCATGATGTCCTTCTCCAGGGATTGATCCCTCCTGATAACATGTCCAAAGTATGTGAGATGAAGTCTCACCATCTCTACTTCTAAGGAGCATTCTGCTTGTACTTCTTCCAAGACAGGTTTGTTCGTTCTTTTGGCAGTCCATGGTACATTCAATATTCTTTGCCAACACGACAATTCAAAGGCGTCAGTTCTCCTTTGGTCTTCCTTATTCATTGTCTAACTTTTGCATGCATATGAGGCAATTGCAAACACCATGGAATGAGTCCGGTGAACCTTAGTCCTCAGGGTGACATCTTTGCTTTTTAACACTTTAAAGAGATCTATCGCAGCCGATTTGCCTAATGCAATGCGTCTTTTGATTTCTTCACTGCTGCTTCCATGGGTGTTGATTATAAAAAATATACATATTTTTTTATATAGATCCAAGTAAAATGAAATCCCTGACAACTTCAATCTTTTCTCTGTTTATCATGATGTTGCTTACTGGTCTAGTTGCGAGGATTTTTGTTTTCTTTATGTTGAGGTGTAATCCATACTGAAGGCTGGGGTCTTTGATCTTTATTAGTAAGTGCTTCAAGTCCTCTTCACTCTCAGCAAGCAAGGTTGTGTCATCAGCATAATGCAGGTTGTTAATGAGTCTTCCTCCAATCCTGATGTCCCGTTCTTCTTCACACAGTCCAGCTTCTCGGATTATTTGCTCAGCATACAGACTGAATAGGTATGATGAAAGAATGCCACCCTGACGCACACATTTCCTGACTTTAACCACGCAGTATCCCCTTGTTCTGTTTGAACGACTGCCTCCTGATCCATGTACAGATTCCTCACAAGCACAATTAAGTGTTCCAGAATTCCCATTCTCCGCAATGTTATCCACAATTTGTAATGATCCACACAGTCGAATGCCGTAGCATAGTCAATAAAACACAGGTAAACAACTTTCTGGTGTTCTCTGCTTTCAGCCAAGATCCACCTGACCTCAGCAATGATGTCCCTGGTTCCACATCCTCTTCCGAATCTGGCTTGAATTTCTGGCAGTTCTCTGTGGATGTGCTGCTGCAGCTGCTTTTGAATGATCTTCAGCAAAATTTTTCTTGCATGTAGTATTAATGATATTGTTCGACAATTTCTGCATTCAGTTGGATCACTTTTCTTGGGAACAGGCATAAATATGGATCTCTTCTAGTCAGTTGGCCAAGTAGCTGTCTTCCAAATTTCTTGGCATAGACAAGTGAGCACGTCCAGTGCTGCATCCACTTGTTGAAACATCTCAATTGGTATTCCATCAATTCCCGAAGCCTTGTTTTTCACCACTGCCTTCAGTGCACCTTGGACTTCTTCCTTCAGTACCATCGGTTCCTGATCATATGTTACCTCCCGAAATGGTTGAACACTGACCAATTCTTTTTGGTATAGTGACTCTGTGTATTCCTTCCACCTTCTTTTGATGCTTTCTGCATCATTTAATATTTTCCCCATAGAATCTTTCACTATCGCAACTTGAGGTTTGAATTTTTTCTTCAGTTCTTTCAGCTTGAGAGATGCTGAGCATGGTTTCCCTTTTGGTTTTCTACCGCCAGGTCTTTGCACATGTCATCATAATACTCTGTCTTCTTGAGCTGCCCTTTGAAATCTTCTGTTCATCTCTTTTACTTTATCATTTTTTCCTTCTGCTTTACCTAATGGATGTTCGAGAGCAAGTTTCAGAGTCTCTCCTGATATCCATTGAGGTCTTTTTTTTTTTCTGTCCTGTCTTTTTAATGACCTCTTGCTTTCTTCCTGCATGATGTCCCTGATGTCATTCCACAACTCGTCTCATCTTCAATCATTAGTGTTCAACACATCAAATCTATTCTTGAGATGGTTTCTAAATTCATGTGGGATATACTCAAGTTCATATTTTGGCTCTCGTGGACTTGTTCTAATTTTCTTCAGTTTCAAACTGAAAATACCACATTCTGAGGCAAGTACGGAAATGTTTATGACCAGTTTTAAAGCTGGGTTCACTGTATATATCTATATAGCCCATTTCTGCCCAAGAGGTTCCAGATTCAGCTGGTTTTATGAGTGACTCCTGCCCAACCTTCAGTTTACACAAAGTATTTTAGATACCCCAAACATATGAACAGCTTTTGAAAACTCTTTGGGAAGCTAGCACATCCTTGATTCAAAAAAACCTGACAAAGAAAACTACAGGCCAATCTCATTTATGAACTCAGATGCAAATAACCCATAAAGCATTAGCAAGTTGAAGCCAGCAATGTATTAAATGCCCTTTGATATCCATTTTTCATTTTTTGATATGGTTTAATATTTTAGAAATGTTTTATTGTAGTAAATTGACAAAAAAAGTTACCTAATACCTACATCTTCTGTCAAAAATTGGAACAATAATTCGATTTTAACATATTAATAATATTAATATAATTAACTTACATTTAAATAGATACATAAAATAAAATTAATATATTTACTTTTACACATTGATCCCTACTTTCTGGACACTTAGTAATTTGTATATCCCTGAGCTGAATGGAAGAACTGGGTTAGAATCCCAGCTCTGATATAACTGTGTAATTCTACTGTCCTTGGCCTTCCCTGTGTGGTACGTAAGACACCAGGTTGGTCATCTTCAAGGTTTGACTTCCAGGTTTCAATTAAAGACAAATATGTAGCAAGCCCCATTCTGGCTGTTTTCTTATTCAAACAATTTCAACGGAATCCAAGCAATAACTAGAAAGATGCTGGAGAAGACACTTCTGAATGGCAGAGGTCTTTGTACAAATGTTTTACTTTCTCATTTTGACTCAGAAAGTGGCATGTAATCAAATTTGTGGGGAGGACTGTACAGGCAACACCAGAAATATTGGGAAAGAAGAAAATAGCACCTCTGATGCAGGCCTTTCTTTTTCTTCCTAGGTCTTTTCAGCTTCACAAAAGGAGACATATTTTCCATATAACTGCTAAACATGTGTGCTTATTAAATTATTCTTTAATTAGTTAATGATTTTAGCCATGCTTTGCTCTTCGGATATTCATTTTGTGTAATAAAATAATTACAGATAATTAAACTATCTCAAGCCTTTTTCTTTTCCCAGCAAACATGCTGGGTATCCAAAAACGACAACAAGTTGTAAATTAATCTGGAAAACAAAGCATGACAGATGAATGATTTGGTTGGAATTAATTAGGCACTAATTATATACTCGAACTAGATGAAGAATGAGACTCATTATAAAAATAAAATACGATTCTGAAAAGATGCACAGTTAACAACATCCTTACCTTCTATAGTGATGGAGTTGTTTTTAATCCAAGCCAGGGCCTTAGAGCAGTCTTCCTCATCGTTGAGAGTGAAATGATTGCAAGGCACTACGTCAGTGTACCGCCGCATACCACTGTGGGGAACCTCTCTGTTGGTCAGGTGCTGACTAATATCAGCCCCCGAAGGGCATGGGACCTGAATACATGACAGAGAAAAGCTCATTTTGGTGATCATAGGTGAAATTATGACACAGTAAAATAAAGAAACAAACAGCACAATGTAAACAAAGCAATGTCCAGATAGGTGTGTGTTTTTCTGTCCCCAGAGACAATCAATCATCCTTTACTGAGAAAAAAACAACCAGCCAAATGACCACTTAGTGAAGTTCTCAGAAGCAGTTGATCTGGTTATCTAATGCTGTATAACATATTATCCCAAAATTCAGTGGTATAAAATGACCATTTATTATGTTTATAGATTCTGTAGGTCAGTCATTCAGTCAGGGCAAGGTGGGGGACAGTTTGTCTCGGTTCCACAATGTCTGGTGCCTCAGCAAGAATGACTGAGAGGCTGGGGACAACTTGATGGCTGGGGGCTAGAATCACCCAGTGGTGTCTTCACTCACATGTCTAGTAATTGATGCCATCAGCTGGGATGTTAGCTGGGGTTGTCAGCCAGAGCACCCACATGTGACCTCTCCATGTGGCTTGGGCTTCCTCACAATATGGTGGCTGGGTTCCATGGGTAAGTGTCCCGAGAGAGAGAGAGAGAGAGAAGCAGTATAGAGAGCCCTATGTTCTTTCATAAGCTAGCCTTGGAAGTCAAGCGGTGCCTTGTCTGCCATATTTCTGTTCATGGAGGCTGTCATAAAGGACTGGCTAGGATCAAGGGTAGGGAGCCTAGACCCCCACCTCTCCTGTAGGAGGGGCATGGCTCCGGGAGAGCACCTGGGACTGGATCTGTTGGGGTCATTTTTGGTGAAAACAATCTGCAACAGAAACAATTACATCAGGAGTTGAGATTCAAGTGCATAGAGGGGCTAGGCAGAAAAGAAAATGAGGGAAGTGGACTACTTTTCATTTATGAAACACATTGATTATTCTTCACTTTATTAAAGAAATATGTCATCTCTCTCTTTCTTTTTAACACAGAGCCTTCCCAGTCTAGCTTCTGTTCTCCTACTCTGATACACACATGGGTGAGAACACTTCCCTGTACACTCTCTCATCACTTATTAACACAGTTAGGTTCCAAAGACCAGGTTATGAGTAATCAGTGTTATGTGAAAATGGAGGATGAGCACATCAGATCACATCATTACATAACTGCCAAATTACATCATTACATAACCTCCAAGTTACATCATTACATAACTGCCAAACCACTGAGAATCATGGCCCAGCCAAGTTGATACATAATCTTAACCATCAAAGCCAGTGTTCCTATCACCTCATACCTTGGCATTTGCTGCTGCCAGACGTACATCGTTAATGCACAATATAGTTGAATAGTAGATTTTTTATTATTACTGTAAATGCAAAATGTCAGATAATGAAATAGTTGATAAATGAGGAGAAGGTGTATAGGGAAAACACAACAAAGAATGAGGGTGGACACTTGTTCTTGGTGTCAAGGATACAGTGGCAAATGGAGGGCTGTGTGCCGTTCAAACAGCATGACCTCACCTCAGTGCCATCCTGCTGTTGGCAAGAGAGAGGATGGGTTCTGTGGGGCCAGATCCTCTGATTTCTCAAGGAATGCCAGACACCTGGGCTTTTATGTGGATTCCTGACTTTTCTAATTTTGGTTCAAATTAAAATCAAACAAACACCACCATGAAGGCCAAACAAAACAGCACCATGGCCTGAGTTTGCTGTGGGTTACCCCTTTCAACCTCCATTTTAATTTGGCTGCCAGGAGTAGATTATGTGGAAGTTAAAGAGGCAAATGGAGTCCCTGGGTGATGCAAACAGTTAATGTGCTTGGCTGCTAACGGAAAGGTTGGAGGCTTGAGTCCACCCAGAGGCACCTCAGAAGAAAGGCCTGGAGATCTACTTCCAAAAAATCAGCCATTGAAAACCCTATGAGCACAGTTTTACTCAGACACGGAAGTGGACGATATGAAGGCACGTTGGGGCCTGTTAGAAGATCTACCCTGGCTGTCTTCCATAGTCAGGGTATAAGGTCTAAGGGCTTTGAAGCAGGAGTCATTCTACAGGTTCATGACTTCTATACTGTCATCATAAATTTTACACCGTGTCAGTATAAAGTTGCTTCTTTTAATGTTCTTCTTTCTCCACTTAATTCTGCTTTATTGAATACTAATATTGCTTCTTCTTACTAGTAGTTGTTTGGATTTGCCAGGCATAATCTTTTGCTGGTGCACTTTTAACTACCTGTTTCATTTTTAAGCTTTTGGTATCATTTTGTTTTGTTATTTCTCTTGTATTTTGAATTTAGTGTAAAAATAGAATCTTGGAACAGAGTAGTTTAAAACCATGACATTCACTGTTACAACTGTTGTATTTTTTCCCTTATGTTCTTCTGGCTTCTGCTTTCTCTTTTAAGCTTTGTGGCTATTTCCTTTGTTTTGTCTCCTTGGATTACTTGAATGATGTTTTCTTCCAGTTTATCTTCTCCAGCGTTGGGAAGGTGGATTTCTTTGAACTGTTCAGAAGTATTCTTTAACCTTATTCCTCTACACATAAAAGTCAAGACTGAAATTAATACCTTTGAGTTTCCCCATTTAAGACGATGCTTATTCCTCTCTTGCCACATCTCTCCCTAATTTTCAACAATCTCTTGATCTTTAGTAGATTAATTTAGATTGAAATTCATTATCTTCTATTTTGAACTTATTCTCAGATTTACAAAAACCGTTTAGACATACCTTTTTAAATTGTTTGCACTGCTTGTCACCTGCTCACTTACACTATTGTGAAGTTCTAATTTTTTTTTCTTCTGTCACAATTACTTAGAGAACACATTAAGAACATAGAAGATCATTTTTCTGAGTCCTTGAAAATAAAAGAATGACTTTTTGTCTTCAAATATGAGTGGCATATTGTATGCCACTTGGGTGGGTATATCATTACTGAATCACCACATTTTCTTCAAAATTCTGTGTGGTCAGTTTCATTTTGTTTTGCCATATAATGCTGGAGAGGAAACTTCTGATACCTGCCTTATTTTTATTGTTTTTTTTGGAGAGGGAGGTGGGGGGTGATAATCTATTATTTTTCTTTTAATCTTTGATTGTGTTTTTTTTTCCCCATTATTCTCATAACAAAAATTGTTTTTCAGAATATTACCAGTTGCGAGAAGTTCTTTTTGATTTTGCCTGGAATGTGTCAGCTTTCAAAATCATCTGGACAGTATTATTTTAGGTAGGGAAACTTTTCTTTTAGCATATCTTTAATTGTTGTCTCTAGTCCCATTGTTTGGGTCTTTTCTTCAGGAAAATGTTTCTTCCATGTCTAACATATCCTCTCCTCTCTTGTACCAAGTGTATCCCTTTGTCTCTGCCCTAGGGGAACTTTTGGCTTTGTCTTCAACATCATTAGCTCTGTACAGTTCTGTCTCTGATGGGGGTTTAATTGTAATCCTTCCTCATTCATCCATGTCCAGTTTTGTCTAATCCTGTGGCTTTCTCAGTTTAGCCTCTGCTTCTTCAATGGCAGCAGCTCCCACTTCAGAGACTGGGTGATCAAATGCTACTGAGGATGATAAATAGTTTTCCACAATTTGTGTGTGTCTGTGTGTGTGAATCCTGCCTCTTGGAATATTTTCAAAAATATGATCTTTCTCTGATTTTCCCAGATACTCTTCCAGTGGTCTCACAACAAAATTTGATGGTTTAAATAACCATTTTATTATTTTTAATGATATTGTGGGTCAGAAATTTGTGTAGTGCTCAGCTGGGTGGTTCTTCTGTTCCATGTGTTATCAACAGAGGTCATTTAGCTTCACTCACATGTCTGCAGCCTTGGCAGGAATGGCTAGAAAGCAAGGCTCAGCTGGAACTGTCATAATTCTTCACAATTATCGCCACAATCCTCCACGAGTTATGGACAGTGTCTCAGGGACCTCATTTGTAAGCTATCTCAGAATGGTTTCCAGGGCCAGCCTATGATTGACAATAAAAATAACAAAAAATTCATAGAGGAGTTGGGATGGGAGTTAAAGTGTGCTGGAAGTGAGCTAGCTAAGTAATCATCTTACAAAATGGAGGGTTTCTAGGTAATCTGAAGTCAACAGATAAAGGAGGAAACTTCTACAAACATTTTATTTGGCGTAATGGGGGAGTGACCAGCAAGGAACTAGTAACAGCAATTCTTCATTGTGGCTGTCTCAGGCAAGAGGGCTGGGAAGCAGAGAAGGTTAGGAGAGAGACCAACAGTCCTCATGTCCAACCCTGCAGCCAAATTTAATGTTTTACCTTGCACATAGATGGGGGAAAAAATTAAGTGATATGAGGAGCCCTAGTGACATAGTGGTTAAGCACGCTGCTGCTAACGGAAAGGTCGGCGGTTCCAACCCACCAGCCACTCCACCGGAGAAAGATGTGGCAGCCTGCTTTTGTAAAGATATACAGCCTTGGAGACTCTATGGTGCAGTTCTACTCTATCCTACAGGATCACTATCAGTCAGAATCAACTTGATGGCAGTGGGTCTATTTGGATATAAAAAATATTGCATAATATTTTAGAGTAGTATATAACATTTAAAAGGTCTCATTATAGGTTAAGGTATGTAATTATATTTTATAATATGGTATCTTATTGCTTTGAGTTTAAGCTTTATTTTCATCATTTTAATTGTTTAAACACACACATAAAATTGGGACAAATCCAAAAGGTAGCTGGGGAGGAGATGATGGGAAAAGAAAGAAAAACCAGAAGCTCCCTCGTGAATTCAGCTGCCCTCTCTGTATCACTCTATGTACCTTCAATTTTTATGTCCTTCTGGAAAAATTAAATTGGAACTCCCTTTATCACTTCTTCATTTCATTTTTCCCGTTGTAGAAAGGGCAAGAGCTTAATGTGCCACAGACTAAAGCTGCAGGGGCAGCTGGACACACATGGGCAGATGCCCGAGCCTCTGGGTACTTGGCTGGGTCTCCTCTCACATTTCGCAGAGTCTGCAGTCCAGGCAGCAGCTGGAACCCACGGGTCAGGTTGGGGGGATAGCTAAAGGAGTGCATGGTGTTTTCTTCTGGTTTATTACTTTAAAATGGGAAATACTTAACTATCAAAATTAAGATATTCCCCCCAGTTTTATTTTTATTCTTTAACGAGAAAAAATCCTTTTCTACCCTTTGAGAATTTGATTTAAAAAGAAATTAGAATACTACAGGTTAAAAAAATGGAAAAAAGATGGGCAGGATTTTCCTGCCAGGCAGTCAAAATTCTGAGTAATTGGAGATATGTGTGCTGTGATTTTAAAAGCCCTGCTGCAGAGTTAGAAGGGGCCAGAGGAGGTGGCGCCAAGCTTCACTCCCCACGGCCCAGGAACTGGTTAGCAATGCAGCATTTCAGGCCTCACCCCAGACCGACCACATCGACATCTACATTTTACAAAGGCCTGTAGGAGATCTGTGTGCACACTCCAATTTGAGAAATGTTGCTCTAAGGTAAAGATGAGGGATTTGAGGTCAAGAAAGTTCAAGTCAGTGGTTTTGACTTAGAACCACTGGCTTAGAATCATCTTGAAGCTTTTTAGAAAAATACTGATGACTGGATCCCACCTAGACACCTGTGGTGCATTTCAAAAACACGCCAGGTGGTCTTAATATGCAGGCAAGACTGAGAACATTGGTTGAGTGATGCCCAAAGTTGCAGACCACATTCCGGGGCAATGCCTGGACTAAGACTCTCTTTCTGCTATCATGCACTGCCTCCTCCTGGCTTTACAGTGTAAAGCAAACCTGTTTGCACATCCCTGAATCGAATCCCTAGCCATTCATAAGATGGTCTAAGATATGTAGACAGGCAGATGGATGATAGGGTAGCTGTTGTCAAGTCAACTCCAACTCATGGCGATCTTATATAGAGCAGAACAAAATGTTGCCCAGTCCCGCCTCATCCCCACAATCATCCAGGGCCTCCCTGGCCCTTATTGGCCCTCTACGTCACCAAACGTGATGTCCTCCTCCGGCCATCAATCCCTCCTGATGATGTGTCCAAAGCAAGCCAGTTGGACAATATTCTGTTGTGATCCATAAGGTTTTCACTGGCTAATTTTCAGAAGCAGATCACCAGGCCTTTCTTCCTTGTCTTAGTTGGGAAGCTCTGCTGAAACCTGTCCACGATCAGTAGCCCTCCTGGTGCTTGAAATACTGGCAGCATAGCTGCCTGCATCACAAGAAGCCACCAGAGTAAAACAACTGGGCAGGTGGGTGGTGGCTAACTAAGACAAAAAAAAGACAGTACCGGATAAAACATGGCATGGTGGGGCACTGGGGTGTACTCGTCAACGTCAACTTCTTTGTGATTGTCCCCAGGAACAAAACCACGGAAAGGCCTATCCAGGTTCCTTGGCACAAAAATATAACTAAAGGACCCCATCCTTGAATTACAAAATAAACCTCTTTTCATTGCAGAGATACCTATTTTTTGCGAACCACATGAAGCTCCAATGTGTACCGAAAAGTAGGAATATTAACATTGCTTTCCTAAAACGTTCAGCTGCTTCAGCTGTAGCCAGCGATGCTTTATTCACATGTGGCTGGAGAATTTAATCCAAATGGAAAGCATGGTCACTGGGTAATCAGTCAGATTTCCTAGCTTTATAACTGAGAGGCCAAATAAAACAAAGGCTGACAGAAGGTGCGCGTGTTTGAAATACTTCTGCACGCACTCATCACCACCACCAAATGTTAGCCTCTTGAGGTATAAATTAATTCACCACAAACATAGGCCTGATCTGGCTATGGTGAGCAGTAAGCGTTAGACTTTTGAACAACAGCTTAAAGAATGACATTTCTCCAACGTGCTGTGATCTTTATCCTTGAGCAGAATGTTTTTCTTGGAATGGGTTTCTGGGAGTGTTTGAGGACACACTTCTGGTGACGTCGCAGGCCCTGAAGAGCACACTTATGAATACAAAGTGGCAGCTGTCGGGGAGAGCGTGCGCCACAGTAGGACACAGCTCGTCACCCCTGCAGCGACGTGCACAGCCCTACCTGGTACTGCTGCCCGGTACAGAGGACGAGGTGGTCATACAGCAGGATTTCTCCCTGGGACAGCACGACGTGCTTGGCTGCTCGGTCTATGCCGGTCATCCTACCAACCACAACATTCACCCAGGAGCAAAGCGACATCAGTGCATAATCTTTATCACTAAAGCAGTGGCTGCAAAGAGAGAAGACCCATCAGTGACATTTAAGCAGCTGACAGCGGGCATTAATTAGAAATCTGGTGAGCTGGTTCAAGTCCCCTAGTGGGTCGAGTCTGTGTTCTTGCTGTGAGTTTACCAGGACCGATATGAAGAGGTTTTTTGTTATGAAACACTTAGGTACAAATTGACATCTTCTCATTAAAGCTAAATTGTTCCACCTAGCTTAGGCCTGCCCATACCAGGGAGGGTGTGTGTTGGGGGGGTGGGGAGCGTCCATTAACATATACTCTTTCTTCTGCTTCTATATCATGGTGGTTGTAAACTGACTTTAACTGTTGAATTGTCATATTGGCCACAGATTGAGAGGAAACGAGAACGAAGAAAGTGACATTGTTGAGGACTCCCAAAGGCAGGGGTCAAAATCATAGAGTATCTCTAAAAAAAAATGACACATTCTTAGAATCCGTGTGTGGATTCATGCCAAAACACAAAATCCATTTTATTTCGAGAGGATGCCAAGGAAATTACATTTGCCGGAAGTACAAACCCTGGAGACTTTTGGGATTCTCTCTACAGTACAAAGGCAATGGACAGGAAACGGGTACTTCTATGACCAGCAGGCTCAGGTTGTATGTTAATGCTGTGGCTTCGGGGCACTGATGGCCACGTGGGTTTCCATTTTCTGGGTTTCCTTCGAGTCTGAACACTCTGCCGTCATGTGAGAAGAGTAGGTTTCTTGTGACTTTGCGTTCATTTAAAGAGTTCTGTGAGGGTCGTTTCCAGAAATTTTTGAAAGGTTTGACCTTATGCAAATGACTTTTCAATGATCCTGTTCTGGAAGGCTGAGTCTAAGGTCTTTCATTTAAGTTTAGGCTGCATGAGCCTTTTCAAGAAGAATCACGCCATAGTTGGCGTCCCTGGTGTCACTGAGGAGCTGGACCCTGGGGACATGGTGTGCTCCGTCAACACTGCAGCTTCCTCACCTCTCAGAATGGGATAATCAGCCTGCCCAACATGCCTGGGTCGTTGTGAAGAATGAGCATGAGCGCGAATGAGGTGCTGCCTGGTAAAGGGGTGCATGTGTGGAGGATATTACTCTAAATAACAGTAATAATGAGATGTAATCCTGTTTCCTCTCGCTGGGGGCAAACAGAGTCCTCAAGTGGTAATGGGAGAACATTTTTCTTTTTGATCCACTCATGGGTCTGCTCTTGCCACACAAAGAGAGTTGTCATAATGGATGCACATTAGACCCGTTATAGGACCTGTGAAAGAGAATGGGGCTCTGGGCTTTGTATCTCTCCATGAAACAACACTTAAAAACAAGAAAATTTTTCCTTAATAAGAAAAGAAAATCAGAGGGTTGGCCTGTCACAGGGAAATAATAGATACTGAGATGAAATTTTCTTTGAACACCATTTTGATGGCTTTATAGGAAAACAGAAACTTTATGGATTTCATCTGTTCCTAAGAGACTTTTGTGAAAGGATGGTCCTTATTTGTTACACAGTCCCTTTCACATTAGGAATAGCACTGTGAATGGTCCAAGATGGAGAAAAATTAAACACGGTTAGTGCCAGGGATTAGTTTTATGAGGATTAACTCAGAGATAACAACTCTCAGGGGAAATTTGGGAAGGCTAAGACAATGCTATTTTTCATGACAGTGGTGTTGATAATGTCAGAACGCATATTACAGAGTCAGAATGTGAAACCCTGTCCAATGGAAACTGACACATGAAAACACTGATTTTTAGGGATCTTTACTCAAAACCTGGGCCCTGGTGTTGCAGCGTTTAAGCGTTTGGCTGCTAACCAAAAGGTTGGCAGTTCGAATCTACCAGCCACTCCTTGGAAATCCTATGGGGCAGTTCTACTCTGTCCTGTAGGGTTGCTATGAGTCAGAATCGATTAGACAGCAACGAGTTTGGTTTTTCGGTTTTGGTTACGCAAAAGCAAAAAGGGGCATTGAAAACTGTGGGGTGCTTGCTTTGATAGTCTGTCACTGCATTGAATGATAGCTCTCAGTTTAAAATATCACTGTGTATCCATTTTTACTGTCCATTTCCCCCCTAAGAAACCAGTTGCCACCAAGTTGATTCTGACTCATGGTGACCAAATGTGTGTCAGAGTAGAAATGCGCTCCATAGGAGTTTCAGTGGCTGATTTTGGGCACAAAACCCTGGTGGCGTAGTGGTTAAGTGCTATGGCTGCTAACCAAAGGGTTGGCAGTTTGAATTCGCCAGGTGCTCCTTGGAAGCTCTACAGGGCAGTTCTACTCTGTCCTATAGGGTCACTATGAGTCAGAATCGACTCGACGGCACTGGGTTTGGTTTTTGGGATTTTGGGCAAGTAGACTGCCAGGCATTTCTTCCAAGGCACCACTGGGTGGACTCAAACCTCCAACCTTCAGTTACTAGCCAAGTGCATTACCCATTTGCACCACCCAGGAACTCTGTCTTTTTCCTACTTAGCAATAGTCCAGGAACTTCCTTAGTTCCTTAGGAACTAGACATTGGAGACCGTAAGTGATAGTTTTCCAAAATTACGTCCTAAACCAAGTTAATGGGCATTAATATTCTAACACAGAGGGGCTAGCTTATAGCTTGGAGACAGAAGGAATACCTCCACCAGGATTCTCTGGAAAAGAGAGAGGAAACCAAAGGAGATGCATCAATGCAAATTTGTGTGAGCATGGCCCTGATTCTCAGGTAATGTCAAAAGTTGCCTTCATAGAAAATCCTGGAGATGCATAATAAAGAGGAGAAAAAAGCAGAAATGCAGGATTGGGAAATTTCTAGAAGAGGACATATCTGAAGAGTGGCCAGCATGTTCAAGTTTGATAGTGCCCCCAAGCCTACTGGTCAGAAGACAGTCCAACGCTCCAGGTGCAAAGCTAGAAGCAAATTCAAAAGGAAGAAATGTAAGTAACAGTGGAGACCTGCACTTCGTGGAATCAAAACTCTTCAGCAGTCTTAAAAGAAGGACCATCGCAATCAACTTTCAATTACTCAGGATTGATTGTCTAATTAGCGACTGTTCCTGCTTCCTGTCGCTCCTCCCCTCCCACTGCCTTCCTTCCAGCTGTATCCCAGGCAGGTCATTAGCACTTCCACCAGAGGCTGGACAGGGGAAGAAGACAAAACATAAAACATTGCTTGGAGAAAAACTCAAAATTAGTATTTAGAATGAGGAATTTAAATTATTAAATTTATGGATGTCATTTGCACTTGTTATTTTTGAACTCTATGACCAGAGATAATTTCCTTTATTGGTATGTGAGGTCCATTTGAAAGGCAACATCCTGCTGAAGGTTCAATCTGTCCTTTCTGAGAGCTATGATTACATCCTTCTACCCACCCAGAGGGCTTTGGGCCATGTTATTTAGTCTATGTCTATGGCTTACTTGAGAGAACTTTTGCAGGTATTTTTGGAGGTAACTTTCGTCTATTTAGCATTATTTCCTGAGTACCTAGTGCCATGCACTGTCCAGGTGCTGAGGGTACAGCAGTGAACAGAAAGGCAAGAATCTCTGCCCTTCAGGAGTCTACAAGATAATTGAAGGGTTTGGAGTGTAAAGAATGAACATAATTGTAAAAGGCAAATTATGTAACATTGATAATCTCAGCATCAAGAAAAAAGCAGGGCAGGGTAAGGGGCACTGGAGTGTGTTGATGGGGTTGGATGCAAAGTAATGGATGGCTAGGACAGGCTTCATTAGAAAGGTGACATTTAAGTAAAGACTTGAAGAGAGAAAAGCAAAAACTCCCAGGTGGGGGCTTGCCTGATGTTCTGAGGAACATCGAGGAGGCTGGCGTGGCCGGAGTAGCAAGAACAAAGGCAAAACTAGTAAAAGATGAGGTTAGAGAAGGGACAATGTCAGATTTTAAGTCTAGAACTTCCTGTGATGACAGAAATGTTCTGTACCTGTGCTGTTCAATATAGTAGCCGCTAGCCTCATGTGGGAGTTGAGCACTTGAAATATGGCTAGTGTCTTAGTTATCTAGTGCTGTTGTAACAGAAATACCACAAGTGGATGGCTTTAACAAAGAGAAGTTTATTCTCTCACAGTCCAGTAGGCTACAAGTCCAAATTCAGGATACCAGCTCCAGGGGAAGGCTTTCTCTCTCTGTCAGCTCTGAAGGAAGGTCTTTGTCATCAGTCTTCCCTTGGTCTGGGAGCATCTCACACAGGAACCTCAGGTCCAAAGGGCGTGCTCTGCTCCTGGCACTGCTTTCTTGGTGGTATGGGGTTCCCAACTCTCCACTTGCTTCCCTTTCCTTTTATCTCTTGAGAGATAAAAGGTGGTGCAGGCCACACCCCAGGGAAACTCCCTTTACATTGGATCAGGGATGTGGCCTGAGCAAGGGTGTTCCATTCCACCCTAATCCTTTTAACCACAGGCAGAGATCATGATTTATAACACTTGGGAAAATCACAAAATAGAGGACAACCACACATGGCCTAACCAAGTTGATACACACATTTGGGGGGGGGGGCATAATTCAATCCATTACAGCTAGTGTGATTGAGGAATTGAATATTTAATTTCATTTAATTTTAATTAATTAAAATAGCCACGTGTAGAGAGTGACTTCCATACTGGACACTGCAATCGTAGGCCATGAGTTGCCATGACCTCATTCACATTTCTGTAGCACTGCTCTGGCTGCTGTGTTGAGAATGTAGAGAGGTGAGGACAGACTAGGAGATGCCAGGTGGCCTTCCACCCAGCCACACACTCCATCTGCACAGTGTAACCCCAGCAGGAAGGCTTTGACTAGCTCTCCTTTCCCACAGCACACCTACCATGGGGATCGATAGAAACTTCTGTCAGTAAAGTCAACATTTCCATTTAGAAAGAGGGACCGTGAGGGTGGGGACCTACCTATGCTGATCCTCTAGGCTGGGCCAGAACTAATTTTAACAACAACAACAAAACCCAGTAAGGCCGGCTTATCACCCACATTTCACAATCAAAGAAACCAAAGCTAAGAGAAATTAAATCCTTTGCCCAGGTTGTGAATCTGTATGCACTTGGCTCAAAAGCCATGTCCATAATGATGCGCCCCATAATGACGTCCTTCAAAATAAACCAAAGGTTATAGTCTGACACAAGTATTGGGTCAAAATGAGGCTGATTCTGCTGACAAGGAAGCTGTGTTTTCTCTCACCATCTGAGAGTAAAGCCAGTCTTTTCACAAAGGAAGAAGGACACCTTCTTCATGGGTTCTGAAATGAACACCCTTAGAGGGAACAGTTTACTCACCCCTGATTGGAAACATTGGGCTGTTGTTTCAAAAGGTAAGGAGCCTAATATTTCTCATACTCATGTTTTGCTACTGGAAATTAAAACTATTAGAAGCTATGTGATAATAAAATCATATTTTCTAGAATGGATGTTGTCAAAGACTGATTCTACTGGGATGAGAACAATAAAGCCTGCCGGGTCCCTGCCTGGTCAGTCCCTGATCACAAGTGGCCATGACGGGTGTGAGACACAAATCCCAGTGAGGGGCCCCTGTCCTTTAGCCCCTCATTTGAACCTCTGGGAAGTTGCCCGGTCTTATGCAACTATAATCCCCAAGTTCCATGGCCTTGCAGGCCACTCAGAATACAAGTGCAGGCAGTGGCCTAATCATGGCTCTGTCCCAGTCATCTGGAACAGGGCAGGTGCCTTCCCACAATGCAACCTGTCTCAGCCATTTACTTCTTAATGGGTTTATGGTTGAATCTTCTATGTAACATCTGCACTCCAGCAGAAAAGCCCACTGCTTTTCCCCTTTCCAACACCAAATCTAAGATGCAGCCTGAAAACAACTGCAAAAAATTAGGACTTTTAGGCCTCAGAATGAAAAAGCAAACAGGATTCATACTTGCTTGCTAAAAACCTTCTTTGTTCGGTGGCCAGAAGGTTCTTTCCTGGAAGTCCATGGGTTGAAATCAGGGTGAGATTGTTAAACTTCAAGTGTGGGCTAAGGAGAAAAAAAAAAGGAAAAAAACAAAAAGCGGTTATGCGATATCCAGCCGAAGTTTATTGTAATTCAATTTAACCTTATTCCATGTTTTCTCAAACTGTTGAATTTTTCTTTGAACCTAGCAACTCTTTTTGCACGGACCTTCAAATAGGACCAGCCACTTAAATGAGAGAAGGAAGATGTCACTGGAGCTGCTAACTACAGAGACTACACACTCTAATGGCGGATACAGTTCAATTTTTTTTTATTTGCTTCTCAAAGTAAAACAAAATGAAACCCCCAAAACTGGGAGGAGGGAGGTATATTTAGTATAAGATAACGAAAACTTTGAATTTCAAACTACTTCTAGGAAACTGCTTGGGATCATAACCACCACAACTAAAACTTGCTGAGGGCTTACAATCAAGCACTTTACATGTACTGTTATCTCATTCAGTCCTCACAACATTATTCTTACCCCTATTGTATTATGGGGAAACTGAGGCAATGTGACTTGCCCAAGACCATACAGCTAGAAAGTCTTGAGACAGAGTTTGAAGCTGTCTCCAGCATCCTCTCACCTGTTAACTGCCTGTACTGTCCTGTAGACCTCAACTTGTTCAGAGGAACCCAAAGGCATGGAACGCCCATCAGTTAACATTAGCTATTACTTTCAGATACCTATAGTTACTCAAATCAAGATATTGAAGCATCACCTGGCAGAAATTCCTAGAGAAGTCCCTTTAAGGAATTTGTGTCAGGCATTCAGGGGCCAAGGCACTTTCTCAGGCATTATTGTAGAGATCACTCTTCAAGAAAATTTACACTGGGGGCGGGGCCATGTTTTTATCATCCCCGTTTCATACACAAGAAAGTCAAGGTCAGAAATGGTCATTTGTTCAAGGTCATGAAGCTCATAAGCAGTGGGACCCAGAAATGATTCATGCCTTCCCAGCCCAGGTCGGCCTCTTTAACCGCCTCGTAAGGAACTGTGAGCAGCACTCAGACCAGGCCGTCTAAGTGGAGGATTCTAAAGAATTTACAGGCCTGAGACTCACCCCGTGTTTTCCCTTACATATTTAAAACATCCCTGTCCCACATATGCTCTCTGGTTAGAGTCAGCGAAGTGTGTAAGTCTGAGGAACGCTGATCTTTTCACAGGGTTCAGGTCGATGGAGGGAGTTGTTTCTGCAACTCTCTTCTCTTCTCGGTTCAAATCTCCCCTGAACCCAACCAAATGCGAAAGAGGAAGCCTTCGCCACGTTCAGGAAAACACCTGCCCTCCTTTCCCGGGAGTAGGTTGGAAAACTTCCAAATATGGAAATGCTATCAATTTACTGACAATCTGTTAAGTACCATTAAAAGCAGGAGACTCTGGGTGATGGCCCAGGCTGACGACGCAATAAACTCAACTGTACCTGACATTTAAAAATAGCTAAATATTATGAAAGGTTTTGTTTTAAAGTCTCTAAGGATGTGTGTCATTTAAGAATAAACTTATTTGATAAAAAGAAAACCAGCACACCTTATCCCCTAGTAATAAAAATAAAAACTTTAAATATGTTCAAATAACAGAAAGGTCACAATTAACCCCAGCTACTTATGGCTGCTGGTCTGCAGATACACAGTGATGACAGGCCTTTGATTTATCATCATTTACTACTAATAATAGGAGCCCCGGTGACTGTGGTTAAGCATTTGGCTACTAATCGAAAGGTCGGTGGTTCAAACCCCCCAGCCGTTCCATGGGAGAAAGATGTGGCATTCTGCAAGATGTGGCAGTCTGTTCCTGTAAAGATTTACAGCCTTGGAAACCCTATGGAGCAGCCCTACTCTGTCCTATAGGGTGGCTAGGGGTCCGATTCGACTCCATGGCAATGGGTTTTGTTTTGTTGTTTTGTAATAATAATACATGGTTATATTCACATGTAAAAAAAAAAAAAATTTTTTTTTTTTTTTTTTATATTCACATGTAGTTAGAATTTATCTTGGCTTTGGATCCTATGTGATTGAAGCGTGGTTTATGTTGTGCTAATGCTATATAGTTAAATAGGGGTCCTTCTGACACCTCTGTGAATAGAAAGCCTTAGTAATAATCCAGCTATTTCTCTGACTACATAAACAGTCTGTTTAGTACTGAGTACTGTGAATTATTATCTATCAACACAAATCAAATGACTTGTAAATTACCAATTTACCACACTGTATTATCCAGAATTAGGCTATCATGCAAATAAAAACTTCCCTAAAAGTAGTTTTTCGACGGCACTGGGTTGGGGTTTTATAATGATTAATATATAAATGGGGGGAGGAGTGGATCATTTTCTAGATTTTTATATATAAAGGGACCCGCTTTCCACTCCTTTTGTTTGGCCCCAGCTAAACTCCTTTTGCATTCTTCACTGCGGCTGTTCTCATCCTTTACCCCAATCTTCAAGTTCCCTACTTTAGCCCTTCTTATTCCTCTGCTATCCCCTTTCCTCATTTTCATAGAGCAAATAGAGACTGGCCATCAGGCAAACACACCCCATTTCCCTTCTCGCCACCTCCAGATGCATCCATAAACCAAAAACCAAACCCACTGCTATCAAGTCTATTCCAACTCGTGGCGACTCACAGGACAGAGTAGAGCTGCCCCGTAGGGTTTATAAGGAGTGGCTGGTAGATTCGAACTGTCGACCTTTTGGTTAGCAGCCAAACACTAAACCACTGTGCCCTTTATTCCCCCTACATCCCCCTGACTCAGAAGAAAGGTATCTCCCCATTATTCCCATCCCCTCTCCAGAGTCCTCTCCTCCCTCTCCCTATCCTTACACTAGCACGTTTCCCTTACATCTGTACTTAAGAAATCTGGAAGTAAACCAGTCTAGTGCTGACACAGTGGATCCATGGAGTTCACAGGGACCATGGTTCTCCTGCTTTTCTACTTCTCCACGTATGATGTCCATTCTCAAGGTGACTTCAGGTCCACTTCAGGTCAGCCCCCCAGGAGCCATAGTCATACAACCTGCTGTCCGAGGTAACACTGTCTTAAGGTTCTCTTTTATGGCTGCTCTTTTACCAGCTCCTCCTCCATTACCCATCCATCGCTCAGGAAGTTCCCCAGTCTTCACACCCACCTTGAAGGTGATGTCATCTACTACCATGACTTTATCTTATATATTTACACTGTAGCTTTCTTCTGAGCTGTAAGTCTAATTTCCAAGTGCTGGTTAGTCCTAACTGGGATGTCCCGTATTGTTGTTAGTTGACATTAAGTCGATTCCAACTCATGGCAAACCCATGTGTGCAGAGTAGAATTGCTCCATAGAGTTTTCAAGGCTATGACCTTTCAGAAGTAGATCGTCAGGCCTGTTGTCCGAGGTGCCTCTGGGTGGGTTTGAACTGCTAACCTTTTGGCTAGTAATCAAGCACTTACCATGCGTATGCCAAATTCAGTATGTGTCCCAAATGAACCTCTTTGTAGCCCTGTCCCACTCCTCCTTCATCTCAGTGAAAAGCATGGCCAGCTAACTACCTCTCAAGCAAGGGATCTGGAGCCAACCTCAGCTTCTGCGCTCTTCCCTACTTCCCACAGTCACTCTGTCCAATCAAATTCACCTCGATCTCATCTCTTGAATCCTCCCTCCAACCACTCCCATGACATGTTGCCTCAGCCTGCCATCTTGCCTAGGGAATGGAAATAGGCTCAGGTTAGTTTCGTTAGCACGAATCTCTCTTTTCTAACCATCTTTCTCGTAGCTACCAGAATCCTCCTTTTAAATTAAAAAAAAAAAAAAAACTGAATAGTTCCTGGTCTTAAAATCTCCACCTTTGCTTACTATCTGGGTAGCAGCGGAGCAGTTACGATCATGGGCTTGGAAGTGAGATTGCCTCAGCTGGGCTCCCGCCTTTACCACTTGCTAGGTTTTTGACCTTGGGCAAGTTACATAACCTCTCTGTGGCTCAGTTTCTTAACCTGTAAAACAGGAATTATAGTACCTACTCTTCATAGCGTTGCTGTGAGGTTTAGGAGAAATAATACCTGTAAAATGCTTAGAATATTGCCTGGGCATAGTCTGTTTTCAATGAATGTTAACCATTATTTTTATTAACAAAAATATCAAATCCAAGTTCCTGGGCATGGTATGCAAGGCCCTTGTCATTGGGGTACAACCTACCTCCCTAACCTTCTTTGTAACAACAACTTCTTGCTATTCCATCAAAGTTCCCTGCCTCTCTCGTGTCTTTTTATGAAAATATCACTAGCATATCCATTTTTCTCCTTCAACCTGACATTTTTCCTATGATACAATCTGATTTAGAAACATGAAAATATTTAATTTCTTAAACACATAACTATCTAAGAGTACTGGTGTAAAATCCTGAAGTTTATAATGAATAATGTTAATACGTATTTGCTCTGCTGAAGATGAAATATGAAGATGAAACGTTTAAGGCTTTAATAAGGCTGTTGTTAGTTGCTGTCAGTTCCAGCTCGTAGCGACCCCGTGTGCGCAGAGTAGAACTGCTCCGTAGGATTTTCAACGCTGTAATCTTTCAGAAGCAGATTGCCAGGTCCTTCTTCTGAGGCATCTCTGGGTGGGTTCAAACCACCAACCTTTTGGCTAATAGTTGAGCACTTAATAGTTTGCACCACCTTTAATCAGACTACCCACATTAAAAATGTTGTTAGGAATAGACCAGCGTGTCACAGGGTGCATCTTGAGTTTGGGCACTCATTAGAAGAGATGGCAGGAATGGCAGAACCTCAGAAAACGCACGACTCTACATTCAAGTGGCATGGTTGAGATATGTGTGAACAATATCTAGCATTATTGTGAGCCTTCTGCTCCAAAATCAAAGGTCACTGTGTCGGAGAAAAAAAAAAAAAGTTCAAGTTAAGCGCTCAAGCCAATGAAATATTAAACAAGTGCACCTGCATTTTCACAGCAAATAATTCCAGAGGGGATTTCGCGTTGCTGTGGCTACAAAGAGAGGAACAGCTCAAAGATACTCGTAAAGCAGGGACGGATTAGAGTATCCAGGGAAATAAGTAAACGGTATCGGGTTTCATTCCACGCTTCGGGAGGACAGCTACTAAATTAGGTCTAAATATCCTAGCCTTCAAATAAAGAGGGTCACATTGCCAATTTATTGTGAACATGATAAAAGAAACATAAAACTTTTCATGCTGTTTACCCTTCTGGGCGGCAGAAACCTGTCAACCTGCCAGGTGATCGCTCATCATGTTTTATTTTTTTGCTGTTTTTTTTTTTTGGCATAGCAAAGGCAACTAAAGCAAGTGATTTAATTAACTGCTTTCATTAATGCTTTTATTTGAACAAATAGATAATGTAGAGAGAAAATAATTACCCCACGTGGATCTAAATGTTTCCATTTAATTTTGCTCTGACCTCTGCTTTCTGGGTTGTTCAAAACAGTGACAAAAAATATTTGCCAAATGACATACATGCTGGCTCAAGATCGATATTTAACCCAGCTGCATATTTTACTGGTTAAAGAATAACTCAGACTTAATTCAACCTTAGTGCTATCCCATAATGTCACAAAAGTAATAATAAAATGCTACAGATGAGGTTTAAACATTGCAAGTCACGTGAACTTTCAAAATTAGAAGAAAAATAGAAGTAAAAGCAAGGTGTTTATTTTAAGTATAGAACAGATTAGCAGAATCTACCAGTTTTTCCCTGAAAAAAAAATTAACTTTCTTCGGCAACATGTTTTTTTGTTTACATCACAAAAGATACTTTTTGATAACATCCTTTTGTTCCCTTAGTAAAAACAGCACAGCAGCTGCACCCCTGGCCACAAAGCTGTTGTTATGGCACATGCCAGTCTCCAGGGCAGGCCAGAGAGAGACCCGAAAAGGAGAAGTGGGGCCCGGGATTTAGAGCACCTCTGCAAAGGCGTGCAGTGTGCATGGGGCTGTTTAGCTGCCGCTGAGTCAGCCCCGGAAGGAACAGCTGCCCGGTCCTGCGCCATCCCCATGATCGGTTGTGAATTGGACCCTTGTGATCCTATGGTTTCCACTGGCTGATGTTCAGAAGTCGATTGCCAGGCTTTTCTTCCTAGTCCATCTTAGTCTGGGAGTTGCACTGAAACTCTTCAGCATCATAGCAATACGTGAGCCTCCAATGACACAGAGAGGTGGTGGCTGCACGTAAGGTGCATTGTCTGGTAATCGAACCTGTGCTTCCTGCATGGAAGGAGAGAATTCTTTCATGGAACCACCAATGCTCTATGTGCACGGGAATAGGAAGAGGTTAAAAGCCCTTTCCCTGAACTGACTTGGATGCCATCTTGCAGGCCTCCATCTTGGAGGGTGGATCAGAGCTCCCTATCATTGGAAACCCTGGGAGGAACCAGGATGGGGGGGCTAGAGAAAGAGGACAAGAGCAAGTCTCTTAAGCCAGCCTCAAGTCCAGTCTTGTGTCCTGGGGCAAGGGGAGCTCTGCCCATCAGGGAAGGTTACACACATCTTCCTGGAGCAACCTTGGTGCTCTGTGGATTCCCAGGGGCCTGGCGGGGGTGGGGTGCTGGTCATGGTAAAGGGCTGGGGGGAGGATTTGGGGATTCAGGATCTCAGATGAAAAGCCTATGTATCTCTGTACATAAGTAAAACAATCCCTTACTGAAAAATTGAAAATGAATGCAATGCCTGAAATGTCATTGAAAGAATAAGACTAAAATTTGGGAGTTCTGGCAAAACAGACTAAAATGAAATTTAGGTTTGCTTTTTAATTTAGGGGAAAATGATGAACGATGTTTTTGTCTATATAAAAAATTAAAACATGATGCATTTATACTTAGAGGATAGGCTTATAGACACTGAGCATATACCATATATAAATACCAGGATGGCACTTACAAAAGATGAATCAGAAAGCCCTGCACACAGAGATAACAAAATACAAGGCAAAAATCAATCAGTTCCAAAACATTGGAATGACAAAGCATTATGGGAGTTAAAAGCAGTGAGGTCACTTGAGTGGGGGAAGATGAGGAAGGGCTTCGTGTTTGGGGCAAATGGCTGGCTATTTGGAAGGATTTATTAACATAACACCATATGGGCAGGTTTCCTCATGCTTGGCAGATATTTCTTATTGGGACTTCATTCTCAACGGTGATAGTTTAAGCTTGGAGTTTTGTGAAATGCTTTCCACAGGTCCAATTTAGCATGTAAATGCTATGAGCATGTGAACACAGGGTAATAATGACTTCAGCTTACATTGTCAATGATAACAGTTGTGCCTGGTAAGCCCTAAAGTAAGGGTGTGATTTAGACGCTGTATGGTTTGTTGAGAATTAGAAAATGTGGTCTGAAAAACAAGCCCATAAATCCAGATTAGTCACAATGAGTAGTTGTAGGGAAATAGGTTTCCTTACAGATAAGACCTCCACTTTGAGGAAATGTCTCCATAAACAGTTCTTAAGCTCAGCTGCATGTCAGAATCACCTGGGAAGCCTGTTGAAAATACAGGTTCCTGGGATCTGCCACCTACTGAGTTGAAAACGCCAGGAAGGTGGCCTGGGAAACTTGTATTTTTACCACCCACACCCCCAGTGGCTCTCATGGGCAGAATTGTTGAGTCTGAAACTTTCACAATCTGTTGATTATTTCAAGAGTTATTCCATATTAGCCCTAGTGTCTAGGAAGGTGACTTATAACCTTTTCTTCCATGAAAATATTGTATTTAAGAGAAAATTCAAAGCCGTTTTTGAATCTTTCTATCACTATTAACATGGTGGTTATCCCTCTGAGAGGCGCAATCGGCAGGGAAGTGCAGTGAGCGACAAGGCAGTCTCTGAAGCCGCTGGCACAGGGACTGCCCTCTTCAGGCTTCGCCTCACCCCGCGGCCGTCAGCGCCCATCGCCTCCACTGGAAGGCCTCCCATTGGCACAGGGACTGCCCTCTTCAGGCTTCGCCTCACCCCGCGGCTGTCAGTGCCCATCGCCTCCACTGGAAGGCCTCCCATGCCCGCATGTTCAGGCCAGGCTCTTCCTGGCTTTGTCTCCATATTTCCACCCAATATCAAATGCCGTGATATACCTCCTTACTCTCTCAGTGCCCTTGCAGACACTTCTACTTGCTTGTATGGGGCTAAGTGAATTCCATGGTGGGTGTTACAGCCTGAACCCACACCCCCTGCATGGAGGGAAGAGAGTGACCGGAGGACTCAGAGCTAAGGATGTGGTGGGTGGGGTGTGTGCGTAGGTGAAGGTGTAAGACGTCCTTTGTCTTTTCAGGAGAGAGGGTGCACCTGAGAAACATGGGGATGGCAGGGCCAACATGGTATTGACCTAGTGGCATTGAGGACCCAGTGAATGCTTGGAGAGTTTGTTAAAACACAAGTTGTTGGACCCCACCCTCAGGGATTCTGATGCAGTTGGTCTGGCACAGGGACCGAGAATTTGTATTTCGAACAAGTTCCGAAGTGATGCCGGTGCTGCAGCCGTGGGACAACACTGAGAGCCACTGCTCAAGCAAGGGGCAGAAAAGAGAGAGACTCTCTGGGTGCCCAGGAACGGAGGGTAGAATTTCATGTATGAAATATCCTGATCCCATTTAATATTTAAGAGACACAGGTAAAGAGTAAAATTCTCGTCTTCTTGACAAGAAAACAAATTTTCTTTTTTTTTTAAGAGTAGCAAAACCCTTGGACTTGGTGTGGGGGGTACAGTCAGAGCCTTATAAGACTTACATGATAAACTGGAGGTTAGTGGCAGAATAAAGGTTCCCACGTACGTCCAAATTAAGGTTTGCAAGCATCCACATGCCAGGAAAAGGCCTAAGAAACATCCACTTGGAGCCCGTGTGGCAACAATTGCCAGTTGGAGTCCTTAGAGCAGACCTGGGTGCGGCCATATGAACATTAAGGCCCCTGATCCAGAAAGAGTCTGGACCATCCTTCGGTTTGGGTAGAAAGCGAAAAGTTGTCAACTTTCCCACAACTCCAGCTTTCTCTAGAGTCACAGTTTTGCAAAATAGAAATATCACAAAATGTTTCACCATCTGTTTAGCCCTCCTGACGGTTAAAGTAGAGGTGGTGGTCATTTTAACCAAACTCCAAGGGAGTATCTTTGCCAAGAAGCCAGGAGCAGCTGCTGGCAGGAAAGGCAGCTACCAAACCTTAGGGGGGAGACGATCTTCTGGACTGGGAAGATCATCTCCGTCATGTGAAAGTGAATTCTGAGCTCCCGCTAGGGATCTAGACATGCCTGTTCAATTAGTGGGAGGTGTCAGTCTAATAAGGACTCAGTGCTAGGCATTTTGTTAGGTGCTTTACACATATTACCCAACTTAACCCTCGTACCCTTGTAGGAGGAATAATTCTGGGATTCTTTCCTCATCATACCAAAAAAAAACAAAACAAAACAAAAACCAAACCCAGTGCCGTGGAGTCGATTCCGACTCATAGCGACCCTATAGGACAGAGTAGAACTGCCCCACAGAGTTTCCAAGGAGCGCCTGGCGGATTTGAACTGCCAACCCATTGGTTAGCAGCCGTAGCACTTAGCCACTAAGCCACCAGGGTTTCAGGTAAAAAAAGTGAGGTTCACAGATGTAGGATAATTTTCCTGGACTTGATCAGTCCGTAATGTCAGAGCATGACTCTCTCCACTCATCTCTTACTCAGCAGTTCTCAAACCTGAGTGAGTTTCCTACTCCTTGACAGGCTGTTAAAGCACAGACTTCTGGGCCCTACCCCTAGGGTTTCTGATCCAGCCCTTACAAGGCAGGGCCTGAGAACAGATTCCCAGGTGTATTAGTTATCTAGTGCTGCTATAACAGAAATACCGCAAGTGGGTGGCTTTAACAAAGAGGAATTTACAGTCTAGGAGGCTAGAAGTCCAAATTCAGGGTTTCAGCTCGAGGAGAAGGCTTTCTCTCTCTGTCGGCTCTGGAGGAAGGTCCTTGTCTCTTCAACTTCTGCTTCCTGGTTCCTTGGAGATCTCCATGTGTCTTGGCATCTACCTTACCCCATCTCTCTTCCCTTGTTTGCTTGTTTAATCTTTTATATCTCAAAAGAGACTGACTCAAGGCATGCGCTGCACAAATCCTATCTCCTTAACATAACAAAGACAACTCATTCCCAAATGGGATTATAATCACAGACACAGAGGTTAGGATTTACAACACATATTTGGAGGGGACACAATTCAACCCATAGCACCAGGTGATGCTGACAGTGCTCGTCTACAGACCACATTTTGAGAACTATGATCTAATCTTATCTCCATCCCAAACTAGATATAATGCATTTGCCAAAACAAGTCCCCCAATGCCATTTTTTCCCAACGAATGTTTCTGGTGGAGCAGCGCACCTGAGGTTCTCATTAGAACTGCAAGAATGCCCAGGAAGAGGTTGACACAAAACCTTCTTGACAGAGCATTCTTATCCAAACCTTGCTTTTCTGTGGCTTTGCGTATGCCCACATATTTTATTAAAGGGCAGTAGTAAGACTATTAACAAGAAAAAAGAGAAAAAAACTAAGGTAACTGGGACAGTAAGGGCACATTACCTGGGCCTTCCAGGGCACCTGCAAATTGTTCTCCTACACCAGTGCTCTCCTACTTCCCTCTTCCTGAGGGCATTCTCTGGTCAAGGAGCTTGAGGGACAGACCTGAAGAACACCCCAGGGGTGACCTCAAACAAGAGAGGCAGGAGCTTCCTCATCCTCAGAAGGATTCTTAGGTGTCTCCAGTGGGTTGTGCCCCAGTTGCCCACAGTGGTACCACTGACTAATGCACACTCGGCTGGCTCTCCTCCATGCCTCTCTCACTGCTCTGCTCCCTCTGGTAGTTTCTTAGCATCACTCCCAAAAAACCACTTGCACCCAAATTCTTTGTTTTTAGGTTTTGAAGGAGCCCAAACTAAGACAGGTACCAATATTATCTACTATTTGAAATTTTTCTTATAGTGGACAAGAAGACTGACTAGGTGTGTATAGGACTCAGTCTTATGTACATAGTTTGTGCTTTGTGTGGGCATGGAGAATGCAGGCAGTGGGTCCTCATTGCCTACTTAATGGACTTCACACCAAAGAATGAGAAAGAACCCACAAAAAAAACATAATAACCTGATCCCCAAAAAGGCTTCTACCACCCATCTACCAGCTTGTCATAATGTGGTGGCTTGTGTGTTGTTGTGATGCTGGATGCTAAGCTACTGGTATTTCAAATACCAGCAGGGTCACCCATGGTGGACAGGTTACAGTACAGTGTCCAGACTAAGACAGATGAGGAATAAAGACCTGGTGGTCTACTTCTAAAAATTACCCAATAAAAACCCTATCGACCTGTGATGGTTAAGATTGTGTATCAACTTGTCTTGGCCATGATTCTCAGTGTTTTGGCAGTTGTATAATGTTGTGATCACTTTCCTGTTGAAATTTGATATGTGATCATCTCCATGATGGAATCTAAGTGGTACCAGTGGGGGGTGGGCCCGTGGTGGCTCACCACCCCCTCAGCCTTCATCTGTTCACCTTCTGCTGCCTACTTCCTTCCTGGTTGCCTTGCCAAGGTTTTTGGCTTGTTCTGCATCCAGCAGCTGTCTCTTGTCTGACCTCCAGTTCTTGGGACTTGAGCTAGCAGCTTAATTGTCCATCTTGGGATTCGTCAATCTTCACAGCCTGCAAGCAAGAGTCCTGCTCCCAAACCTACTGATCTTGGGTCTGCCGGCCCCTGTAGCCACATGAATCAGGAGAAACCTTGCAGTCTTACCTGCCGACCTTGGGGATTCTTTGGCTTTCACAGCCTGTGAGCAGGAGCCCTGCTGTCCGACCTGCTGATTTTGGGTTCATCAGCTTCTGTGGCTCTGTGAATTGGGAAAGGCCTCTATCCTGATCCACGGACTTGGGACATTCCAACCTCTACAATCACGTGAGCTGTTTCCTTGATATGAATCTCTCTCTCTATATATATTTATATGCTTTACTGGTTTTGCTTCTCTAGAGAACCCAGCCTAAGACAGGATTACAATGGAATATTGTCTGATACAGTGCTGGAAGGTGAGCCCCCTAGAGTGGAAGGGACTCAAAATATACAGTGGCAAGACCAGGATGACCTTTATTACCACCCCTATTTAATATTGTGCTGGAAGTCCCAGCTAGAGCAATAAGGCAAGAAAAAGAAATAAAGGGCATCCAAATTGGAAAGGAAGAAGTAAAACAATCCCTATTCACACATGATATGATCCTACACATAGAGAACCCCTAAGATTCTGCAAGAGAACTACTGTAACTAATAGAAACATTCAGCAGAGTAGCAGGATACAACATCAACATATAAAAATCAGTTGGATTCCTACAAAAGAGAACTTCAAAAAGGAAATTAGGGAAACAATACCATTTATAATAGCCCCTAAAAAGATAAAACACTTAGAAATAAACCTAAACAGGGATGTAAAAGACCTATCCAAAGAAAACTACAGAACACTATTGCAAGAAACCCAACAAAACCTACATAAATAGAAAAACATACCACGCTCATGGATAGGAAGACTCAACATTGTCAAAATGCCAATTCTGCCTAAAGTAATCTACAGGTATAATGCAATCTCGATTCAAATACCAATAGCATTCTTTAAAGAGGTGGAAAAACTAATCACCAACTTTATATTGAAAAGAAAGAGGCCCTAGATAAGCAAAGCATTATTGAAGAAAAAGAACAGAGTAGGAGGCCTCACAGTACCTATCTCAGAACATACTATACAGCCATGATACTCAAAACAGCCTGGTACTGGTACAATGACAGACACACAGACCAGTGGAACAGAATCGAGAATCCAGATGTAAATCCGTCCACCTATGGTCAGCTGATCTTTGACAAAGGATCAAAGTCCATTAAATGGAGAAAAGAAAGTCTCTTTAAGAAATGGTGCTTGCAAAACTGGATGTCTAACTGTAAAAAAATGAAACAGGACCCTGTCATGGATTGAATTGTATCCTCCAAAAATATGTGTCAACTTGTATCATAGATGAAGAGGAAGTTTTAGATTTTGGACTTGGAGTTGATTTAAGGCTTTTGTTACAATATGATGGGGTAATGTGTTTTACATGTGGCAAGGACATGAATTTTGGGAAACTAAAGGGTAGAATGTCATAGATTGGGTTGTGTCTCCCCCAAAAATCTGTCAACTTGGCTAGGCCATGTTGTATGACTGTTTACCATTTTGTCATCTGATGTGATTTTCCTATGTGTTGTAAATCCTACCTCTATGATGATAATGAGGCAGGATTACAGGCAGTTATGTTAATGAGGCAGGACTCAATCTACAAGATTAGGTTGTATCTTGAGTCAATCTCTTTTGAAATATAGAAGAGAGAAGGGAGCAGAGAGACATGGGTCCTCATACCACCAAGAAAGTAGTTCCAGGAGCAGAGTGTGTCCTTTGGACCTGGGATCCCCACATTAAGAAGCTCCTAGACCAGGTAAGACTGAGGACAAGGACCTTCCTCCACTGCTGAGAGAGACAGAAAGCCTTCTCCTGGAACTGACACCCTGAATTTGGACATCTAACCTACTAGACTGTAAGACAATAAACTTCTGTTTGTTGAAGGCATCCACTTGTGATATTTCTGTTATAGCAGCACTAGGTAACTAAGACCCAGACCTCACACCCATATACAAAATTAACTCAAAATGGATCAAAGACCTAAATATAAAATGTAAAATGATAAAGTTCATGGAAGAAAAAATAAGGACAACACTAAACCAAAAACCAAACTCATTGCCGTCAAGTTGATTCCAACTCATAGCAACCCTAGAGGACAGACCAGAACTGCTCCATAGAGTTTCCAAGGAGAACTCGGTGGATTTGAACTGCTGACCTTTTGGTTAGCAGCCATAGTTCTTATTCACTACACCACCAGGGTTTCCAGGGCCCACTAGGAGCCCCAAAGAGAACACAAACCATAACCAACAATGTACAAACACCAGAAGATAAACGAAATAACTGGGAGCTCTTAAAAATTAAACACTTATGCTCATCAAAAGACTTCACCAGAGAGAAAAAAGAGAACCTACAGACTGGGAATAAAATTTTTTTTTGGCTACAACATAACCAACAAGGGTCTAATCTCTAAAATCTACAGGTTATTTCAACATCTCAACAACAAAAAGACAAATAATCCAGCTAAAAAATAGGCAAAAGATATGAACAGACACTTCGACTTCATCAAAGAAGACATTCAGGTGGTTAACAGACACATGAGGAAAATGCTCTCGATCATCAGCCATTGTTGTTGTTGTTAGGTGCTGTCAAGTCGGTTCTAAATCATAGCTACCCTATGCACAACAGAATGAAACCCTGCCCAGTCCTGCGCCATCCTCACCATCATTGTTATGCTTGAGCCCACTGTTGCTGCCACTGTGTCAATCCATCTTATTGAGGGTCTTTCTCTTTTTTCGCTGACCCTCTAATTTACCAAACATGACATCCTTCTCCAGGGACTGGTTCCTCCTGATCACATGTCCAAAGTATGTGAGATGTAGTATCACCATCCTTGCTTCCAACGGTTGTACTTCTTCCCAGATAGATTTGTTTGTTCTTTCGGCAGTCCATGGCGTATTCAATATTCATCAACAACACCACAATTCAAAGGCATCAATTCTTTCTGAGTCTTCCTTATTTATCGTCCAGCTTTCACATGCATATGAGGCGACTGAAAACACCATGGCTTGAGTCAAGTACACCTTAGTTTTTAAGGTGACATCTTTGCATTAGCCATTAGAAAAATACAAATCAAAACTTCATTGAGATACTCGACATTACTGGCATGAACCAAAAAAAAAAAAAAAAGAAAACAGAAAATAACAAATGTCGGTGAGGTTGTGGGGAGATTGGAACACTTGTGCACTGCTGGTGGGAATGTAAAATGGTTCAACCACTATGGAAAATGATATGGTGCCTCCTTAAAAAGCGAGAAATAGAAATACCATATGAGCTAGCAATCCCACCCCTAGGAATATATCTTAGAGAAATAAGAGCTGTCACACAATTGGCATATGTACATCCATGTTCACTGCAGCATTTTTCATAATAGCAAAAAAGATGTAAACAACCTAAATGCCCATCAACAAATGAATGGATAAACAAATTATGATACATGCACACAATGGAATACTATGAAATGATAAAGAACAATGATGAATCTGTGAAACATCTCACAACATGGATGAATCTGGAGGACATTACGGACAGTGAAATAAATCAATCACAAAAGGACAAATATTGTATGAAACCACTATTATAAAAACCCAAGAAAAGGTTTCCACACAGGAAAAAAAAAAAAAAATCTTTGATGGTTACGAGGGAGGGGAAGGCTGGGGAAGGGAAGTCACTAACTAGATAGTAAAACCCAAAACGCCCGTTGCCGTCGAGTGGATTCTGATGGACAAGTGGTAACTCTGGTGAAGAGAAAGACAATACACGATAAAGGGAAGGTCGGCACAACTTGAACAAGGCAAAGTCATAGAAGCTTCCTAGACACAGCCAAACACCATGAGGGACCAAGTTACTGGGGCTCAGGGCTGGGGACCACGGTCTCAGGGGATACCTAGGCCAGTTGGCATAACATAGTTCATTAAAAAAAATATATTCCGCAGCCTACTTAGGTGAGCAGTGTCTGTGGTCTTAAAAGCTTGAACGCTGCCATCTAAGATACATCTATTGGTGCTATCCCTTTCAGAGGAAAGGAGAAAGAACAAAACCAAAGACACAAGGAAAACATTAGTCCAAAGGACTAACGGACCACGTGAACCACAGCCTCCACCAGCCTGAGCCCAGAAGAACTAGATGCTATCTGGCTACCACCACCAACTGCTCTGACAGGGATCACAATAGAAGGTCTCAGAGCTGGAGAAAAATGTAGAACACAATTCAAATTCATGAAAAAAGATCAGACTTACTGGTCTGACAGGGAATGGAGGAACCCCTGAGACTATGGCCCCTGGACACCCTGCTAACTCAGAACTGATGCCACTCCCGAAGTCAACCTTTAAGCCAAAGATGAGACAGGCCTATAAAACAAACAATAACACATATGAAGAACGTGCTTCTTAGTTCAATCAAGCAGAGAGACCAAATGGGCAACACCTGCCTAAAGCAAAGGCGAGAAGGCAGGAAGGGCAGGAAACCTGGACGAAGGGACACGGGAAACCTGGGGTGGAAAGGAAAAGGAGGGGAGAGCTGACACATTTTCCCGTAGAAAAGTTTTGAATGAAAAATTAATTTGCCCTATAAACTTTTAACTAACACGCACACCCACAATACACAGTGGCTACAATCATGGACTCGAACAACAACAAAAGGTCTCATATTGTGCAAAGAGGCTTGCTTTTCGTTTATTCTGGAACTCTCTAAAGTGGGTATCTGGAGATAAGAAAAGTTACACCAAAATGAGCAGGAATGGGAATAATTTCAGGAAATGAAGATACTTTTATTTAACACTGATTACATTGAAATACTGGAATCAGCTTTGGAAACCCAAGTGTGGCTACCAAACACCAGAGAGAGTTTGGGCCATTATTTTCAGGTGGCAGAATGTTAAGTCCTTCTGCCTGAGAAGGCTGGGTCTGACACGTAACTGCCTCCCCTACCAAAAACCGGCCTCCGTATCAGCCCCTGACAGATCCCATAGTGACGCCGACACAGCAGTGTGACAAGATTCGACCTGCCTGCTTATCTCTGCCATGTGCTGCTGTCTGCTTCCTGGGCACGATGGGGCAGCGCTGCCTGTGTGGCAGGTCTCGCCCCTTCCGGCATCTGCCCTGGTACAAAAAGGGCAATCAGAGGAACACGCGTTCCCCAGTTCATGTGGCAGGGACCGATAGCCTGGAACAATGGCCATCCCCAACCTGTTCACTGGGGTTTTGCTCTGAGATCAGCCAGTACACACTATTTAATTAGTCACCTAATTAGTGACAGGCCACACTGAAGGTTTCAGATGTCCTCAGACAAATGTAAAGATAAAAAGCCTAATTCAGCCGCCAGCACTCAGCTGGCTGCTGCCAACTGCACAGCTGTGCAGGGTCTTGCAGGGCGCTGGGCTGCCCGATAAAAGACCTTACAGCCACCGGGACACAGCGCAGCTCTTAAAGACACCCTATTATTTCCGAGCTATTCCTAGTTACTGTGATACACCCAGGTGGATGAGGTCCCAATGTCTAGTTAGAGAAGCTGAGACTTACTCCTCGGTTAGATTATCTGGTTGGTTTTGTGGATATGGGGGACAGTGCCTGCCGGGGTCTCGAGGCACCTGCCAGCACTCTGAGTGTGAGTGCATTTCCCTCGTCCCAAGGGGGTCACCCAATGCAACCTGGGGCTGCTTTTAGCCGCCACCATGCCACGGTTCATTTAGGCATTTTTCTAGTGCCATTACAGGCTCTCCCAGAGATTTTTTATATCAGAAATTAATTTAGAAAGGATTTTAAAATACTGGATTAAAAGGAAATGCCCCATAATCAGAAGTTAATAATATCATATGCAGAAGCATAGAGACACAACTGCTGAAACAGAAGAAGATGGTAACTGCTTCAGCGCAGCGAGTCCATGCCCTAGAGACAGCAAGGACGTGCTCCTCCTGCCTCGTTCGGGAAAGCTGTTCGGGACACGGCCGGGCCATGGAGAGAACCTGCTTCCCTAACAAGCTCCCAGAGAGCCTGATGCTGCTCGTCCATGGACCATGCCTTGAGCAACATGGAAAAACATAAAGTAAGGTCAAAGGCCTGGTTCCCGCCCTTTTCTTGATACAGCATTTCCAAATTTGTTTTTAAAAATGACTTTGGAGTCTCTGTGGAGAATCTGAAATATTACAAGTATTTCCTCTGGAGAGTTTGGTAGGGCTACGCTTGGCACACATAAAAAAAAGTAACTGGTAAAATATGACTTTCTAAGCTCTGCGGGGAGTCCCTGGGTGGTGCAAAGGGTTAAGCACTCGACAACTAGCTGAAAGGCTGGTGGTTCAAACCAACTCAGAGGTGGCTTCTGGAAGGTCACACCTTGGAAACCCTGTGGAGCAGTTCTACTCTGCACGTGTGGGGTTGCCATGAGTCTAAATCAACTCGACGGCAACTAACGACAACAACCACCAGCTTTGTAGTGAGATCTTCTGCCATCTGAAAGGGGCTGTCAGACACTGTTGAAAAGCTCTCCTTCAGGAAACAGTTTCCTCCACGGAGGATATAAGCCACTTCTGGGCGGGGCTGTTACTCCACTAGTGGGGAGTTCCCTTCTGGCCTCTTACAGGGTTGGGGAATCCCTAGGCGGATGGCCCTTAGTGCTGGGGAAACTGGGGATGGCCTGAGATGACCCTCCCTCAGCATGGATTGGGGACAAGTGACCGGCCTGCCTGGCCACGTCACTGGCTGGCAGCAGAGGTGGACCTGCAGTTGAGGCCCCGTTTTTCCTGCTTTTCTCTGCGGTTGGGTTTTAAAGAAGTTTCACTAAAAGAAGTACTGACCAGGATAAAATATATATAACACTCTCACTGCTCAAATCAAGGACTCTGTCCCAAAGAGCCAAGGCAGCTAAATGAACACAGCCCACCAGTCGTGACAACCGTAATTTTAAAATAATTCAGGTCTACCACTTAACTTCCTTGGGCATCATGAAGAAACATGCACATTCACAGTAAAATGTTTTACCATCTGCCTTCCCCCTATAATCCACTGCCCTCTCTGCATCATAAAATATGCCATTGTTTTTCTGTCCACACCTACCCCTACTACTGCCCCTGCTGTCCTTTCCCTGCTCAGTCCTGGGGTGGGGGGCAAGTGATGGGGCAAGAAGGCCAGGACCCTTATGGGTCAGAGCCCATGGGTGTGGGGTGAGAGCAGGCTCCCTCCTTGTGTCTCCTTAGAGCTGCTTCAGCTTGACTTCTCAGAAGACAGAGGCATAAGGCTTGGCGGGGAGGGAAAACATTAGCTGAACCTCACCCCTGCCTTTACCCCCAGCTGCCCTGTAGCCCGCCCTCTCGTCAGCCACTCTGAGGTCTCAGGGAAGGTGACAGAGGCTGCAGGGAGCTAGAGCTGCAACAGGGGAGCAGCTGCCTGGACCCGGAGGACAGGGAACATTGCAAGGGATGCTGGTGTGTGTCCCCAAGAAAATCCTGTCACACAGGTCACCAGGCACTGGAAGTCTGGGAGGTTTTGGCCCTGAGAGGACAAGCAGAAGATGCAGTGATGACCCACAAGGCTGAGAGCCAAAAGAAGGTATGTCTGCACAGTGGTCAGTTTGAACAAGCAGCAGTTGAGGACCAGATATAATGCTGCACTGGAAAAAACCCAAAATCAGACACTCTTCCCTGAAAAACCCCTGCTCACCTGGACCTTGCATTCTAGTGCTTAGTTGGCAACTTTGGGCAAATCATGTCACTGCCCCCAGTTGCACCTTAGTGCTTGGCGACAGAAGGATAGAATATCTGAATACGCGGAGGCTGCTGTGGCGTCCTTTGATGGGAGACCAAATGCACTTTGTGATGTTTTGCATATAAATCATGTAAGAACAAAGAGTTGTGTCTGTTGTGTCACAAGATGACAGGATTGTTAGATTTTCTAGAAAAAAGGTTACTATGCTGGGCCTCAAATGGATTTTCCAGATACTGCATTTCCCCTGCTGAGTCTGATGATACAGCGAGAGAGCACAGGAGGCTGCTTTTCCTAAAGCTTGCCCCCAAAATGTGGACTGAATTCTTATTGGTGGTCAGTGTTTGGTGAAAACTGTATTTCGTCAATTTCATTCAAGCTCAAATCATTTTATAAAATTTAGTTCATATGGCATTTAAACTTGTAAATCATGTAGTGGGTTACTATGGTGATGGCTAATTTAAAATAATTAGAGAAAATAATGAGAAAACTATTTCCTCTCTTAAGGATTAGAAGTCTGTAGACTGAGATGTCCATTTTTAGTCTACAGAATCTGTGTTACAATGATAGAGAATTATGAGTACTTTAAAATGCTTTAAAAACACCTGATTGAGGAATTTAATCGACCAAGTACTTATATCAAAATTTATACTTGCCTTTATTAAATCTGAGCCCTGGTGACACAGTGGTTAAGAGCTACAGCTGCTAACCAAAAGGTTGGCAGTTCAAATCCATCAGCCGCTCCTTGGAAACTCTACGGGCAGATCTACTCCGTCCTATAGGGTTGCTATGAATTGACCAAACGGTCTTTAAAACAAAGATGAGAATGTAAGGCAGCAGGGAAACTAGATTAATGGAAATGGAACAACCAGAATGGAAATAATGAGAAGGTTCAAGCATTGTGAAGAATGTAACAAATGTCACTGAAAAATTTGTATAGGAATTGTTAAATGGGAACCTAAACTGCTGTGTAAACCTTCACCAAAAACACAATAAAATATTATTTAAAAAAAATTATTTGAAAAAGAGAGAGAAAATTGAGTCTGAGAGAAGTGATGCAACGTGTCCAGAGTTCCAGGTCTGACCAATGGTGATACCAGGCCATGGACCCAAGTTCTTGGACTCTAACCTAGGGCTCTTTCAGTCAAAGATGTGCTAGAATTCAAAGAGCAAGATGGAAAATAGAGAGGGGAAGTTGGGAACCCTGGGGAATCGCCTATCAGGAAGATGGGCTCTGAAAGGACGCCTGAGTTAGTGCTTTAAAGATAATGGGAAACAGCATCAAAAGGGAGACTCGGGCCTCAGGCTCCTCTGTAGGGTTTGCCCTGCTCACTGGTACTTAAAATGCAGGGGTCGGGGAGGGGGCAGGAGTGGGAAAAAGGTCCTGGCGTATGTGTCATTTTTAAAAAGTCTATTTGCATAAAATCAAAACTAATTCCAAATCTGCTGATTACATGGCGCACTTGTTAAAACACAGATTCCCAGCGCCCTTCCCCGCTCCCGGTGTTTCTGATACTGTATGTCTAGAGCAGGGCCTGGAAATCCACAGCTTTAACAAATGCTCAGGTGATTCTTATAATCTGACTAGTAAGAGAAAGACTAGTATAGAAGAGGAGTTGGCAAACTTTTTCTGGAAAGGGATAGATAGTACATACCTTAGGCTTGGCAGACTACATGATCTCTGGTGCAGCTACTCAGCTTCACCATCGTAGCATAAAAATAGCCATAGATAATGCATAAATAAGTGAACATGGCTGTGCCCTGATAAAACTTTATTTACAAAACAGGAGGCAAGCCAGATTTGGCTTAGGGTCTGTAGTGTGCCAACTTCTAGTCTAGAATATTCCATTAATACATTAATCCACATAGGTAAGGTGTGTGGGGGTGGCAAACAAACTCAAGTCTTTTCTCTTGAGGGGTCATCTTCAGGTGTAGGAAGAGAAGGGTCCCTTTTTCCTTCTAATGGAAAGTAAAAACAACTCACCAAAATACCAACGTCTCTAGGAAGGAAATTCCAACAGTAGATGCACCAACCACAACGATCTTGGCATTGACAGTTATTTTAGGTTCCAACATTAGTTTTCTGTTTGTGTGGTTCAATGCAAAATTCAACTGGAAAAAAAAATACAAAGAGAAAGGGGGACATAAGGAAATGTAGCTGAGTCCGAACCCCCAAAACTGGCAAATATATGGAATTATTTAACCAGCACATTGTCGAGAAATCAAACCTAATAATGCCCATGCACAGCCATGGTGAAAAGCATGGGAAGGTATTTCTAAGAAATTAATATAAGAATGTGAGAATATATGTAGGCTGGTTCCTGTCAAAATTCTCAGTTTAGACTGAGTTTTATCTTTGTCCTGACAGACTTTTCATAAAGAATGAGGCCCTTAATGATTACAGATGATAGGATAATAACCCTACAGGAAGACAGACAAATTGCTTCCCGATAATCTGTAATTTCATGAAAGGTGCCAAGTCTTCCCTTCTATCCAAGGTTTCCCTGAAATCTTCAGCAACAATTAGACTATAATAGTTGGGTCCTTGAAGACAAGTACTATCTCTTATTGAATTCTTCATCCTTTACATCAAATGTTATGCATAGTAGGTACTCAGTAATTTTCAGAATAACAAACATTTATTGAATGACAGAGAAAGCGTGTTAAATGATATTGGAAGTTCAATCAGTCAGATACTCCAGGGCCACTGAGGATGCTTAGAACCACAGAAAGTAACTGGGTCATTACTTTAATGCCTATATTTGCAAAAATTACCTGGGTTGATAGTTTATTTGATTCATTCTCCTACGGAGGTTGCAGTGGGAGCATTAAACGCACACAAAGAAAAATTTTACAAAGAGGTGGTGGGGTATTCTTGAAAGAATATTAAACTTTGCATGAGAAGACATTGGTTCTATTCTTTATTCATTAATTCAACATATTTTCATTGAATGCTTACTATGTGTTTGGACAATATCAACAATGACAGCTGACTTCTCATCAGAAACAACAGAGGCCAGAAGTCAGTTGACTGGCATCCTTGCTGATGCACCCCTCTCAGTTAAATTCTCATTACGTCAGCAAAAACTCATCCTGTGTCAGAGATCTCCAAATTATACTAGGCCAAACCTATTTTTCATTTTCTTAAAATTCTGAGATACCAGGAGTTGGGATTCCAGTGGGCTAAAGGTAAAGTTTTATATAAAGCTGAATTCCCACACCACGTGGGTTTTTATACTTTCTATTTCCAGTGCCTTAGGTGGCATGGGTATGGCCACACTTTTTGTCATTCACAGGTCCCTGTCTTTAGCCTAGTCTATCAACACAAAGAGAAAAATGTCTTGAGTCAAAGAATGCATTAACAGAAATTTAAAAGAAAGTTCGGAGAACTTAGAATCTCTCCAAATTAACATTTCTGGTGCCTCTCCAGCACCTGTTCTACCCATACTCCCACCTTTAATGTGACATAGCATGGACTTTGGAAGAGATTCAGCCCACCCCCATCTTCAAGAGGGAACTCTGATTGATTTAACCAAGTTACAAAATCCCACCCTCTTTGCTCAATGAATGGCCCAGGACAGACGTATAACCTAAGTTGGCCTAATCAGAGTGAGGCCTAGACTTTTGCATAATGGCTGGAGAAGGGAAATCTTTTCTCCTGGATGAAATGGGTTGTAGATATAATGCCTGAAATACAGCCTTCATGCCACCGAGACATATATGGGATGAAGCTCCAAGAGAATGACAGAGAAAATAGAGCAGGGATTCCATCCAAACTTTACCTGACGTTCATGCTACCTCTGGGCTCCTCAATTATATAAATTACAATAGTGCTATGTAACAAACCTCCCCTAAGCTCATCGACTTAAAACAATATTGTCATTTATTCTTTTTCATGCAACTCTAGGCCAGCTGAAAGGAGGTCGATGTAGTCTGGATCCAAGCTGCCTCTTCTACATCTGCCTCACATATCGCCCACCTTTTCTGCCCACCAAACCAGCTGGGCCATGACAACATGAAGAAGTACAGGAAGAGTAAATAAAAATAAGCAATACTTCTTAAGCCTGGGCTCATAACATTGACCAAAGCAAGTCATGTGGTCAGGCCCATCATCTCTAAGGTGGGGAAGTATACTCACCTCTAGTGGGAGTACCTCAAAATCACACAGTAAAGGGCACAAACCCAAAGAGGGACAGAAACCTGGAAAGAATGATGCAGCCAACCTCAGTCTCTGGATTGTTTAGGCCAGTATGTTTCTTTTATATGCAATCGAAAGGCATAATAGATATACCCTCGAGGTAAAAAAGTATATGTTCTTCAAATGTCAGCTCTGATCTATTCTGTGAAAACTTTTTAGGACAGGTGAATGAGGACTGCTTCAAGAAAATGAGTTTATACTGGTGCATGTGGGTGTTGCCAGGTGCTATGCTCTAATTAATTTCCAAGGCAAGCAAGCTGACCGCAAATTTGGTCCTGCCAGCCTCAGGTTTGGTGGTTTAGAGTAAGGCAGGTAGAAAGCACCTACAGTCATGTGCTGCATAACGTCCATTCGGGCAAAGTCTGACCGCATATATGTCCGTGGTTCCATAAGGTTATAGTAGAGTTCAGAAATCCTGATCAGAGAAAGGGATGTAGTGGACGTAACTGGATGCAACAAACAGCTTCCCGCACGCAACACATGTATCTCATGTCTCTTGTATGCAAAGCAATTGTGCTGCCAGGTGTATAATGGTACAGTACATAAATACATATATGGCCTATAATACATATGTCTTGATAGTCATAATAAATACCTATGTTACTGGTTATGTATGGACTGTACCATACTTTCTATCATCCCCAGATTATAAACGTCTGACTTACGTAAAACCTGTAGTTACAAACAAACCCTCATAAAGCATATTATATTAAAAATTCAAGGTACATACAATGGTTTGTAATAAGAAACAGGCACTAATTTGCAGTGTACATCAAAACATTATTATTACTGTGTATTATGTTAAAGATATTTTAGTGTATCTTAAAGTGTTTCTTTAATGTTTTTTATGCATAGAAAGGCACACTATATACTATATACTAAGACAAACGTTTGACTAACTGATGTTAGATATAAGCTGTACCTAACTGTTCCAACTTATTACAAATTCAACTTAAAGACAGACTTAGAAATGGAACTCATTCGTAATCCGGGGACTGCCTTATATAACATGATGTTTGTACAACGTCCAAATCACATAACGTCCCATTTCACAGAACATATTGTGGGTGTTAAGTGACGCATGACTGTATGTTGGTATGATGGCATCTAATCGCAGGTCTAATTAACAGATTTGAAATGCACGCATCTTAACGGGGTCAGAACCCAAGACTCTTTCCCTAAGGAGGTGTGTATGCTCAGACATTATTTTCTGCTCTCCAGGAGTGTATGCTAACATTAAAACATGGGCTGTAATAAAATTCCCTGGTACAGAATTATATCCTATTTATGAAACAGCTCCTGTATCAATGATACAAAGCCAGCCCGGGAACAGAACAGAATGGCTTTTGTTCCTCACACAATAGCTTTAACACCAACAGCTGCTAAGCCTCAGAAATCACCTTTCTAACCACTAAATACACGAAGTGCCCTTGGAGCGTGAAGAGTTAGGTGTACTGATCAGTACCAGGGATGGTGGGTGTCTCAGGAGAGTGATCACACGGCACAGTGATTCAGAGTAAACCCAATTTTGAGCCTAGGTTTTAATTAAAAACATATTCATCATTAGGTATGATTAAGTCTTCTGACCTGAAAAATAGCATAATTTTATTTTATTAGGACAGATGGCTTTAAATACCTTCACAAAAAAGTCTTTCTAGGCTGGAAATCTCTTTCATTGATGACTATATATGAAGACTATTTTCTGCTGCTTTACAAAGGGTTTATTTTGCTCGTAAGCAGAAAGGGCTAGCCATTTTTCTACAAAAGCAGAATATTTCCTTTCTTTTTGTTCCTTCAAACTATAGGTTTCCATGGAGAGAAAAGCAGGTAAGGAAGACTCTCTGAGTCAAGCCCATGTTTTCCTCTTCTTGGCTTGAACATCTACCAAAAAAATATCCTATACACTGGAAATCCTGATTTTGATCAGGTTTCCTCAATAGCAAGGCAGAAATTAAAGCCATAGTCTCTTCAATCACCTCACATGCATGTGAAAGCTGGACAATGAAAAAGAAAGAACTGATTCATTTAAATTGTGGTGTTGGTGAAGAATATTGAATATACTGTGGACTACCAGAAGAATAAACAGATCAGTTCTATAAGAAATACAACCAGAATGCTTCTTGGAAGTGAGGGTGGCCAGACTTCAGCACGCTGACTTTAGACAGGTCATCAGGAAAGACCAATCAATCACTAGAAAAGAACATCATGGTTGGTAAAGTAGATGGTCAGCAAAAATGAGAAAAACCCTCAATGAGATGAATTGACACGGTGGCTGCAACAACGGGCTCAAACCTACCAAAGCTTGTGAGGATGGCACAGGATCAGGCAGCGTTCTGTTCTGTTACACAGACGGTCGTCGCGTGTTGGAGCTGACACTAACAGCAAAAAATATGGACTCGTATTTTATATATAGAAGTTGAATGTGCCTTGTAATAATAAATTACTTCAAGTATAGAACATAGAGGACTCTGTAGGCTAGTTACCTAAATACTGTACCAGTGATGATATGGGTGGAAAATCAGATTCTTACCTTCTATATCCTTTCAAGACTTTTCTGACTCTATTTTTCTAATAAAGCTATGTTAGCATTTTAGGCAAAGGGATGATTTTAAATGTACACATCAACGTGTACTCCAGCAAAAAGGAACAGGCCATATGTCATGGTGTATAAGATGAACTTTTGAGCCTAAAAAAAATGTTCCTTAAAATTGACGTTGACTCTCGTAATGAGTTTAAAATACAAACCTTGAATTCCTCCCCTGAGATAGGAAAGGAAAGAATGCTAATACGGGATAGCTCTGTTACGAAGCTCTGGAGCTGAGCTTGGTGGGGAGGGAGGGCTGAAGGATGTGGAGGGGAACAGGCAATAAAGGTCAGATGGGAAGTGAAAGGGGATGAGCCAAGAAAACAGGGACTAGAAATGAGGTGGTGTTTTAACCTATTTATCTGTGAACTTCTGAAACAGAAGCCATTGTACCTGTGAGTCACTGAGTCATTGGAGGAGTTTTCATTGTTTTTAGTAATTTATTTGGTTTGTCCCCCTTTCCAACTAGGCTTTTAGTTCCTTGGGGTCAGGAACCAAGTCTTTGCTTTTTGAGGTGTTTTTTGTCTTGTATATTGTTTTATCTGAACAATTCCTGCCACGTGTTTTTGGATGTTTGATAAATGCTTAAAGAATAGATTCTTTAACTTTGCATTTTACGAGTGTTTTGAAAAGGGTGTTGACACATTTCTACTGATTCAAAATAATTGCAATTGATCCTTTTTCAGTTGCTTAAATGGATGATTTAGATATAAGCTGGGCTACGTAGGATTACTTTGGCTTTTTAAATAAAAATATTGGTGACCCACATACTCAGTTGGGTTTATGTCATGACTCATACACATTTATCAAGAGACCGTAATACATAGTTTTCAGTTTTATGCATATGTTTGTCAACTGTGCTGTGTGCACAAAAATCTGGTCCAAATGTAACATTATCTGTTACGCATACACCTGAATTCTGTGCTCCCACATATGGTTTAGCTTCTCTTCTGCACTTAGAATGAGTGGGAATGACTACAACATATTACTGAAATTCAATTTCAGAAGTAGAACCAAAATCAGAAATTACTAAGACTAGAAAACAATCAAAATAAATACAAGTAATCCTAAATAATAAATGCAAGGTTTGCAACCAAATGGAACTTGTTAATGTCTAAGGTGAGGTTTTTCTAACGACACCATTTCTTTTGGAGGGGGATGGGGCGTGGAACCTTAAGGATCATCAAAAAAAAAAAAAAAGTTGTAAAGTTGATTTTGACTCATAGCGACCCTGTACGACAAAGTAGAGCTGCCCCGTAGGGTTTCCAAGGCTGTGATCTTTATGGAGGCAGGCTGTCACATCCTTTTCCTGAGAAACGGCTGGTGGGCTTGAACCACTGACCTTCTGGTTAGCAGCCAAGCACTTAACGAATGAGCCACCAGGGTTCCTCCAGAGGTCATTAGATGGCATCATTAGCCTGGTGGCAAGGTGTGGGCTTGTCTTCTTAATTCTGCTACCTGTTGAAATTCTGGGCTTCTTTTCCTTAAATATTAGTTTCCTCAGGTATAAAATGGAAGTAAATTACACAAACCTCTGCCATCCTCAGCAGGCAAACATAGGAGTTATTCATTAAAAAAAAATGTCTACAAATACTTTGAGCTTTTCTGGCAAAGATGTTACACAAGGTAAAATTGCCCTTCCTCTTTCCCATCTGCAATATGAAAGGCAAATCTTTGAAGAACATGTTTTAAAAGGCCAAAACACTGAGCTCACTTTTCAGCTCCACACCCAAGGATACATATTTTTTCTTACAAAAACCTTCCAAAGACTTCAAAGGGAGCTCTGTCCATGCTAGGAAATGGAAGATGGAGAGATTTAAACCCATTACGAATAACATTTCTGAAATCCTTAATAAGCCCACTTTTGCTTTAGAAATGTAATTTTTTCTTATGCTTTTCCCTTCTCTCTTTTTTTTCTTTGAGACACCCTCTGTTTACCCAATTTGATCAAAACAAATGATGACAGATTGACAATGCTATAAATATTAGCGTCAGCTTCAAAGTTCATGACTTGACCTCTTTGGGGCAAAGCATTGTAATATTTACCAAATATATAATGGGTAGGGAGGTAGACACTTAAAAAAGAACCCATCAGTTGGAAATTTTTTCCACAGATACAAAATGCAATTTCAAAAAGTGCTTCTACTAAAATTACCAAAAGAGTTCAAAAATAATGATGTGAGCGCCAACACCAGTGCCCTGGCAGAGCACAGGAAGTCTACTGAAAAGATGCTGTGGTTTTGAGGTTTGCTATATGAAGGATGCCCTTTACTTTCCTCCCGGTTCAGGGGAAGGTAGTTCCCAGACACTTTCTGTAACTCCAGCATCTCAGAAAAATCCAAACTGTCTGCCTACAGTATCTGCTGAGAGTGATAATCCTTCAAGGACTTGCTGTGGCTTGCTTCCTCACTCAGCACTGGAGACCTCATAACAAGGGGGCACAGTGGTTATACTGCACCGTGGCATTCCCACCATTGCACCAGGCATGCACAAGCCACTCACTGAATGTTCGCTAAGAGAGTGAAGCACTAATTTTGTCTCCACAAAATTATGAGTAAAAAAAAAAAAAACCCCTAAAGAATTATTACTTTAAGAAACTATCAGGCTTTTAATTCCTTTGTATCTTTCACATTATCCCAGGCAAACAGTGGGAACTTAATAGGTTCTTGTGGCATTCTTCCACACAGATTTAACCTTAACTGAAGAAAAAGTGTTCCTGTATCAGTTTAGCTTTGGGTTTGGCTGCATAAACATAAAACCATAAACACAAGTAGCTTAAACTGGATGGACGATAATTTCTCTCTTATGCAAAAGAAATCTGGAGCTGTGTAGTCTGGGGATGCAGGGGAAGTTTCATGAATTCATCAAAGACCCAGGCTTCTTTGACATGTCCAACTCCCCATTCTAGTGCATGGCTTCCATCCTCAAGGGTGGTCCAGGGTGGCTGTTGGAGACCCAGACATCATGTCCTCATTCCAACAACTGCTGCTTCCATTTCAGTGGCCAAATGCAAGGAAGGCTGTCAAACGTATTCCTTTAGCTGGGTGCATTGCTGCTTCAAATGAAGTCAAGGTCCCATTACTAAGGCCAAAGAAAGGAATGGATATTGGGCGGGGGGGCAACTAGCAGCCTCTGCTGTAGCTCCTTAAAAAAAAAAAAAAATTTTTTTTAAGCCTCTATAATTCAATGAGTACATTTCTTTAACCTGCATTTTTCTTATATGTCTCTTATGAACACCAGTTGTCCCAGTACCTCCTACACCCATACACTCCATCTGGTTATTACCATTATTTGCACAGTCTTTAAGAAGTTAAAATGATTGCCACCCTATGACATTCACTTGCAACCATTCTTATATATTAGAAAAAGTGTTCTGGAAGTTGAGTTCAGTGAATTTCATCAATTTTAGGGCCCACATTTTTTCACACTTTAACATCTCTGAAATTAGCCTACAGTCAATGGCATCTTGATGCAGTCGGCCAGGCAGCAGTGATGTATTTGCCCTCACCTGTGCATGGGAGACTTGGCCACGGCTGTTCACATTGTCGTCACTTTAAGAGAGTTATGCGCATCCTATGGACAACGTGTGGTGAGTTTAACTGATGCTGACAATGTCTTCAAAAGGATTACAGCATGGTCAGCATTGAAATGAACACTTATCGTATACCCATAAAGGCCTGGAAACCAAGCAGCAGGGTGCAAATTCAATATCAGTGAAGCAAATATTAGTCATGGGAGGCATGACTGCAATTCCATATTTTCCTGCAATGTGGCAATCGAGTGCTTCACACGAGCTGACAAAGGACAGCACATACCCACAAGCAGAGGAAGCCCTGTTACATTCTGTTACAGAGACACACGCAAAAGTTTTTCTTTTATCACACAGCAAGCAACGCAACTGAAGGGAACATAAACTGCCTCCACTCTCTGAATAGATGAAGGAAATTTCAAAGCAGTGAGGCTGATACGACTGATGTCTATGCTGTTCAGGGTTCCTATGAAGACACTGCGTCGCAGTTTAGTTGCCACATCTGTTCTTAATGGGACATAAAATGAGGGAAAAGCCAGAGCGCAGTAAATCCACGGTTTACACGATTGCATGGGGAATGGTTTACAGAATCAGCATCTGATTTCCACGGTTCTAAACGCACAGATCACTAACTAGGGTGCTACACAGGTATCTCCAGAAAGTTCACTGACCCCACATCTACCTGCCCAATCATTCTCAACTTCTACGTTCCCCTGAAAGAACCACTTGTGATGGAATAAAATGAGGCATGGCCTCAAAGGTTTTGGAAACATTCCAATTCAAAGTGATGGAAGGGATTCTTCCAGTTTGTAAGCTGAAATGGCGGCATTTTCATACAGGTATCAAAGAGCAAAAACTGTCCTCTATGCATCAAGTATAAAGTGTATATATAAACACATTTGTGATATGAAATGTGATCATGAATGTCTTAAAATGCAGGTAAATAAATCAGAGAAATATATGAATAAATCTGTAATAAATTTTATTCTTTTGAGTTTGCTTTTTAAATGAAGAAAGTTGTATTGTTGGTTGTTTTCCCTTAAAAAAAAAAAAAAAGAGGAAGGTTTAGGGAGGTGTGGGGTATAATTTATCTGCACACTATCTACTTAAGGAAAGAGAGCTTCAGACCACCCTTCTCTTCCCATTTCATATCATAAAGGGTGGGAAATGTGGGTTATAGTTGCTATGTATCCACAGGCTTTAAAGTATTTTCATTTGATATCCCGGAAGTAGACTGGAATCTGCCTGATTCCTATAGGAGCACCTTAAGAGTATACATCAAAGAGTTACCATGCCACAGAGTCATTTCCCCGGCTAGACAAGCAACTACAGAAGAAAATGTGTGGGTGAAATAGTACTCTTGCAACAAAGCTGGGCTAACTTGTCAGTGGAGAAGGCAGTAGGACGTGTGGAATGATCCTGAGGTAGCCTATTCAGTATCCTGATGCCCGTAATTCTACCATCAAAACTTTACATTCAATCATTTCAATTCAACAAATACATGTTGAGGATCTACCAACACCAAGCACTGACCTAAACGCTGGGTATGAATGAAGCATAGTCTCTGCCTTTAAGGAATTCTCATTAAGTCAGGAGACAGACATAAACAAATAAAATGCAGTGCATTATGATAAGGGCAGTATATCAGATAGCTATAACAAACCACCTCAAAATTTAGTGGATTAAAAGGACAAGTATTCATTTAGCTCACGATTCTGTGGGTTGGCAATTGAGGCTGTGCTCAGCTGGGCAGTTCTTCTGGTCTCAGCTGAGGTCTGGTTGATTAGGATGGTAGGGGAAGTCAGGAAAGGCTTCATGGAGAAAATTACAGCTGAGCTGAATTTACAGGGATAAATGGGAACTTTCTAGGTAGATAAGGGAGAGAACGGCTTTCTGGATGGGAGGAAAAAGCAGGTGGAAGGGTCTGGAAGGGTAACACATCTCACTGAAGTACAGACCAGTCTCTGTAGATATGGATTTTCAGATGATATCCTGAGAGCAAACTTTGAAAGGCAAAGACAGAATGGTCCTGCACAGGCAATATGGGAAGCAGATACAGAAGGGAATACCAGGGGAGGAGCAGGGATCAGGAGGAATGCTGGGAGAGGAAGCTGATGACCAACTGTGCCCACTTCACCATCTTCCATCAGGCCAATATTACTTAGTATATCTTTGGGCACAGAATAAGATGAGAACATTGAATTCTCCCAGAAATAAGCTGTTTGCTCAGCTCAGATAGGTGGCTATTTGTTCTCCTCGTCCTGGCCTCTGGTTGATGAGAACCGTGGAAGAGGAGAGCTCATTTTCCTGAGAACTTTTGTCCAAGTGAGCGCTGTCTCATAGACACAACTTTTCACTCTTGCTGTCTTCTCACCATTTCTTCGTTTTTGCTCCTGAATATTTTAATTGTCCCCTTACATGTCCCATAAGTGAGCTAACACAAGGGAGTGTTTGTATAATTTCTAAACTGCTCCTTCATGCACACTTTTAGTCTTTCAATGAGATGCATTGCTTGTGTTGACACCCAATTATATCTCTGATTTCCTTTGAAGGAATTAAGCATATCTCTTTCATCTCAAGGTAAACACTGGTTTGTATTCTCTTTCACATGACTCTAAAATTCTGCACGCCAAAAGGCTCACTCGGCTTTTGTAAAACAATGTGCAATGATTGTTGTGAAAGAAGAAGCCTTTCTGAAAATTCCTATGGAGTTTTCTAAGGCTAAAAACAAAGTTCAAAGGAATTTGGTGAGGATAAATGGAGTAGCCGACTGGTTCAAGTAAAGGGCTTGGAGAAAGTAATAAAACAAGTCCAGCTTCTTTTTACATTGAAATGAAAAGAGAGCTTGGTAGGGAGTTAAGCAGAAACCTCAACAGGAAGGAAGCTGAAATACAATAAATGGGAGTGGCCACTTAACAAAAGTAGAGATACATGTTAATAAAACATGTGAGGCCAATTTCAGTAATTTAGAGAGTTCCCATGGGGCTGGGGACAATAAAGGTCTTGGTCCTACTGTTCATTCTTGAGAAAAGAAGGGTCCGTTGCATGAAAGAAATTGGTATTGAAAATTTCCACTTCTTCCTTCTCAATCTTTGAAGCAATTCCTGTCGGTTTTGACAGCACTTTTAGAAGCCACTAATTCCATGCTCTCAACGGAAACTTTTCCAAAATAGTAACAAACAAGAAACCAAACCTGTTGCCATCAAGTCTTTTCCAACTCATAGCAACCCTGTAGTACAGAGTAGAAGTGCCCCGCAGGGTTTCCAAGGAGTGGCTGGTGGATTCAAACTGCCGACATTTTGGTTAGCAGCTGAGCTCTGAACCACTACACCACCAGGGTTCCTCCAAAACAGCAAGTATTTAAAATACCTGAAGTTGTGAAAAACAACAAACACAATAGCCACAACAACACTGCTGTAGTTAGCCAACACAAATGGCCTTGCTCCGCCTGGAAGGACTGAAAGGGGGTGGCTTGCTGTTCACGAGGTCACCCTGTCTGATGGCAGCTGTTGCTCTCAGCGTGTCTGGGATTACAAATTCACAATCAGGCAAGAGGCTCTGGAAAAACAAAATGTTCCCTTTTGTTCACTCTGGATATTTTCAGACACAAACTATTTGCAAAAAATCCCCTAGAATTCCTTTTAACAGGATGGAAGGGAATAACCGAGCATATTGTACTGTCATTAACACCTGTACGCCACTGACATCAAGCTTCGCTGTGAGGATAGGTCACCGTGCTTTTAATTTCTCACATGCACGTCAGAGGTAAACAGTCCCAGGGCTTGTGTTAATGACACCATCTGGTGCCTCCCATAACTGTGTAACGTTCAGCTTCCAAACAAGATGTAATGGCAGCAACCCACGAAACTCACTGACATTTACAGTAAGGAAATTTATTATCAGTCGTCAGTTTGGAATAAATGTGTTTGCATGACTGCTGGGGCTATAAAATCGTCACCTTTACCAGGCAAGCGAAGGTGCAATAAATAATGGATTTTAAGCCATGCATGTACTACCAAATCATTAAACATTTACCACACAAGCACAACACCATCTTAAGCAACAGCTACCACTTAAAAAATTAATGCCGCTTTTGAGGGTTAAATGAAAACCATTTAGACCAAGCCTTAATGATTTTTAATACGATTTAGTATGGAATGCAAGGTGTTTTTTTTTTTTTTTTTTAGTGGAATATGATTTATATGTAAATCGCTCAGTTAGAGTAATTTTCTCCTGAGAAGCAATCACTCTATTTTGTTAAAGAAATACTCAAAAATATAAACTCAAAGTGTTCTTGAAATCACTGTTAAAGCCTTTTGAAAACTATAAATGGTAAAAGAAAGGTTCTTTAGGGATCAAATGGCATTCTTCCCTTTCAAATCCTTAATGGATTAGTCAGTTATAGTTGCAATTAAACAATTTTAACTTTGGAATAAGGAAACAAGTAAATATAAAGTCAAAACCAACCAAATCCCTCGAGGGATCTTGCCACATTTATCTCCATTATTTATTTCTTTAAAATAATCTCCCCACAGCCTGCCCAGTACTTTTCTCCTGCAGACTTGTTCTATGGGTAGCCATCGCTTTAAGAAAAGAACACATGGAAATAACAATTCAAAAGACAGACAGATTGAGGGTTACCCAGAACCCAGTGCCGTGGAGTCAATTCTGACTCATAGCGACCCTATAGGACAGAGTAGAACTGCCCCGTAGTTTCCAAGGAGCACCTGGCAGATTGAGGGTTGGTACGGTTAAACGCTCAGCAACTAAGGGAAAGTTTGGAGGTTCGAACCTACCAGCTGCTCTGTGGGAGAAAGATGTGACAGTCTGCTTCTGTAAAGATTTACAGCCTTGGAAACCCTAGGGGAAGTTCTACTCTGTCCTATAGGCTCACTATGAGTCGAACTGACTTGAAGGCAATGGGTTTGGGGTTTGGGATTGGCGTTGTGGAGGATTTAACAAAGAATACCATTTGATTCATAGGAACAAAGAGAAACCTAGGTGGGAACTGGTTATTTACTTTCTGCTGGACATGGGAAATAAAGGCAGGGAACCCGGGGCTGCCCTTACAGGAGCCTCGAACCTCCTCAGCAGGTGAGTCAGCAGGTAGAGCGTGGACTGAGACCCAGGATCTAGAGGCTGTGTTTGAGGAAGCAGTGAGGAGGCCAGATTTTTACAACAAAACAGCACAGCATGAGGAAACACAGTGAGCCCTATGTTTAATGAGGGGTATTAAAAACATCGTTCCAGACAGAAGTCAGAAATGACTCAATTAGAGATTTCCATCTCAGTTTGTGAGCAAGGCTTAGTTCCTTGGCGAGAGCTGTTTTGAAAGCCTCTATTTTTTTTTTTTTTTTATATAGTGTTAAGGGCCTGCCACACCATGAGAATTTCCCTCTCCTTCAACTCACCCCCTCCCCTCACACACCCCTTAAACAGGCAGGAGGTGAGCGCACTCTGGAGGGCAGCGTCTCCACTGGGGAGGAGGGAGGACAGCTGCACACAGCGTCAGGAGGCCGAGAAGTCAGCCTGACCCTTAGAGAACTTGAGTTAGGGGCCCACGGACGTGCAGGAGGTGGGAAGGGCGTCATAGGAATGAAGGGAGCTGCATGGCCTCAGGCTGCTGGCTCCAAGTCACAGAGGGAGAGCCCCCCATTCCTACCTCGGTGCTGGGGGAGGCACCCCGTGTGTGTAAGTGGGCCAGCGCCCACCTGTGTGCCGACAAGTTCTCCGTTACACTACTCCAGAAACTAACTTTAGTGGGATTATTCACAAGTTAAACCAATCTCTCAGAATTGCTGGACTATTATGAAGTAACAGGTATTGCCAAGCCTTGATGTTAAAACAAACGCATCAAGTAAGAGAATATTTCTAACGCAGTTTCTCCATCAAATGTCCTATGAAAGGGATACACACTCGCCCTGAAATGACTATCGGGGCTCTCCCAGAGACAGAGAATCGATGAATAACACCAAGAAAGTCCTGCACGATCCTCTCAAAGCCATGCAGGTGCCCACAGGAAGAATTCAGTAATGGCTTGGTCTCTGTGTGTGTGTGCCTGTGCGTGTGAGAGAGACAGAGAGCGAGAGGGCAAGCACGCAAGGCAGAAACAACTCTCCTGAAGGGTGCAATATAACCCAACAGCCTGAGAGCAACTGCGAAATGCAAAAAAAAAAGTCAACAATGAAGGGAGAGAAACAAACAGTGGTTCACCAGATGCATGTCACTTTTAGTCTTCAGTTTTTCTTGTTAATTATATCACTATTCTTTCCTTATATAGATAATTACATAATTACATGAAACAGATGGGTGACAGAATGCACCCAGATGGTGAAGACCTAAACAGGTTTACACATTGCTTATTCCTGAGCATATTACAAAGAATTATTTAATAATACATAGATTTCTACACTCCACACATCTGTCAAGTAGAGCCTTCAAAACAGCGGTTATTTTGTCATCTTCTCCTGAACAAACGCAACGTCCTCCCCAGGAATTCCTGGGAAGCCAACTGCCATCGAGGCAAAAATGTCTAACTTTTTCCAACATTTTGTTGCCTAAAATTCTAAACTCTTCTCTGAGTTCACAGTTGTTGTTTTTCATAGAAACTGTAACTGTAAGAGGAGTTACTACAACACGTGTCTCTAGTTACGCTTTGAGCAAGCTGTGGAAGGTAAAAACAGAAAAGGTTTGTTTTAAGAACATAAATCAAAGTGTCGTAATTGCACCTGATGGGCTTCTTGCATGAAATTCTTTTAAAATAATTGTGCAGTAAGAATGAGGAGAATCAATGCGTGTCTGCTCAGCATACGTGAGGTGTGCCTGCGTGAGGGGCCGGCTCTCACACACGGGCCGGGGAAGCCCACAAACAGGTTCAAGCTCTGAAGGAAGAAGCAAAGTCAGCGCCTTCCTCCCCACCCTGCACCACCCTCTGCCCATCAAATTAGGCCTCCGCTGGTTTGCTTCTTGGCAGCACTTTCCAGCCTCTGGTGCCGTGCACACCTGTCCATTTACTGTCTCCCCCACCAACGGAGTCCCTGGTGGTACAGATGGTTTACACGCTCAGCTGCTAACCAAAAGGCTGTAGGCTCCTGTTCACCCAGAGGCACCTCCGAAGAAAGTCCTGGCCATCTACTTCCAAAACCTCAGCCACTGACAACCCCGGGAGCACAGTTCTGCTCTGACAGACGTGCAGTCACCTGGAGTCAGAGTCGCCTTGATGGCAGCGACTGCCCTCTTCCCCCCCACACCAGAATGTAGGCCCCAGGACAGCACGCCTCTGGTCACTCATGGCATCCCTGCTGTCAAGACAAGGGCCTGGCACGTGGCCAGCACACAGTTAACCCTGACTGAGCGTGTCCTAGCTAGTGACGCCGTGCAGTCCTGGAGGTCAGCCACAGCAGGCCCTGGGGCAGAGGAGCCTGTCTGCACAGGCAGGGGGTGATGGGTGCCTGCACTTCCTGAGGGCAGACGGGAAACAAAAAATGGCAAAGGCTTCCCTTTCACCTGAAAGGCGGGTCCAAACCACCATGGGTATCAGAGTTGTGGACAAAAAGCAGAACACCTGAGAAAACACTCTGGTGAGTGGAGAAGCAGGCTGGTGGGGGCGGTGGCGGGGTTACCAATCCACCTAGCTTTGGGGAGGAACGCCTGGCTCTTGGGAGGGTCTGGCCAGAGGAGCCCAGGGTGTGTGACAGATCGCCAGAGTCAGGCTGTCACCTCCCACCGCCCTCTGATGGTGGGTAGAATTGCTCAGAATGGGAACACTACTCCAAGGTCATGGATGGTGTGTGTGTGTGAGAGAGAGAGACGGAGAGAGAGCAACTGGTTACTCAGGGCCTGGAGATTCCCTGGAAGGAGGTGCTACACACCGCGCCCCTGCCTGCTCTCTTCCTACATCCTCCAGGTAGAAGGTTAGAGCCACTTTAGCACCTCAGTTGTGAGGATCTTCACCTTTGCCAATGGGAGGGGTGACAGGGCAGGTAACTGGGACAGAGAAGCCCGGCTACTCCTTCCCACTCATATTCCATGCCTCTTCACGCTTAAGGGAATGCCAGGCCTCCGCAGGCTGCCCTGAGTGGGACCAAGGGCTCTTGGGCACCAGGCAGCATCTTCCAGAGCAAGCAACTCTGAGAGCAGAGCAAGGGGGAGAGCTGTGAGTTCTGGGAGAGGCCTTGATGGGCACAGTTAGCCCCTCTGACAATGGGGACCAAAAGCCAGGAGTGGGCCAGGCAGGCCAGCTGGGAGTGGGGTTCTGTGCCATCACCCAAACTCTTCAGCCTCCAGCATCTTCCCTTTCCTTTGGGGTGAATCTCTGTCTGTCTGTCGGCTCTCTTCATTACATGATAAGAGTGGTGAGCTGTTAGAAGTCACATGGCCTGGGGGGCCACTAGCTGTGATTCTACCAACATAGAGGGACCAAAGACCCAGCGTGTGGGGAGCAAGGCTGTGCATTAAACCAATTAAACAATTCAGAATGGTTTTCACTGCCTGAAAATTCTGTGGGACACTCGGACCATTGCTGTGACCTGCTCACTGCAACTTGTGACAGATGGAGCTAAGCTTGATTTCTTAAATCACTGATCAACTCTGGTTCCATGGAGGCGCCACAGGGAGGGTTGGTGAGCAGTGGTGAAATGGGCGTGGTGTGGCCAGAGGAGCTGCACTCTAGTGCCCTTCAGGGCTGCCCAACTTGCCCGCTGGAAGTATGGCTCCTTTGGTGAAATGTACCAACCACCATAAACACTGTGATTACAGCGACTACCATGGCGATTACTTCAGTACACTGAATTAATGTACCAACCACCATAAACACCATGATTACAGCGACTACCATGGCGATTACTTCAGTACACTGAATTATACTGAACACACACACAACCTGGAACATGACACCATGATTACAGCGACTACCATGGCGATTACTTCAGTACACTGAATTGTACTGAACACACACCCAACCTGGAACATGACTGAACAGCAGATGGGGCAGGAGGAATGGTGTAGTCTGTCAGTTAGTTTTACTACCATAGGTTTCAACCGACTGAATGACTCATGTCTGCTGGGGCCATAACTGAGTCATGTTTGATATTGCAAACAAGCAGCAATTAAAAAACCTTTATGGTTCCCACACGATTTCCATACCTCATTTTTGTTCCTGTTTTAAGTCATCCTTTTTGTTTCCTTCTAGCTTATTAAGTTTGTTACTATGGAGATGATGACATCAGTAATCTTGACTAAGCTTAATGATCTTGAGGTAACATTCAGGGAAAAGGTTTGTATACTTACTTAAGGTATTTCAGTCCTAAGGAGCAGCAGCAGCTTGGGGGCTGTGGGGTGTGGGCTTTGAGCTGCTCCTGTGACAGGGACACACCATGAGGGAAGCTTGCTCCCTCTGCAAGTCAGCATGGCAGCCCAGACTGGGAAAGACACCTCTCCAGGTAAGAAGTCACTTCATTTTTCAAGACCCATTGAATACTTTGTCCCCGATGAACACAAATTCCATTTTCCCTCTAGATTTGGTGAGTGTATACAAAATGGTAATAACCAAACTCAGAGTGCTTAATGAAAATTACTAAATTGTTGAAGATTTTAACTCTCCTGAGCACAATCTGAGTGTAAAACCTCTCTTGCTCATTGGCTGTTTTTCCTCATCTTTCATACCTTCTTCTAAAATCATATCCTATTTGCTATTATGCACAAAGTACGACACTACAGTTTTTAGCAAAAAGATCTGTAAGTTACACTTGCGATACTTCACAAAATGTGCATCTGTCGACTTAAGATCACACTGTGATGAAGAGAGTCATGTTTTCATCATTTCTCCATGGGCCAGAGGGAGCTGACAGCCCCGTGAGGGCCACCGTGCTCTGCAGCCCACATGTCTACTACCGTCATCCTCGTAGGGGCTACTATATTTACACGACCAGACGTAGTTCATTCCTGCTAAGTCCTTACGGCTCGTGACCCTTCCCTATGCTTCAGGCAGCAGCCAGGGGACATTAGGCCTTCAGACAGGAGGCCACAGGAAACGAGTCGGTTCTCAGATTTTCCGTTTCAAAGCAGATGACAGGTTGTGAGAAAATTTTTGAGTCTCAAAAGCTTGGTTTCTGAGTACCAAAAGTCAGAGCGGATGCTTCAAATGGCATATTTCATAAGAACACATGGTGATAGAAGAGTCAGTTGTCCCAAAGATGGAAGAAGGAGGAAAGTCAGAAGAAAACAAGAGAGAAAAATGCCAGTATGGTTCCCTCCTCTCTGGTTAGGGCCATAAAAGTGGAGAATGTAAGAGTAGAAGGGACTTGTGCCTCCTGGGAACAGCCCTGGGTACCTGGTCTTGGGAAGAGTAGAGTGAGATGGCCGAGTGCGGTATCAGGGCAAGCAAGGGAATGAGCCAGATTCATGAGCTTCCCAAAGCCCAGAGAGGTACAGGGAGTGAGGAAGGTGAAGGCACAGAGACACAGAGAGATACAGAGAGTGTGCAAGTGTGAGCTGGCTGATCAAAGAGGCCTCAAGACTGAGAAGAGGGAATTCCCCTGCAGAAAGCATTGAGGACTGGTAAGGGCATGGATGCCTGTATAAAGGGCAAACTGAGGACAAGCTGAGCTCTGCAACCCAATGGATGCCACTGAGAACAGGTGCTACCCCAGTACCAGACAGATCCCCTCCCAGCCCTTCAGATGTCATGGTACTCCACAAGCTCGTAAGCACACAATAAAATATACCCTCTCCTCACTGGGTCATAATGCAAAGTGTTATGCAAAAGTGGAGGATGGCCACATCATATCACAAAATGGAGGATGACTACATCATTACATAACTGCCAAGTTACATCATTACATAACCGCCAAGTTACATCATTACGTAACTGCCAAACCACTGAGAATCATGGCTCAGCCAAGATGACACATAACCTTAACCATCAAAGCCAGTGTTACTCTTCCCTCATACCTCGGTGTTTGTTACTGCCAGACATCTGTTGTTAATGTGCAAAATAGTTGCATGGTGGATTTTTTATTATTGTTGTAACATGCAAAATGTTGGATAACAAGATAGTCGATAAATGAGGAGAAGGCGCAAAATAAAATAATAAGAGAAAAAATTCCTTATTGGATCCAATTTAAATGTTAAATGGTTAAATTTACCTGGAATTGATCAAGATTACTTTTTATCCCATCAGGTAGAATGGCAGCTCAAAGCAGAGATCCAGTTGAGTTAGAGAAAAAATGGAAGAATGCTACCATCTTGCAAAGCTGATTACCTGTCTGGAAAATCTATATCTTACTAGTCTGACAGAAACTGGAGAAACCCTGAGAGTATGGCTCCAAGATACCCTTTTAAGTCAGGATTGAAGTCACTCCTGAAGTTCACCCTTCAGCCAAAGATTAGACAGGCCTATAGAAAAACAATAACACACACGTAGTTCACGTATATGAGACTAAATGGGCACACCAGCCCAGAAGCTAAGACGAGAAGGGAGGACAAGACAGGAAAACCGGACGAATAGAAACAGGGAACTCAAAGTCAAGCCGGTGAGAGTGTTGACACATAGTGGGGTTGACAACCAATGTCACAAAACAGTATGTGTATTAACTGTTTAATGAGAAACTAATTTGCTCTGTAAAATTTCACCTAAAGCACAATAAAAAAAAATCTATATCTGACAATGAATAAGAGGGTTCTCTGCAAGCTGACAGTCTGATCAGATAAAGTGACATAACTGGAAACAGCAATCAACTTTTTAAAGTTAGGAATCACAAGCTTCCATTTTCAAATTCTAAAACGTTATGCTTTTTGATTAGAGAGATGGTAATTTGGGGTTAGCTTTACCTTCGACCTAGCAATGCCATTTCTAGGAATTTATTCAAAAGAAGTCATCACCAATGTGTCAAACAACAGTTGTTGTTAGCTGGCTCTGATTCACAGCGACCTCATGTGTAACAGAACAGTTTGTCATGCTGTGGTGGCTTACATGTTGCCATGATGCTGGAAGATATGCCCCCAGTATTTCAAATACCCCCAGGGCCACCCAGGGTGGACAGGTTTCAGTGAAACTTCCAGAGTAAGATAGACCAGGAAGAAAGACCTGGAGATCTACTTCTGAAAATTAGCCAAAGAAAACCCTATGAATAGAAACAAACAATAAGAGCATTGTTTATAATGATAAAATTTTGAATAAAAACTTAAATAACCAACACTAGGGAACTGGCTAATCAAACAACAGTGCTGAGTCACAAGCCCAGAGTCGGATGGTTCTGGTCCCAGAGCCACAACTTGGCAGCTTGGGGAAGTTAATGACACGTGACACATCTGAGGCTACATTCCAAAACAGCACCCTGTAAACACGCCAAAGAAGGTGGGCAAGGACTGGTCAAATGATAAACCCCTAACTCACCATGAGGATATAACACTGGTGGGAGAATGGGCAACAGGAGAGGATTTTTCTTTAGATTTCATCTCAACTCACAGAAAAAGGGGCTTGGGAGGCCTTCAGGGCTTCACGAGTCCCCTGCAGTAGTGGTCACGTACCTGTGTAGGATGCAATGGGTGCCCAGCTGTGCCGGACTAGCTGAGGGGAAGGTGGTCTGCATGCACGGGCCCATGAGCCGGGTGGGCGTGAACTGTTACCAAGGGTCCTTCCCAGCAGGCCCACCTGAGGGGTCAACAGAACTCAGGTCTCCAAGCTGGAGGTATGCATCGCTTGTGTTATGGGAACACGGATGTGAGGGCCCGAGAGACAGGAATCTCCAAACACGTGCCGTGAGGAGAGGAGTCTGCTGAGCAGAGCATGGAGCCATCTTATGACACTATTAGTCCAGCACAAACTTGCCTGCTCCTGCAGCCGCTCCTCCCTGACCTGGTCCAACTTTAGAAGGAACAGAAATAGAAGCTAAACAATAGAAGGTAAATAGAAGCTCAATAAAAAGAGGGAGAAAAAGGCAGCCCCAGTGCCCTTCCCCAGCTGCAGGTTCCCACACACAGCAGCGTGGGGCGGGGTTGGGGGCAGAGACAGGAAGTCTAACCTCTGAATGAAAACTGAGTTTGATTGTCACATTCTAAGAGATTAGACAACTGATGGGATAAAGACCATGGTTTGTTATTTAAAGCGGCCCAACACCAAAAAACAAAAAAAACCTTGCCATTGAGTCAATTCTGGCTCATAGCAACCCTACAGGACAGAGTAGAACTGCCCCATAGGGTTTTCAAGGAGCGGCTAGTGGATTTGAACTGCCAACTTCTTGATCAGCCACTGAGCTCTTAACCACTGTGCCACCAGAGCTACTAAAGCACAACCTTCATTACCTAAAAATGGCCGGAAAAGTCAAAGGACTGTTCCAGGTGTGTGGGGGTTCCAGGGAAACCCAGCCCCACCAAGCTGATGGGGCTGAGGGACACAGACACCAAGAGGCTCCCCAGCTACCCTGCAAGTCCTGCTCACTGCGTTCCAGCTCTCCACACCTCAGCTTCCCAGGCTGGAAAACAGGGAAAGACAGGTGGGCTTCCGTGAGGGCTGATGGAGAGAACCCAGGAGGACACATGACACAGGGTCTGGCACAGAGAAAGCACTCAGCAGCGACGAGGGCTGGTGGGTCACAGGAGCACTGTGCAGCCGTTAAAAAGACATTTTAGCATATGTAATAACACATAAAGGTATCCATAGTATACTAAGCACATTTCAAAACACTATGAACATTATGACCTCATTAATTTGCATACTTTTCACAGAAAATAATCTAGAAGTAAAAATACCAAAATATTAACCAAGGTTATCTATAGATAGATGGCAGGTTTTACTGATTCCCTTCTTTGTTGTTTTTTCCCAAGTCTTCTGCCATAAATGTGCACTGCTATTGTAATGGCATATTTTTTTTAATCAGGGCAGAAAGATATAACTTCCCTACTCAGCATCTGCAGCTCTAAGGGTCTGCTTCATCATTTTCCATCCCCAGCTACTTTAAAACACACAAAGCCAAGCGCCTCGTGCTGGCTGACATGGCTGTCCTCCCTGAAGGCGGATCTGAGGAAGCCACTTGGCTGGAGAGGCCAGTTCCTGCCGGGAGCTCAGGCCCATGGGTTCCACTGGAGCCGCTCGGTCGTGCCTTCCAGACCCTGCAGCAGGCAGCTGGCGCATCCGGAGGCACTTCTGGACCTCTGTGGCTTTCATTACCCTGGCTCTGCGGGGGACGGAATGCAGTTTTCCTCCTACAGGGTTATGGCAAGAACCCATCAGCATCCAGGAAGACTCAGGGTTTTATTTCCTGTTGGGAGCTGTGGCGGCTCTTTCTAAAGGCGCTAACACTACTGAAGGTGGACTAGACAAAGGACGTGCTGGCTGCTTAGAAACCAGAAGGGCCTGTGTTTGACTGCTCTGCCGCCCTCCTTGTACACGGTGTGCCCGCGGCGGGTGCGGGTGCGCGTGCTCGCGGCGGGTGCGGGTGCTCGCGGGGCCACAGCGGGTGGGGGAGCTGGGGGGCGGGGGCGAAGCAGCGCGGAGAAGAGCGGGTTTTACTTCGGAAAAGTCTCCGCGTTCAGAAGCACTGAAGGCCAGCTTGCAGGAGTGGTGAGCTGTGGAATATGGGGACCAAGCTTCCGGAGCGGTGGGCAAGCCTGCTCCTGAAACTGGAAGAATAGAGGCCACCCCCACCACCTATGGCACATGCTGTCGACCAGCACCTCACATTTCCTGGCCGGAGTGCTGGCTCTGATCTAAGGCGGAGGGTGGAAAAGGGTGCTCTGCTGTGGGAAAGCTTGGCAGTTCCTCAAAACGTTGACATAGAGAGCGTTACCATATGACCCGGAAATGCCATTCCTAGGTATAGACCCAAGAGAAATGAAAATACACATCCACAAAAAACCTGTACATAAATGTTTATAACATTATTAGTCACAATAGCCAACAAAGGGAAACAACCCAAATACTCATCAGCTGATGAATTGGTAAATAAAATGTGCTATTTATATGATATAAAAAAAAAAAATTTTTTTTTTTTTATATCCATACAGTGGATTACTACCAGTCGCTCTGGAGTCGATTCCAACTCACGGCGACCCCCTGTGTGTCTGGGTAGAGCTGTGATTCACAGGGTTTTCAGTGGCTGAGTTTTTGGTAGTGAATCACTAGGCCTTTCTTCCGAGGCATCTCCAGGTGGACTCAAACCTCCAATCTTTCCATCAACAGCTGAGTGCAGCAACCATTTGCACCACCCAGGGATACCAACAGAATACTACTCAGCAATAAAAAAATGACACACTGATACTCGCTACAACACAGATGAACCTTGCAAACATTATGCGAAGTGAAAAAAGCCGGATGCAAAATACTGTATGAGTCCATTTATACGAAATATAAATTTGCCAGAAGAGGCAAATCCATAGAGATAGACGTAGATTAGTAGTTGCCCGGGCCAGGGCAATGGGGGCGGGGGAGGGGGTAACTGCTAATGGGCACAGGATTTCTTTTCTGGATGATGAAATGTTCTAACATTAGATTGTGGTGATGGTTGCACAACTCTATAATAACGCTAAAACCCATTGAATTGTACACTTTAAATGGGCGAATTGGATGGTACATGAATTATATCTCAATCAAGCTGTAAAAACAAGGGGGAGAGGGAGGTCGTCCTACAAAACCTATTCTAGAAAATGAGGAGGAGATGTAGGACTGATTTGCGACAACACTTAGATGTTAAGAAGTAATTTTACTTGCCACAATTCTCTGATCATACTCCGAAGACCTCATTTTGCCACCCTATCCCAGCCCAACTTCTAAACAACTTCCAGGGCTTGTGGATCATGTCACTGACTCCCATCCCCCACCCGCGACTCCCAGATGGTCAGCCGCCCAGGCGATGGGCATGTACTGGAGCATTTTCTAGGAACACTGTGAAACCACACACAACATAGGACTGGATCTTGGGAAACGTGTCACGCAGCTTACATGTGGGGTCATGATTTTTTTCTTCCTCCCTCAGTTGCAGTAGCCAACACTGTAATTTCCAAAGGTTTGTAACATCAAGCTGATGCAACACAGAGAGAACTGCAGACAGCCTGGATCTGCTGACTGCCAAAATAGACCCCGGCATACCAACCTGGCTCCATATGTGTGCTCCTTCCCTTCCAAGCCCAGCCAGGTCAGGCTGGCACTGTATCAGACCTAAGAGTGGATGACTCAGCCCAGAGGAAAGTCCAAACCACTCTGGGAAAAGACAATTATCTATAGGCCACCTTTTGGTTTAAGTAGCTGGTGCCAAAGACCAAAAATGTCTACGCCAAGCCATCTTCTGTTTCTGTGGTTTGGTTTTCTCATAATGAAGTCATATCAGTACTTAAGTGTTTTAGGTAAGAAAGTGTATATAATAGTTATGAGTTTTGCATCCAACTGCCTGGGTTGGAAGCTCTATCAATGTAGACAAATCATTTACCCTTTCGAGTCCATTTTCTCACAGGAACTTTGAGCATGATAAATTGTTGTTGCTGTTAGTTGTTGTTGAGTTGACTCCAACTTGTAGCAACTCCATGTGTGCAGAGTAGAATTGCTCCATAGGGTTTTCAAGGCTGTGACCTTTTGGAAGCAGACCTTACAAGGTGCCTCTGGGAGGGTTCCAAAAATCAACTTTCAGCTAGTGGTCGAGTGCCTAACTGTTTGCACCACGCAGGGACTCTGAGGCTGACGAGAGCAGTGAGTCCTTACAAGTGCTGATGCGAGGGTTAAATGAGATAATCTGGCCGCTCAGTGCACACTAGCAGCAGTAGTAGTTGTGGTTATTGTGGCTGCTGTAGTTACTACTGCTCTGTAACGTTCCTAAGAGGGAAGATTATAACAGTTGTAAGAAACTACTGATTTATAATCATTCTGACGTACACTTACTTATGTCACACATATAATGCTAAGTTAGACAGTGCTCAGAGAATTGGGGAAAAAATGACCACAGAACCCATATTATTTTAAAACAAAACAAACAAACCTCTAATGAAGGAATTTACATAAATTGTCTAGGCATTTCAAAGCAAAGGGTTCACTACAAATAGGACTCAATGCATGCCCCCCACAGGTAGCGTAAACATGTAGGGAATGGCTGAGAAGTGGTTTGAAAAAGCAAACTTGATTCACAGTGGTGAATTAAAGTGGGTTAATCTCATTTCAATAAAATGTTACCATGGCCACATTAATAATAATCACTCATATACGGTGCTCAAAAACCTGGGTTTGCCTTTTTAGAAACCTCTGCTGAGGAGATGCGGAAGAACTGATGCTGACCGCACACACAACCAAGGGAAGTCTCAACCACACACAGGGAAAGTTACCAAGTTAAGGAAGGGGTTGGGAGACAATTAAGCGGGGGAAAATCCAGCAGGTGCTGGGAGAATAATGCAGTTTCCTAGGACGGCAGATGTACCCGTGAAACGGTCTCCAGTAACAGTCCGTCAGATGGCAATTACAGCTGGACTGGGGAAGGACAGCCGAGATGAAAAGGGGCAGTTCAGAGGGCAACTGAATGCCAGTGAGTGACATCTTCCTGAGAGATCACATACCAGGAAAAAGCGGGCCAGCACTTAACTCTAAGAAGGGGGGGTGGGGTAAGTAAACCGTCATTTTTCTTTGTAGAAGAACAAAGGGGACATGCGAAGAAACCAAGTGCACAGAATCCAAATGGAGGTCTCGGAAGAATTCATTAGTCAAGACGTAAACAGGCCATCACTAATAAATAACCACACACACAAAACAACAACAGACGTCGATCACTCTGAAAGTATGATTTATCGGGGAGGATGACGGGTTGGTTTGGCCCTGAGAAAACCTGAACCCAAAAAGTGAGAGAGAGAAATGAGTTCACACTGAATCGTAGAAACACCATAAACCAAGATGAACTAAAGTGACTGAAATGGTCGTTGTGGATCCTCTATTAATACTGAAATGAAGGGAAGGAGTTTTTTAAATTCAAAGCAGATTTCCTAGAGTTCAGTATAACAAACGGGGTTGCTATGAGTTGGAATCGACTCCATAGCAACAACAAATAGGACAAATAATTATTTAAAATCCAAGTGCTGGGATGGAAATGGTAGTTTGGACAGAAACACTCTGCCTTCCCAATTTCTGCAAATAGGGTCTAACGACACCGTGGGTAAGTTTTCTCCTGAGACTGGGCTCCTGCTATCTGGGCAGCCAGCACTGGCCCCTCCTCCATCCCTGGTTTAATAAGCTTAATAAATCGGTCCCACGTTAATACTGACACTAGACCGGAAGCTCCTTGAGGGCAGAGACAGTGTCATCGTCATCTCTGAACCCCTGTAGGAAGGCAGGAAGGAAAGAAGACAGGTTTGCACACAGAACCACCCCCAAAGCAAGCATGGATCAACTTGCTCCAGGGTGTTTAATTAAAATGGCCATTCAATCAATTTGGCCAAACTTTAAGTGTTGCGCTCGATCGTAGAATTCATGTAGGCAGGCTGTGCCTATTCGTTCTATAAAAGTCTTTATCAGAATAACGCACAGAATGTAAGTGCACAGGCCGAGATGGCTCATTCACGCTAGGAAGAGAATCATCCAGGTACATCCCATGTGGATTATGGGCTTGGTCAGGAAAAAAACCTCTTTCTTATCCATGAACTCAAACCAGTTGTGAAGATATAAACCTTTGGAGCCTACTTACGTAATGTGTGATGTAGTGTGTTTTTCTACATTCTCTCTTATGACCTGATATGGGGTAGGCTGTCAGTTAATAGAAATGATTGGGAAGGTATCATGGTCAGGATACCTATCATTCAACCCAGGCAGAGGCTACCAGGGCCTTGGAATGGGGGCATATTTTCTGCCATGCAGTGATGAATTTCAATCACTGCTGGCTTGCGCCAGATTCAAATTGGCAACCCACTGAGATGAAAAGCTTTCTATCCCATTACTCATGCCTGGCATGATTTGTTCCTTTGAAGACTGGCTTCCTAGGTGAAAGCAAGGGGGTGGATGGTCTCTCTAAGATGGTTTAAACAGGATAAAAGGTAAGAGAGGCTAGTGGCTGGCGAGAGAAATGTGGGGATGCAGTGAGGAAGCCAAGGGGCCCACACAGAGTGCAATGCACTGGGTTGGGGAGCGAGATGTAAGATTTAAAGGGAAAACTGAAGTCAGTCAGTAATGACAGTTGCTCATCCTTGTTCAGTTCAACTTACTCTGCTAAGAAAACATGCAGACAGCAATTTCTCCTAAAAAAGTCTATTTGGGTCACCTGATCTCAGATAGTCTAAAACACTAAAAAAAAAAAAGCTATCTTAAATTGTCAAAAAGAGAAAAATAATTTTAAGTAATATAATTCAGTATTTTATCCTTGATCAAGCTTTGAAGATTTACAAAATTTTTACTAAATCTTTACTAAAACCATTAAAACTAAACTCATTTTCAAGAATGAGTACAGTAAATAGCAGTAAAAGTGCTTCTTTAAGGTCAGAATTCACCAGTACCAATATATCCACCCCTCCCTTATTGACATGGTTAGATTCCAAAGACCAGGTTGTTATGCAAAATCGGTGTTATTGAAAATGGAGGATGAGAACATCAGATCACAAAATGGGGAATGATACATCATTACATAACTGCTGGATTACGGCATTCCATAATTGCCAAATTACATCATTACATAACTGCCAAACCACTCAGAATCATGGCCCAGTCAAGCTGACACATCACCTTACCCATCAAAGCCAGCAGTACTCTCGCCTCACACGTTGGTATTCATTACTGCCAGATGTACATCGTTAATGCACAAAACGCTCAGATGATAGGTTTTTTTACTATTGTTGTAAATGCGAAATGTCAGATGATGAGATATTAGATAAGTGAGGAGAAGGTGTAAATAAAACAGTGCAATGCAGCAGGTAACAACACCACCCTTACCGTTTTCCCACTTGTCTGTAGAGTGGTGGCCTTCCTGAGTCCAGATTCAAACAACCCACCCTGTGCCTCAGCTTGAACAAGCCAGGGCTCTGGTGGGACATGGCAGGTGGAGATGGCCGTTGAAAAGATTACTAAATGTGAGCCATGATTTCAAATCATACCAATCTCGGCAGTAAGGTTAGGCCCATTTTAATTAAATAAAATGTTTTCTCTGGCCTTCTTTCTACCTGGAGCTCCAGCTCACCTCAAAGTCCCCCAACTCCTGAAATTCTCAGGGGAGGGGTCTCCTGAATGCTCGGAAAATCAGTGTTCTTGATATCCGTGGGACAGCTGCTGGACTCCTCCACTCAGCTCCCTAGCCGAAGACAGCCCAGGCACATGTAACCACTGACGTGTAGGGCTTCTCCTGGCCCAGGTGTGCGGCCCATCTGTACTTGTAGGTGCCTCAGCAGTGGCCACAAAAGGACGGCATCTCTCATCCTTACCCTGGTCTGTTAGGGCAGCTGCAGAACACTGCCCGAGCATAGCATGTACATTTACCTGAAGCCCCTTCTCCTCGAGCCAGCTATGTAAGCTGTGCTCAGTAACAGATACAGAACACAGCCACCCCTCTGACACCAAGGCGCCGACCCTGCCTTTGCACTAAACTTGTGGGTCCTGACTCTCATTCCAAAGGAGGAGTCCATTCCCAGGAGCTCTGCTCAAACAGACCACCTGTTGGCCCCTCCCAAGGGCCCTCCAGGGGGGCTCAGGCAGCTCTTATCTCCAGAGCGGACAGAGCTTAGCTGCAATGCTGTGGTAGCTGCTACTTAAGAATATACCTGTCATCTACAGATGAAACGAAGTCTATCTGGGATTTACTTCACGGGTGGAAGGGAAAGCAGGTGGGGTATAGAAGAACCACAACTGGCCATGAGTTAAGGATTGTTGAAGCCGGGTGCTGAGTGTATAGGGCAGTTTCAGTGCCACTCAGGTGTGACCTGGGAAAGGTGCCCATCAGCCAGCTATTACTGGTCCATGCAGACGTAAGTACAGAAATGGAGAGAAACATTGAGAAGTTTTACAGCAATCTGACAGTGTAACTCCATGCTGTTAAATCCAATAATAAACTAATTGAGCTTAAATTTTGGTTTGTTTTTTAATCTCTCTTTTTTTTTTTAAGTAATTTACTTTTTACCTGTGTCAGACTGTACATTAAAAAAAAAAAGAAAATGATCCCTTACCACAACCGGATTGAGAAGCCCTGATTATCTCTGCTTTTGTATGATCGACATTTTCCATAATAAAGAGTTAGGGGGTAGAAGAGAACTGTTATGTGTGTTCAGTCTGTACTCAAATAAAAATTTACAACTTATTAGAAAAAGAAATACAAACTTATCTTTTCTTTTTTTTTTTAAAAAAAAAGAAATTTAGGACTTAAAGCAGCCTCTACTAAAGTGAGGGCCACCTCTAAGTGGGGCCTGGGTGGCGGCCACCTCCTCAGGGCCCTGTCTGTAAAATGGGGGCTGGCTGGCACCGTGGAGTGAGGCGCCCCCTGCAGGTGAAGGGGTCGGGAGCTGTCTATCAGGAAGGCTTCGCCTCTGAGGAGAGCCTTCTGGCTAAGCCTGGAGACTTCAGACTTCCCACTTCCCTTCCTTCTTCTCACAAGGGACAGGTGTTGGCCCACGGAGGGGTCGCTTTTTGTTTATTCCTTTTTAGCTGATTTAAGTGGAAGTGCATACAAAACTACAAGCCCATATATAAGTCACCTTGACAAAATTATGCTCTCAAGAAAAGTTCCTGAAGATGACTGTGTGACCACATACATGTGAATTCTCATTTAAAATGAGACCTGGGTTCTGTTGCAGTTCCTTTTCCTGTTCAGTTATAAGAGTGGCCAAGCCGTTCACTTTAAGGCCAGAAACCCCTGTCATCCCAGGGCAGGTAATGTGCTCCTGTTAATCACCCCAACTCCCCGCAGAGGCATTCAACAAACCCAGCTCGGGACTCTGAACCTAAACACCCCCAATGCAGTCAGCTCTACTTTCCCTGTCAGTTATGCCCAAAGAGCGAATGACCACTGACTGCCTTGGAAGCAAAACACCCATTCAAAGTGGGGATCTGCTTTTGAGGAAAGGGACAGAAGTCAAAAATAGGCTCGCCTGGAGCTTGACTCTAGGCTGTCTGTCCGGGGACACAATAGCCACACGCAGTGTCATGTCCATGGTATCACCGTGGGGTCATGTGGCCACTGTTTTCAGGCTTGAAATAACCATTTGAGGGAGAGGGCCGCGTGGAGCCCACACAGGGCACCACTTGTGAGGGCATGAGCCAGGCTCCCTAATTAAGAAGCCGCCTGCTCCGCAAAGACAGTGCTGCCACCCCATCTGCCAAGCCCGCGAGAGCTGGCACCGCGCCTCCCTGCCTGCTGCCGCCCGTTACCCACCAGATCCTTGGAGACCTCCTTTGATGGAGCATTGATGCCAAGCTTTTCCAGAGGATAGACAATCTGTCGTCGTGGTCGCACGGGAACCAAGTAATGAAGGGCAGATGTCAGGGAGTGGGCGTAGGGACTCTGCAGCTGAAAGACAGCAAGCTATATTTTAGGGGAGAGAATGTCAGAGCAGCAGAACACAGATGTCTGCGTGCGGCTTCACAAATACAAAATCCTTAACACGGCCAAATAGGAGAGGAAAAAAATCAGCAAATAAACAAACACACTCTTGGAGCAGAGGAATGAATTGCAGATAATGCCTGACACTAATGAAGATAATTACGAGAGTAATTACATTACTATCTCTGTGGGAATGGCAGATAAACAAGTGGTTTGGTTTATGGGATTTTTCAGTACAAGTATTTTCCCCAGGAGGATATTCTTCTCCATAGTGATCATGAATCAGCTTGATTTGACCCCATTAAGCTGTGCTATCTGCGTCCTGTTAACCTCTGCCTGCCTTGCACGCACTGCTTTAAGAAGGCACGTCGACCTAGTGCGCATGTGAAAATCCTCCTGTTTGTGAAAGTCACTCACAGCAACTTCAACTGGACATTTGTCAGTAAAACAAGTGCTTTAAAATAAAAGGATAAAACTCGAGAGTGTGTGTGCGTGGGGGGGGGGGGCTGGATCATTTTACTTTGACTTATATTAACAATAAATTATGAGCAGAATTCATCCTTTTTGAAATGGACTATGATAAACCATATCGTAGGAAGATGCTTTAAATATTAATTTTACTCCATTATTAAAACTGAACATGCTGATCTTTATTTCCTTTATGTTTATAAAATCTTAGGGTTTTGGCGAAACCAACTGGAAAGTATTGCAGCCATTTAAACCTCAAAAGTTAAATAGCGAAATCCAAACTTTTAAAGATACATTTTATTGAATTTTAGCAAAGAAAGTAAAACAGAACTCTAGATGCATTTAATAAATAAGATAGTTTATATGTGACTTATTTGACGTTCTGAAAATAGCTCCAGGCATTTCTAAGAGCTTCTAAAAGGGATTTCTAAAACCCTTCACCATTGTACTTCATACTCTGATTTTACAAACTGAAAAACAGAACCCAGGTATCCCCGTTCAGAGCCCTGTTTTTATGCCTGGGAGGTTTCTCAATACAAGCCATTGCTCACTTTAACTGTAGTCATCTGGGGGTTTATGGCAGAAGTTGGAGATTCTTGCCCAAGTTATCTGGTACTTCTTTTTATATTTGTTTAAACATACATGTGTAAAAGAACAGAAGGTGCAAACTAAGAAGAAATCTACTGCCAAATATGTTTCTATGTCCTATACATAATAGTTCATAGGGTATTCCTAATTGTATCCCATTGAGGTAAATATCTAAAGAGTCAATGGGATGCCCGAGACATCATTTGTATTATGGATACAAATAGAGCTTCTACCACACCAGCACGTTCAAGCAACATTATGAATAAAAATAAAGAATTTAATATCCCAACATGAAGGTCACAAAATTGTTATTTGGCCAAATGCAAAGCAAAAGGAAATTTTGCAGGGCTGAGATTTTCCAGCAAAACTGTTACCTCCCGTGGCCCTGAGATCTAGGGCTTTTGCATGGCTAACATGCTGCAGATCGATAGGAAAAAACAGTCACTATGGAGATTCCATGTCTCACCAAAAACTTTTTCCAAGTTTCTTCTTCTTTCCTCCCTATTCCCCTGTACTTCTTGAGAAGGCTTTTGTTAAGTAGGCTACATTGGCAAAATTACTATTACATGTATGCACTAAATACACTTTAAATGGTTTTTGAGTTGAATAAATAAGGTTATTCTGAAATCTATCTTGCTCACTTATAGTAACTAAGGAGAAATGTGACAACGTCAAAGAATCTGGGCAGAACATGAGCAAGCTTTAGGCTATGAATGGGATGTGATGGGATGGGATGTCTTCTGCCCAGTCTAGTGGTTGGGCCCCACTGGCCCTTGAGTCTGCACAGAGTAGATGACTAGTGCTGTCAGCAGCTGTTCTAGGCATCGGGAATACAGCTGTGAACAAGGCAGACAGGAACCTCTGCCTTCATGGCAAAATATATAATATTAGGTAGTAAAAGGTGCTATAAAGGAAATGAAACCATGTGGGAGCAAAGTGAAGAACTTGCTGTTTGTGTGAGTACATATATATAATGTACACACATTATATATGTGTTCATTGCAAATTATTACTCCACATAAGTATAAGAGGTATTATACGGAGCAATGTAGGTACTTGAAAACCCTGGTGGCGTAGTGGTTAAGTGCTACGGCTGCTAACCAAAGGGTCGGCAGTTTGAATCTGCCAGGCGCTCCTTGGAAACTCTATGGGGGCAGTTCCACTCTGTCCTATAGGGTCGCTATGAGTCGGAATCGAATCGATGGGCACTGGGTTGGGTATGTAGGTACTCACTACATAAAGGTTACATTGGTATCATATATCTCCATCATTTTCGGTTACAGTGCTTATGGAGCCCTGGTGGCATGGTGGTTAAAGCTTGGCTCCTAACCAAAAGGTCGGCAGTTCGAATCCACCAGCCACTCCTTGGAAACCCTATGCGGCAGTTCTACTCAGTCATACAGGGTCACTATGAGTTGGAATTGACTAGATGGCAATGGGTTTGGTTTTTGGATAGTGCTCGTCTGGAATGTTGTGAAAGCAAACTTTTTTTGAAGAGGATTAATTTATTTTATGGATTCATTAATAAAATGTTCTTTGTGTGAAAGAACATGATAGGATCCTTTTGGCATTGGAATTGCACTAATACACCATAAGAAATAATAATTTTATTTCCATGCCTCTTAGAACATTTTTGCATAGTTTTCAGTCCCTGTTATGTCAATATAGAAAAACCAGCAAACTGTGCTCCTCTTTACATTTGCTGTGATTGTTTCAGAAATTCAAAGCCTTCTGGAATTTCACTGCAGTATAAGAAAAGGGCTACACTCAACATGGCCATTTGGGATACAGATCCATGTGATAAGGAAAACACCGGGGGAGGAATGGATGAAGCACAGCCCCTGCAGAAGCACCCTGCGAGCCCTCGTGGTGGAAGATCCTGCAAGTCACAAACCTTTACCTTGCCGGTCCTACAGTGCGAGTAGACAGGGTAGTAGAGACAGGACTTGAAGCCTAAACGAAGAATCTCCTTCAGAAAAAATTTGGTGTAGTGCCGGAAAATGGGGTTCAGGGCAAAGTGATATAAGTGCCCATGTTCCTCGCGCTGGTGGTGACCAAAGTAGATGAAATCTTCAATATTATAATGGGACCTTATGTACTCAATATCCTAAAAAAGATGGAGGGGGATATTGAAGAATGTTTTAAACAAATTGTATGTATTTTATAATAAATCTCTTTCAAAAATTACTTTAAGTACAATAGTAAGAAATGCGTTCTCTCCTGGTATTTACCACCTCGTTTTTCACCGTTAATTTTTTTAAAAATTAAAAATTACATTTTCTGAAAGTTACTTGCTCTGATGGCTTGTCTTTGGAGGGCAGCTAAACATCTTTTGAACTTGTCCCTTAAGCCGCGGCTTAAGGAGCCTTAAGTTCTTCCTATTGACCAGGTGGGAAGACAGTATTTCTTTCCCGCTGTCAGGCGGGTGAGCATCAGTGCATCAACGCACTGACCCAGCATGTGTAACACTCACAATGGGACCACCAAACCCAGGCTGAAACCGTGGCACCCCACCCCCAGACCAGTGCAGCACCCACGGCCCTGCCTGCCTGTCGCAGCACCTGACATGCCCCTGGACCCGCACCAGGCACAAGGTCATACCCCTAGACCAGTGCAGCACCCTAGGCTGTGCTCCCAGGCTGGCACCTTACTAGCTGGCTGGCCCAGCACCTCTGACACCCCCACCCAAGCCTGACATGACAACCACACACAGCCTCCCCCAGCACTAGAAGCACCTGAACCCAGAGAGGTGAGGATGAAGTAGTGCAGGCCAAGGCACTTAAGGAAGCTGTCCTGGTTATAAGTTCAGCTAGGACAGAGGATCCTGTGAATCCTTGAAAGAGACGAGGAGCAAGAAGAGCAATCTAAAGAAAAGGAGAAGAAGCTAACCTCCTGATCTATTAGAGAATAAATAAATAAATCTTAATGTCCTATAGACAAAAACATATGAAGAGACAGGAAAGGATGACACAAATGAATGAAACGAGGGGTCAGAAATAGTCCCTGAGAAAGAACAAATAATGGAGTTACTCAACAAAGGTTTCAAAACATTAACACTAGCAATGCTCAAAGAAACATAGGGAAACACAGAAAAAGACCTAAAGGAAATCAGGAAAACAATACCACAAAAATTCAGTAAAGAGAGAGAAATCTAAAAAGGGAAAACAGCAGTACACAATACTGGGGAAGCCAGCAGAACTTGTCCAAGGCAAGGTTATGGAAGCTCCATAAGCACATCCAGACTCCCAGAGGGACCAAATTCCTGGGCTGAGGGCTGTGGGGACCATGGTCTAGGGGAACATCTAGCTCAACTGGCATAATATAGTTTATAAAGAAAATGTTCTCCATTGTACTTTGGTGAGTAGTGTCTGGGGTCTTAAAAGCCTGTGAGCAGCCATCTAAGATACTCCACTGGTCTCACCCATTTCAGAGCAAGGAAGAATGAAGAAAACTAAAAACATAAGGGAAAGATTAGTCCAAACAACTAGTAAACCTCAACTACCACTGTCTCTAGCAGACTGAGTCCAGTACAGCTAAATGGTGCCCGGCTACCACCACAGACTGGGATCGCAATAGAGGGTCCTGGACACAGGTGGAGAAAAATGTAGAATAAAATTCTAACTCACAAAAAAAGGCCAGACTTACTGGCCTGACAGAGGCTGGAGAAACTCCAAGAGTATGGCCTCTGGATACCCTTTTAGCCCAGTAATGTAGTCACACCTGAGGTTCACCCTTTAGCCAAAGATTAGACAGGCCCATAAAACAAAACGAGACTACAGGGGCACACCAGCCCAGGGGCAAGGACTAGAAGGCAGGAGAGGACAGGAAAGCTGGTAATAGGAAACCCAACTTCGAGAAGGAAGAGCGTTGACATGTCATGGAGTTGTTAACCAATGTCATAAAACAATATGTGTATTAACTGTTTAATGAGAAGCTAGCTTGTTCTGTAAACCTTCACCTAAAGTACAATTAAAAAAAATTAGAAATACTAAAGCTTTAATGTAAAACAACAAAATGAAGAAAACCATGGAAGGCACAGGAATGGAAGTGAAATGACAGAAGGGAGGATGAGCAAACTCAAACACAGGGTCTTTGAGTTGCTCAGTCTGAAAGCAAACAGAAAAAAGAATGAAGAAAAACAAATCCTAAGGGATATGTGGAAACCCTGGTGGTGTAGTGGTTAAGTGCTACAGCTGCTAACCAAAGGGTCGGCAGTTCGAATCCACCAGGCGCTCCTTGGAACCTCTGTGGGGCAGTTCTACCCTGTCCTACAGGGTTGCTATGAGTTGGAGTCGACTCAACAGCACTGGATTTTTGGTTTTTAAGGGATATGTGGGACACTATTAAGAGGAATAATTTACACATTATGGGAGTTCCAGAAGAAGAGAGGGAGATAGGCCCAGAAAGAGTCTTTGAACAAATAATAGCACAAAACTTCCCAAACATCATGACAAATGGGAGTTTTCCCATCCAAGAAGCACAATGAACTCTATACAGGATAAAGTCTAAAAGAAACTCACTGAGACACATTATAATCAAACTGTTGAGAACAAAGGACAAAGGGAAAATTTTTGAGAGCAGCATGAGAAAAGAGATAAGTCACATACAAGGGGCCTCCAATAAGATTAACTGCCCACTTCTCTACATAAACCATGCAAACAAGAATGCAATGGGACAACATACTTAAAGTGCTGAAAGAAAAGAATCATTAGCCAAGGATAATATAGCCAGCAAAATCATCATTCAAAAACAAGGGTGACATTCCCAGATAAACAAAAATTAAGGACATTTGTTACCACCAGACCAGCCCTTCAAGAAATACTGAAGGGAGTCTTCCAGAAAGAAAAGTAACAACACTTAACGGCCACCTGAATTGATACATATGGGGGTGAGGGAGAAGGTGGGAGGGACCCCATTAAAAGGAAATCACTGACAAGATAAAAATCAGACATAAGATACTTTCGGTTGGTAAATACAAAGGGCATGTACTTCATGCTTTACAATGACAAAATTATAGGGAAGGACAAAGAAAAGGAGGGAATAGGCACTAAATATATATATCATCAAAATAAATTTAAACTTAGATTACAGGGAAACCAAGATAGAAAGAATGCGATTGATGACAACATCAAAATAAAAGGGAGGATGATTAACATAGATATAGAATTTACGTATGTTAAGGAAGCTAAGGAAACCCTAGTGGCATAGTGGTTAAATGCTACAGCCACTAACCAAAAGGTCGGCAGTTGGAATCCACCAGGCTCTCCTTGGAAACTCTGTGGGGCAGTTCTACTCTGTCCTATAGGGTCACTATGAACGGAAGTTAAGGCAGTTTTAAAATGTAACAGGATGTTTTAAATGTAAGATATTAAATGTAACCCTCATGGTATCCACAAAGAAAGTAAAGAAACCTATTCATCAAAATAAAGAAGGGAAACAGAAAGACTCAGCAAACACAAAAACAACAACAATAACAACAGGAAAAGAAAACCTATATTTAAAAAGAACTCACCAAAGAAGGTAAAGAGGAACAAAGAAGCCATTAATCTCACAAAAACTTAACAACAAAAAGACAAATAACCCAATTTAAAAAATGAGCAAAGGACATGAGCAGACACTTCACCAAAGAGGATATTCAAGTGGCCAACAAACACATGAAAAGATGCTCATTGTCATTTGAGAGATGCAAATCAAAACTACAATGAGATACCACCTCACCCCTGCTGAAATGGTATTAATCAAAAAAACAAAACAAATGTTGAGGAGAATGCAGGGAGACTGGGAACACTTATCTTACACTGCTGGTGGGAACGTAAAACAGCAACAGCTTTTGTGGAAAACAGTATAGTCATTCCTCAAAAATGTAAAAATAGGTATGACCCAGCAATTCTGCATCTAGATATATACCCTAGGGATCTAAAACTAATGACACGAACAGACATATGTACTCCGATGTCCACTGCAGTAATATTCACAACAGCAAAAAGGTGGAAACAACCCAAATGCTCTTCAACAGATGGATAAACAAAATGTGGTACACGCATATAACGGCTACTACTTAGCCTTAAAGAAAAATGAAGCCCTGGTCCATGCTACAACATGGATGACTCTCAAAGACATTATGCTGAGCAAAATAAGTCAATCATAAAAGAACAGTTATTATATGGTCTCACTTATGAAATAACAAGAATAGGTCATTATATAGAGACCAGTGGTTACTAGTGGTTACCAGGGGAGGGGCAGGAGAGAGGGAAAGAAGAAATCACTCACTGGGAAGTAGTGAATTTTTGTCTATGATGACGGGAAAATTGGCAGCTAAGGGCAATGGTGACACAACCAGACTAACACAACTGTTACTATTAAGCTGTACACAAGGAGGGGAAAAAAAAGGTGAAAATGCAAATAAAGCATTTTATGTAATTTCACAACCACAACAGCAGCCCCCCCGCCCCAACAAAAAAAAATGGTGTGCCTGTTGATACTGCTTAGGTACAACTAAATACTTCATGAGATTAGTTTTCTTGGTTCAAAGGTTCAGGGTCATGGCTTTGCGGGTCTATTACATTAATTAGCCCAATGTTGTTTTTAGAGTCTCTGTTCTACATTCTAGTTTAGTGAGCAGTGCCTGGGGTCTTAAAAGCTAGCAAGCAGTCACCCAAGGTACAACAATTGGTCTCTAGTCACCTGGAACAGCAGAGGAAGAATGAGACCCAGGAATCCGAGAAGGAAATGGACTCATGCTTAGTTGCCTCCATAAACTACTGACCTCCATTGCCGTGAGCCCAGAAGAAATGAATGGTGCCGGCTACTATCACTGAGCATTTTGATCAAGTACCCAACAGATAGATCCTGATCAAAAGGAAGAAAAGCATGGAACAGAATTTAAAACTAATATGGAAAACAGACTTTCTGGATCCACTGAGGCTGGGGGAACCCCTGAATCTAATGCCTGGAAATAATCTTTAAACCTTGAACCAAAAGTATCCCATAAAGTCATTGTTAAACTAAACAACAGTTCAGCCCAATTAATAAAGGATGTTTGCCTTGAGCACAGAGCTCTGATAAAGAATTAACCATATGAGTTTAAAGTGACAGCAATTAACCTAATGCACAGGTGAGAACCGTAGGAAACAGAGAGCCTGAATGAATGATGATGAAACAATACGGGGGTTAAAGACAGTGAGGATGGTGACACAATGTGAAGTGTGTAACCAATGTTATTGAACTGTGCATGTAGAAATTGTGATTGGATGTATGTTTGCTTGTGTATATTGCCACCAAAAATAAATAAGACACCCACTGAAATAAAAAATAAATTAAATATCCATTTCACAGTTTACCATTTCATTTCTTATCACTGCAATGCCAACTATTTGTTCTGCAACTTCGGCTACAAATGCCTGCATTGGTGTTCCTTCCTGAAAAAGATAAGCACACGTTTTAAGACTCTTAAAAACATCACTGCTGATGTTTTTATAAACAGTCAGTAATGGATTTTAACCATGATCACGTCATGATAATGACAGTTAGAGCCAACGTCTATCAAACACTTACTATGGGGCAGGTTTTAAGTGTTCTCCCTGTGTTCATTTAATCCTCACACCAACCCTATGAGGTAAGAACTATTATTATTATCTCTATTTCATAAATAAGAAAGCAGGCTTGTGAGGCTGAGTAATTTGCCTAAGATATTCAAGTGGTAAGGGATAGGTCTATGATTCAAACCCTAGTCCTTTGACTATATTGGTGGTTGTCAAATGATGGGGTCTCAGGACCCCTTTATACCAAATAATATATTTTAATGAATAATATATTTTATTTTAGTGAAAAACTAACTCTAATTAAAAAAAATATCTAGAGAGAGGAGTGGAACTGTCTTATTTTTTGCAATTCTTTTCAATGTCTGGCTTTATAGAAAAAACCAAATCTGCTTCTGCATTCAATCTGTTGCAATATGTTGTTTTGGTTGAAATATATGAATAAAATCTGTCTTCCCAAAGATGTGGTTGGAAAAGAGAAAGAATTTAAATAATTTTTTTCAGATAATTACGGATATTCTTCTTTGATACTCTACCAAAACTCAGCAGGTAGTAGTGTTTTAAAAATTAGTTGCAGTGTGAAATCCAAAACTGTATCAATGAACACTATGCACTTTATTATATTCAAATCCATTGGTCTATCTTGCATCTTGAATGGATCTTTTTACCTATGCATGCTTTTGTAACATCATTGTTCATCTGGAAAATATTGGATCAGTGAGTTATTAAGGCTTTCCAAACGCTGACCTATTTCATTATACAATATCAAAGAACATATTCATTAATATCACCATCAGTCAAGTCATCGAGGTCATGATGACAAAACCAGTTTTCCAAAATTCTAACTTTTTTTCTTGAAAGCTTGGATTTTTATCATAGGGAACAGATGTTTTCTTGGAGTGACAGGTCACTCCATACCTTTTTAAGAATATGCCAACTACCCAAGTTGAACAGTCAGCCACATTTTGCATGTTACTTTAAGTAAAAATGGTGTTCCACGAAAAAAGTGGCTAGTTCAGCACACAACTCAAAAAATCGCAGTTTTTTTTTTTTTTTTTTTTGAGACAACCAACATACTTCAGTGTGTGGCAGAAGTGCTTTATGCATACTTTTTATTTTCTTACACAGAATATTAAAAATACATGTACTCAAGGGTTGAGATGTAATGAAGTTAACAATTTTCACTGCCTTATCAAGGAAATATATTCTTCATGGAAATTGGATTTTTCTTTTTTTTTTAATGGAAACTGTTATGGCGATAATGTAGATTCACAGGCAGTTGTAAGAAATAATACAGAAGATCCCTTGTTTACTTTGCCCAGTTTCTCCTAGTGGTGACATTTTGCAAAATCACAACAACCAAGATATTAGCACTGATACAATCCACAGATACTAGATTTCTTTAGCTTTACTTATACCCATTTGTGTACGTATATTAAGTTCTACATAATTTTATCACACGTGTAGGTTCATGTATCCACTACCATGGTCATGACACTGAACAGTCCCAACACTGCAAGGATCCCGTGTTGCCCTGTTAGACATCCACCTCCCTCTCGCTCTTCCCCTCCCCTTCTTTAACCCCTGGCAATGACTAATTTGTTCTCCATTTCTAAAATTTTGTCATTTCAAAAATGTCATACAAATGGAATCACGCAGTATGTAACTTTTGGGGACTGAATTTTTTTCACTGAGTTTAATTCTCTGAAGATTTACCTAAGTTGTTGTGTATACCACTAGTTCATTCCTTTGTATTGCCACAGAGTATTCCATGGTATGGATATGCCACAGTTTTTTTAACCATTCACCTGTGGAAAGACATCTGGACTGATTCCAGTTTTATGAACATTTGTGTACACGTTTTCAATTCTCTGGGATAGGTGCCAAGGAGTGCAGTTTTGAGTCATATGGTATTTGTATATTTAGTTTTCAAAAAAGAGCCAAAAGGTTTTCCAGAGTGACTGTACCATTCTATATTCCCACCAGCAACATGTGAGTGACTCCATATCTCTGCATCCCTGCCAGCATTTGATGGTGTCACTTTTTATTTTAGCCATTCTGATAGGTGAGCAGTGATACTTCATTGTGGGTTTTCTTTCTTTTTTGTTATTGTGGAGTGCATGGTGGTAACCGATGTGATGACTAGTGGGAGGTTTGGTACCTCTGCCTTGATACACACTGAGGCTCCAGAAGGTTCAGCCACCATTGCTTTTGAACCATCAGTGCAAATATCAATGCAGTGAAAAGGAAAATCATTGCTTATTATTATTGCAAAAGTATTTTTTTATCTCATACACCCTTTGAAAATTCATGTCGTGGAGATCCCCAGGGATCATTAGACCATACTCTGAGACCCAAGGCTCTACATAAGACTGCTCGAGAGGACAGGAGAGAAGGAGTAAAAAGTGAAGGAAAAAGAAGATAAAGGCAAATCAAAACAATAAGCACGTGCTGGCAGTTTTGTTTTGATTTGATGACTTTATAAATACGATTAAAATTTGTGTATGTGCCACTATGTTTAGGTATTTGGTGACTCACTCCTGATGACTTAAAAATTAACTAAAAGATTTATTCAAAAAAGCCAAAAACTGGGAACTACCCAAACACTCATTAGTAGTAGAATGAAGAAATGAATTTAAATTGTGGTATAGTCATGCAGTGAGATACTTTACACCACAACATGGATGACTCGCACAAACAAAAGAAGCCTGATATAAGAGTATGCATAATGCATAATTCATTTATATGAAGTTCAAAAACTAATCCATGATCTTAGTATTCGAGGTGGTGTTAACCAAAGGAGAGAGACAAAATGGGAGCACAAAGGGGGCTTCTGGCAGACTGGTATTAGTTTGTTTCTTGAAATAGGTGCGGGTTACATGGTGTATTCAAAATATGAAAATTCATCAAACTCTTTACTGGTTATACTTCAATAAATTTTTTTCAAAATAAAATTTAGCAAAGAAGTAATGAAGCATTTTTCTAACTACATGTACTGTTTTGTGTCTGGGTATATTAACTGGCATGGTCCTTAAGAAAGCAGTGTTAACAAAAGGGTCACAGCTAGCCAGCCTTTTGCCATGGCACATGCATTGCTATACTTGAAAGGGAACCCAACATTTGCCATACAGTATCTTTCCCTACCCATCTCATCCTGGTGGGCTCAGCCTGCTCACCAAGAGGATCTAGCCAGACTCACCATCCAGTGGGGTCAGAATGGGCTCTCCCATTCTGGGGTAGGCACCAGATGCTAGGGACTCCTGAGCTACACTTCCCTATACACCATCATATTTGTCTACCAAGGACTAAGATTTATCTTGTTTTGTAACACCTGTCTGAGTCAAGCCCAGATCTTCCAACCCCATGATAGGCATTTAGGATATATGATCAGCCCCCTTGGGGCACCACCAGTAAGGAGGATAGCCTCATTCCTTAAGCCCCAGTTTCTTTGTTTTTCTCTTTTTCGTCCCATCTTCTAACCCCACCTCCACCATGCCCCACCATGTGATTCTATAATTTAAGTCTGAAGGAGCTTTGTGGGTGAACCTACCCAGGTCGCATGGTCCCATATCGTGAGAAAAGGACACCTGTTTTGTCCCGGCAAGTACTTACAGGGTCTCTGCAAGCTGTATTATATTGGTTTAAATCATCCAGTATGCTTTTACTCAGCATGAGGGTACTGATGAGATTTTCAACACCAGGAGTATCCGAGACAGTGGCCAATCTAATATTAATGGATCTGAGAAAGGAGAAAAAAAAAAAACAAAACTATTTTTTTAGGTTAAAGTATAAAATATGTATTCTCCCCAAAACAGAGAATTGTAACATATTATATTTATATAAAATAATATCAAGTAGAGTACTTTCACATAACATTGGGATTTGATTATTAAAGTGACTGATGTATTCTAGAAAGCCAGGAAAAAACTCCAAAAAAAAGTGTAAAGAATAAAGCAAAAATCACTGATAATGCCATTGACCAGACACAACACAAAGTTACATTTTGGGTACATTTAATTTAAAATGTTCAGCACCATGCTTCATTTCATATTTATTTCATACATAGAGTCAAATTCTCCCCATTTTAAAAATATGTTGGGAATGTAGAAATTACATTGAACCAGGGTTGGCTCATGACTGGTGGCCTGTGCCGTCACTCAGAAGGGCCTCACACTTGGAGTTGAATGCTCTGAGGTCACTGTCTTGAACTTCTTAATGATTTGATCTTTGGTTCTGTGTGTTTAAAAGAAATCCAGTAAGACAATGGAGCATGCACTGGACACCTGGAGCTTTGGCTCACATGTGGTCCCACTTCTTGATGTCTCTCCATGATGGGTTCTTGGACACCTGTTCCCCAACCCCCGGTGCCCTGGGTCCCAATGGCTGCTATGCTGTGGCAGGTGGCATTGATCAGGGAGGCCCACATTTCACCACTCTCCACCCTCAGTAGGGTCTTGGGCACAGGCATGGGAAGGATCAGGGCAGGCGCATGTCCCATGGAGTCTCTGGGTAGAGCCAGACAATGGCACTCCCCACCCTGAGCAGGCAATGCCACGGCACCTCAGCAGGGACCTCTCGTCTATGCCCACCCAGGTGCCAAGTGCAGAGGCTGCAAACCCTTGGAGAAGCCCATTTGTGAAGAATCCCACTTCCATGGGGTGAAGTGGTAGGCCCATGGAAAGGGCTGATTGACTTCCTCACCCCGAGCCAGGGCCCTGCATGCAGCTAGCCTGCACTAAACTCTTTCTAGTCATTGGGGTATTATTACTAAATGTTGTTGTTAGTTGCTGTCAAGTTGGCTCAGGCTCATGGCAACCTTCTGAATAACAGAACAAAACACTGCCTGGTTCTGCATCATCCTCACAGTCTTTGGTAGGTTTGAGCCCATTATTGCAGGTGCCTTGTCGGTCCATCTCAGGGACGGTTTCCCTTAATTTCACTGTTCCTTTACTTTACCAAACATGACGTTCTTTTCCAGTGATTGGTCTTTCCCAATGACTTGTCCAAAGTAAGCAAGACAAAGCCTCCCCATCCTCACTTCTAAGGAACATCCTGGTTGTTCGTTCTTCTGGAAGTCCATGGTATAGTCAATATTCTTAGCAAACACCACATCATTTCTTCCATGTTCTTCCTTTTTCATTGTCCATCTTTCCATATATATAATGTGACTGAAATACCATGGCTTAGGTCAGGTGCACCTTAGTTGTCAAAATGACATCTTTGCTTTTTAACACTTAAAAAAGCCTTTTGCAGCAGATTTTCCCAATACAGTACGTCGTTTGATTTCTCAGTTGCTCTTTCCATGGCAGTGACTGTCGATTCAAGTAGAATAACATCCTTGACAACTTCAATTTCTTTGCTATTTATCACGATGTTGTTAAATTGGTCCAGTTTTGAGAATGTTAGCTTTCTTTATGTTCAGGTGTAATCCGTATTAAAGGCTGTAGTCTTTGAATTGCTGAGGTCTGAAATTGATCAAATGTGCAATCAAGATTCATTCATAATTACTGGTGATTGGATGCTGGAGACTATATTGTAGAATTCTGCAAGACCAATGACTTATTCACCAGAAATACTTTTTTTCAACAACACAAACAACAAATATGTACGAGTACCTTGCCAGATGGATTACACAGGAATCAAATTGATTACATTTGTGGAAAGAGAAAATGGAGATGCTCAACATTACCAGTCAAGACAAAGCCAGGAGATGACTGTGGAACAGACCATCAATTACTCATATGCAAGTTTAAACCGAAGCTGAAGAAAATCAAAGCAATTCTACCAGTGCCAAAGGATGACCTTGAATACAACCCATCTGAATATAGAGACTTTCTCAAGAACAGATCTGATGTACTAAAACTAATGACCGAAAACCAGAAGAGTGTTGGGATGACAGCGAGGACATCATGCATGATGAAAGTAGAAGGTCATTAAAAAGCCAGGAAAGAAAGAATAGGCCAAAATGGATGTGAGAAGAGACTCTGAAACTTGCTCCTAAGCACAGAGTAGCTAAAGCAAACAGAATAAATGATGAAGTAAAAGAGCTGAACAGGAGATTTCAAAGGGCAGATCAAATATAAAGTATTATAATGAAATGTGCAAAGACCTGGAGTTAAAAAACCAAAATGGAGGAACATGACTGGCATTTCTCAAGCTGAAAGAAGTGAAAACTCAGGCCTTAAGTTGCAATACTGAAGGATTCTATGGGCAAAAAATTGAAAGATGCAGGAAGCACCAAAAGAAGATGGAAGGAATATACAGAGTCACTGTACCAAAAAGAACTGGCCAATGTTCAACTCTTTCAGGAGGCAGCATATGACCAAGAATCACTGGCACTGAAGGGAGAAGTTCGAGCTGCACTGAAGGTGCCGCTTGGCAAAAAGCAAGATGGAACTGATGAAACACCAACTGAGATGCTTCAACAAACAGGTGCATTGCTGGAAGACTTACTCTTCTATATCAAGGAATTTAGAAGACAGCTATGTGCCCAATTGATCGGAAGAGATTCATATTCATGCCCATTCCAAAGAAAGGTGATGAAATGGAATGCAGAAATTATCAGACAATACCATTAATATCACATGCTAGCAAAATTTTACTGAAGATAATTCTGTAGCCATACATCAACAAGGAACTGCTAGCAGTTCAAGCCGAATTCAGAGGAGGATGTAGAATAAGGAATATTATTGCTGATATTCAATGGATGGATAGATGGATCTTGGCTGAATGCAGAGAACACCAGAAAGATATTTACCTGTGTTTTATTGTCTATGCAGAGGCATTCAATTGTGTTAATTATAACAAACTGTGGGTAACACTGCAGTCTGGATCTGGCTTTTCTAGAGGAACAAAACCAGTGAGACATACACAGATATATAGAGACAATTACTTCAAGGAAATGGCTTACACAGTCATGGGGGCTGGCAAGTGCTAAATCTGTAGATCAGGCGGCCGGCTGGAGACTTCTGCAGGCTTATGTCCCAAGAACCAGAGATCAGGTAACGAGAAGAGTGCAGGGTTGGGAGACAGCAAACATTGTCAGAACATCCATTTATATACTAGAGGCAAGGCACACCCCCAAGGAAACTCCCCTTTCAACTGATCAACTGATCACATTAGATCCCATCACTTGGAAAGTGATTACAATACCTTATGGAAGAGCACCCAGTCCAGTATCTGTCAAACCACTGGGAATCACAGCCTAATCAAGTCGATGGATTGCATTAACCATCACAGTGCACCCACTGTCAACTTGGCACCTATACATGTCTCCTTAAACTATGATCCTTAAATTGTAATCTCCAAATACAATTACAAATTCATACTTGCACCTAACATAATACAACTAACATGCATAAAAGTGAAAACGCACTAGCCCCTTTTACATCTTGTATTTTATAATAAGTAATGAGATGAGGAACCATGTGAGACAGTTCTACCCTGTCCTATAAACTCTCTATGAGTTGGAATAGACTTCACGGCAACGTTTTTTTGTAATGAGATAAGGGAGGAAAGAAAACAAAGATATTTGCTATACACACACACACACACACAAATGTATAACAAAAGAAGAAAGAAACACTCATAATAATTATAGTCCTTGTTTCTGCAACTGCTCACGTGGTTGTAGTTAATATTTAGTACTATCTTCTTCCACCATCCATTCCATATTCCTTTTGCCCTCAGCAACCACTTCCCCTGGTTGTGCACTGCCTGGTGAGGTGACCAAAACCTTCATTCCTGAAGGGCCTGGGCCACAGGTAGTCCTGCCTGAATTGGATTTTTGTAGTTTTTCATTGACTTTAATCACAGGACATGGTAGAATTAGAGATATCCTAAGGAACCTCCTGTATTTCAGACATATTCTTCTTTACCTCCATTATGTGATAATAGTGTGGTTTCCTTTTGGTAACCAGGATAAATCACACCAGCCAATATGGCAACTGCTTTCTTTGCCTGTTGATTCACAGGCATAAGGAGCCCAAAATGATCAGGTGGCATTCTTAACTTCCAGTCAAACTTAGTCAATGTTGTGTGTCCTGGTAGGAGCATTTCTCCTTTTGGAACTAAGAGCTCTATGCCAGCAGAGCATTGGGTCACAAGGACAGGAAGCAAAAATTTTGCAAGAGAGTCACTAGTGTTATTAGTGAGTGATGCCACTCCTACTTCTACCACTCGATTCCCAGAGCCATGAATCCTAACTATGGGAAACAGTACCCACACATTGGATGCTGATTTAGAGCATATACAGCCTCCTGGAGAACACAGTCCCAGCCCTGTAAGGTATTGCCACCTAGCTGGTGCTGTAACTGGGATTTTAAAAGGTCATTCCATCATTCTATCAAGCCAGCTGCTTCAAGATAATGGGGAAA